>NW_024423343.1:29666025-29773925 GCF_017311325.1 Ursus maritimus | reverse complement strand
ACTAGCTGGAGCCCGAAGAAAGATCTAAATCTCAGGTATAAATGAGGGCATTGAAGCATTTTCCCCCACATTTTAAAACCCAGACCACGATAGTACCTTGCTAACCACAATAAGAAATGCCAATCCCTGACTTCTCCCAACACTTTACAGACACTTCGGCAGTTTGGGGTTCCCTTAAAAGGTAAACCAAGCCTCTTTACAATGGTAAGAGATTTTCTTTCTTTTTTTTTTTATGATTTTGTTTATTTTAGAGAGGGCGAGCACGAGCGGGGAGAGAGGCAGAGAGAGAGAATCTCAAGCAGACTCCACTTTGAGCGCAGAACCTGAAGCTGGGCTCGATCCCATGACCCTGAGATCAGGACCTGAGCTGAAATCAAGAGTTGGATGCTCAACGAACTGAGCCACCCAGTCACCCCTAGATTTTCTATATTAATTATAGATAAAACCTGGAGCAAAGGATTCCCTGTGGACCAAGAAGGAAGGAGGCAGTCAAGAGTGGAATGCTGTGGTCAGAGCTGAGAATGAACACTCAAAAGAATATGTGTGGCATAATGTCTGTTGGTCTCTGTGGAGGGACAGATGAGAACAGGTCAAACCTTAAAGTCCCATGAACAAGTACCCATTGCCTATCATATCAGATAAAAATCCCTCACTGTAATTCTCAAGACCACGTGTATGTGGCACATGCCTCTTTAAAGAGCCTCTCTCAGAGCCCCATACATCCAGGTTGGAAGCAGTGGTTATGGTTGCACATTTCTCCTCAACACCCTGGAGAAGGAAGGGAGTCATTCCTAGTAGTTTAAGACGTCTTGTTATGGAATTGCCCGAAGGTCTTTGGAAGAATCACCATAAGCAGTGGTGCCGCCTCCATGAGCTTGTCAAACCTCTGATGGCTGCGTGGTGCTGTTCATCTCGGATGGTTGGTTGGTTTTTTCCGCACTCTGTCCTTAACATGTATATGGGGGAAGATCAGAGGACAGGGTTGCTCCTGGCACCAGTTCATCTCAGGCCTGTCCCTTCTGATGGTGGGAGGAGGTCTTAGTTTGCAGACCTGATGGTCCTTATACCTGGTGTTCAAGTGCCCCCTGGCCTTTTCATGTACCTAGCACGGTTCTTAGTATCTGCTGAATACTCAGTAATGTCGGAACCAAAGAAACCAAACTGACTGACAGGCCCCATTTTTTGGCATGTATCTGGACTTTTGAGAATATTCTACAGTTTCTCTAGGACAAAGTCACATCTTAAAAAGCTAAAAATGGCAAACACTGCAGAAAATACAGTGGCTGCATAAAATATTTTTACTAGGGGGCCTGGGTGGCTCAGTCAGTGAAGCGTCTGCCTTTAGCTCAGATCATGATCCTGGGGTCTTGGGATCAAGCCTCACATTGGGCTCCCTTCTCAGAGGAGAGAGGAGACTGCTTCTCCTGCTCCCTCTGCAGCTCCCCCTGCTTGTTCTCTCTCTCTCTTTCAAATAAAATCTTTTAAAAATATATTTTTTTAACCTGTTTTAAGTGTCTTGTATAAACAGGATAAGAAGCAAAAGACTATATTTTTGGCTTCTTTCAAAACTCTCCGTCATTCAGGGATCATGACTTTTCAGAATAAGAGTGCCTCTCCCAGGGCCACCGGGGTGGCACAGCGGTTAAGCGTCTGCCTTCGACTCAGGGCGTGATCCCGGCGTTCTGGGATCGAGCCCCACATCAGGCTCCTCCGCTAGGAGCCTGCTTCTTCCTCTCCCACTCCCCCTGCTTGTGTTCCCTCTCTCGCTGGCTGTCTCTACCTCTGTCAAATAAATAAATAAAATCTTAAAAAAAAAAAAAAGAGTGCCCCTCCCATGTTGGCTGGATAGAGACATTAGGTACAGAGCATGTGCTCATCCTTGTCTGAGATATAATCATGGCTCCAAACCTAAAATGGCTTTCCCAAGCCCAGTGGGGTCAGTAGTACTTTTAGAGCTCTTCATAAGCCCAGAGTTGTTTTAAAGATGCTGCTCGAGCTGGGGGTGGGCATTCACAGCCTTGAGGAATCTGGCACTCGTGACTGAGAAAACAGAGGAAATGGGGCAGCATCTGCCTTGTGGATGGCCATGTTCCCCGTGTTTCAGCACATTTTTATTATGAGCAAGCTTTTAGAGACAGAGATCAAAGACATGTCCAGGAGAGCACTGGCCAGGTGTGAAGTTCCAGGTGACGAAAGGGAAGGAAAAGAAGAGTTTGATGGGAAAGGAAAGGAAATGTTGCTTGTTTCCTTTTATTCTCTGTATTTGTCCTGTTTCCTCTCCAGGAAGTGTACGTAGATTTACAATAGCCCCAAGCAGTCAACATTAGGGATTTATCTTCATTCTTTTCTGCATGATGGCAACCACCACCATGTCAAAGGCCAGTCATTTATTTTTGCAGGTATCACCCCTGGCAGTCCCGAGGACTGATAAGTGCTATATTCCTGATCATCATAATACAGAAAACCTACTTTCCCTTCTGCTTCCCACAGCGCTACAAATAGGGGACACATATGAACTGAAGAATAAATCAGGCTAGTTTTTGCTACATACGCATGCCAGTAACAATGAGAATCAAGAGTAAGAATCAAGTATATCGACAAATCATGAACTTTATCCAACCAGCAGAGCCCACTCAAAGGCAGATTCTCATAGCTCTTTCTTCAGTGTTAGTTTGGTCCAGCAATCTGGGGGATCGCTTAATGTCTTCACTGCCTAATGACACCATTTGTAGGGACACTGTCTAGAATTGCTCTAAGGGAACCATTATCAGAGAAGATAGTAAGCACTGTGTCATTTGTCCCCCTCCCCCAACACTTCTTTGGGGCTAATTTCCCAATGAAACCTAAAGACGTTTACTAAGCATTTCTGAGAAATTTGTTCACATTACAAGAATACAAATTACAGGAACCCAATACATTAGCAATAGAGAAAGTTTAATGGGTCTGGGAAAGGTATAAATTTAGGGTAAATGTAAATTGCAATAATAGGAGAGTCTTCACTGAGCGGCAAGTCTCTTGAAATGGTAGTATTCAGTAGTGGGAAGGTATGACAGAGTCTTGCCACTTTGATGTTGTAAAAAATGTAACTGATAAGTAGGAATTGAAAATGACTGCCATGATTTTACAATATGAAAAATACTCCATGTCAAATAGGTAAGAACCGTTTGATATGGGAAACTTGGTTTGTTCAGGGCCATGTAGGATATAGAAGTCTTTTCCGTGGTCATCCCACCTGGACAAAGAACCAGTTAACCTCTCAGGGAGCTCCAGAATTAGGATGTTCTGAGACCACACCTGACTCTCATAGGCTTCCCAAACCTCAGTGCTTCGACCTGCTTTAATGAACATCAGCATGCCCTTTGCCTACTGACATTTGGCAAACCCTGGGCACAAACTCATGCATAATATTCAGGCACGACAGCCACAAGGCATAGCATCATTTGGTTCTGCAAACTATGAGGGACTCGGTGTGGTGTGTGTGTGTATGTGTGTGTGCACGCAAACAGAAAAACATGATGAAAAAGTCTACTTAAAAGATTCAATTAAGAGCATTAAAGAATTTGCATGTCAGTATTGTAGAATATAAAATTTGTTCTACAGAAATTTATTTATTTATTCATTCATTCATTCATTACAAGAGAAATGATAAATTATCCCATCCATCTGGTTCCCTTACCACATCAGATCTGGTCAAATCTGACAAGAAAAATGGACAGGACCAAAGAAGTTCGTTTCGAAAATGTTACAGGTGCCCAGGCAGGAATGAGAAAGTGGTGAAAAATATGAACACAGTTAAAACAGTTTTGTTGAAAAATGAAACATCGATCACAGGGGCTGCATATAATTCTGTATTGGCTGGTGAGAAGAAGAGTAATAATAATAATAATAGCAATAATAAGCTGTAATTGCTCTTGGCCAGGTACACTGGTGGCTTTGAAACAGCATTCATAAGGAGAAGCTGAAGAAACTGGGCCTGGTCATTGGAACAAAGGATAATTGTAGTGACCTAATTGCAGCTTCCATTGTAAGAGCAGGAATGATAGCAGGACAAATTATCTCCACTGTCAAAAACGATAGCTGTACAGCAGGTAGTTTATAATCTCTTTTAAATGGTACTACTTCTTCTACTCCAGAGCTCTCCCCTGAAAAACCTTCTCTGACCCCGACTACTGTCACCACTATAGGTAGCAAACCTCCTCTTCTGCTCTCTATTCATCTCTGTCTCTGTTGTTTGGGTTCACACGGCAGCAGCAAAGAGCATGTCCGTGCCTACAGCTCCCCAGCGCGAGTCGGGTCCGCCAGCACTGCACCGTTGATGCATTCTGCATGAGACAAATCGAGCAGGAAACAATATGCAAAAGTAACCGTATTGAATAAAGGTTGTGAGGGTAAAGTATAAAGTATGAAATACTGATCAGTAATGTTGGAGTGGACTCATGAAAGGCAAATGACAAGCTCACGAAGAGACATGCGACCTATGTCACAGAGAAAAGTGCTAATATCACTACTATACAAAGGTCTTCAAAAAACTGAGGGGAAAAAATGACAATCTGATAGGAAAATCAGCAAAAGATATGGACAGCTCATAGAAGAGGAAATGAAAATGGCCCTTAAACGTAGGAAAAGACACTCAGCCTCACGCAAGAAGAGAAAGGCTAATTAAAATTTCACTGAACCATCACTTCTCACCTACGTTTATCAGATATCCCAAAGTTCGACAGTGTGTTCTGTGGGTGACATGGTGGAGGAAGACATCCTCCCACATTGCAAGTGGTAATGCAAAGAGAACAAACGTGGAAGGAAATTTGTCATCATCTGGGAATCATCTGTGAGTTTCTCTTTGAGCCCGCAATCCTGCTTCTGTGAATTCATCCTAAAGTGGCAGTAGCAAAAAATATAGACTTACTTTTGCATAAGATTTGTCATTATGGCATTATTTCTAATGGTGACAGATTGGAAATACCCAAATATTCAATAATATGGGACTCACTAGAGAAACAGAAGCATATCCACATAGTACACTATTATGAAACTTTTTTTTTTTAAATAAGAAAGATCTCTGTTCACTAATATGGAGTTGTCTTTTGAATATTGCTGTAGGAAAAAGCAAAATGTAGGGGAAAATATGTGAAAAAGAAGGAACACAGGTACATAATCATGTTTGGTCTCATTTGAAAAAGTAAGTAAAGTTATATTGCTTAGGATAAAGACTATTGAAAGCTATGTAACCGTATGTTGTATATAGTTGAATTTGGAAATGTAAATGTTTTACATATTTAACAAATGAAATCAAAAGAAAAAGAAAAAGCAATAACTAAAAATTGAGAACAAACCAGAACAGCCTAACTGTAAAACAAACTGACTGCCTAGTGGACTCAGGAAAAAGAATTTTAAAAATGTTAGAATACAGCATTTTGACTCTACCTATATAGGGGGATATGTTCTAACAAGACATGGAGCTATTAACATCTTTAACTTCATGCAATGGTCTTTCAGTAATATTGGCATTATTTTAAGACAGTGTATTTAAAATTATATATGCAATAACACAAATAATTTTTGTCAGTGGTATTAAGAGTCAAGATTTTGCATTTAAAGAAAACAAACAAATGTAAACTTTTAAAAGTTAAGTAGAGATTCCATAATGTTAAATTTGAATTGGAAAGAGAAGCATGAACTTGCGGGTTTTGTTTTTTTTTTAAGATGTATTTCCTAACTCTATCCATAGAAAAGGCATGGAAGCAACAATAACCCAATGGCAGTGAGCTTCCTGGAGCCCAGGTTGTGTGCTCTGAATATCATTTCCCACTAGACAAGGGTTCCTGGGTGAAATAGCTGCTTCCAAGATAGGAACACGAGATACTCAACATGAAACTCAGACAGCTTATTTGTCAAAAAGCAAAGAAACTATCAAAGACAATTAGGTCAAGTCAAAAGGACAAAGGAGCCAACAGAAAGCAGTTTCCAGTGACTAAATACGGGACAGTGTGTGCAAGAAAAAGAGTAAGGAATGCAATTGATTGAAAGCCCCAAGTATGTATATTTTTTAAAAATATGAGTTCGTGGGTGGCCCTGTTGGTTAAGTGTCTGAATCAATTTTAGCTCAGGTCATGATCTCAGGTTCATGAGATCGGGCCCCAGATCAGGGTCCACACTGAGCGTGCAGCCAGCTTAGGATTCTCTCTCCCATTGCCCCTCCCCTCTACGCACGCATGCTAGCTCTCTCTCTCTCAAAAAAAAAAAAAAAAAATTAAAAATTAAAAAAAAATACACATGAGTTCATAATGATACTCACAACGTTTCATTTCCCCCAAAAAGATGTCTAATAAATCATTGGTCGTCATTGAAATTACTAGGGCACTAACTCCCTAGTCTGAAAAATCAGCAAATAAAAAGAATTAAGAATTTATTCTGCCTTCCCCGTACTGTGTAATTCAGGGTAATCAAACTTCAGTACGAGGTCACCTTTACAGGCTCCCAGTGGACACAGCTTTGGGGGGACCAACTCTCAACCCACCACAGTACTCTTTCCCACCAAATGTTGAACCTGAAACTAAGTCTTCAGGGACAGTGTCCAATACAATAGCCACAGTCACATGTATTATTTATATTTAAATGAATTAAAATTAAAAATGTGTACCCTCATCACCCTAGCCACATTTCGAGTGCTCAGTGACCACATGCAGCTGCTGTGTTGAACAGCACACATAGAGAACATTTCCATCATCACAGAAATACCTACTGGGCACAGCTGCTCTGGAACTATTTTTCATAAGCAGGAAATATGGGGAGTGGAAGAATAAGTGTAATCACACCACAAAGAAGCAAACAAATCCAGCATGTGGGACCACCTACAGGACAATTGGCCTGGTTTCTGCAACAATTCAGGGGCATGGAACAATTAAAAAGCAAAAAAGCAAAAAGAGTACAGTTCTGTGCAGGAAATGAGACTTAAGAGACATAACCAAATGTAATGTGTGGGTAGTTTTTGGAGCCCGATCCAAATAAATCCATTGAAAAAGGGGCATGTTTTAGGCACTTGGGGAGATTAGTTTATGAACTAGGTATTTAGGTGACATTAAGGAATATCATTAATTTTTAAGTGGATAGTTATATAATCGTGATTTTTTTGTGATATGTTTTCTGAAGTATATAGAGAATAAACGACTAGGCTTTGCTTTCAAAATACTTAGCAAAAAAATTTTTTTAAAGAAAAATTAGATGAAAACAGTGGCAACATCTTTAATTATTGAACACAGAACCAGATAATAGGTCTATGGAGGTTCATTGTACTACAGTCTGTACTTTGGGGCATCTGAAAGCTTTCACTGTATAATTTTTAAAAATGTGATCATGTTTAGATTATTTATACTTAATATAAATGAAAGAAACATTGAAGTCAGGCACCCGGGTGGAATTCAAGAATCCAATTCCTGCCGCTTAATACATGCACGGTCTCTAACAAAACACCTGACCCTTCTGAACATCGGTTTCCTCCTCTCTAAAATGGAGACTTGTGTGCCTTGTGAGAAGTGACTTCTGTAACTGCGGGAAAATTCATCCCAAATACTACTCGTTTCTGTTCTTCCTGACGCATGGATGAAATACTAGATTGGCTCTGGTGTGTAGTATAACCTCCCTGATTTGGAGTGTTGGAAAGGCAGTCTTCATGACAGGATTTTTTTTAAATTCAGCTTTATTTTTAGCTTTTAGATCCAACCAGTTCTACCGTGTCCACAGCTCCGCCTTCACCCACACTACCGTCTCTCCCCTGGGTTATTTTGATAGCCCGCAACTGGTCTTCATGGCTCTTTTCTTGCCCGGCACCCCCACCACCTTCTCACTTACAGCACTCAAAGAGATTCCTTTCATGTGTAAGTCAGATCAGATCACTTCATTGCTTAAAACCTCCCATTAGGGGCACCTGGGTGGCACAGCGGTTAAGCGTCTGCCTTCGGCCCAGGGCCTGATCCCGGCGTTACAGGATCAAGCCCCACATCAGGCTCCTCCGCTATGAGCCTGCTCTTCCTCTCCCACTCCCCCTGCTGTGTTCCCTATCTCGCTGGCTGTCTCTATCTCTGTTAAATAAATAGATAAAATCTTAAAAAATAAAAATTAAAAAAAAAACCTCCCATTGGCTTCCCACCTTGCTGAGGGTAAAAACCAAAATCTTTAGCATGGACCCCGAGGCCCTACATGAGCTAGGCCCTCACTTCCTCTCTGGCCCTCTGACTTCTCACGCCTTCACACTGGCCTCCTTGCTGTTTTTGGCACTTGCCTCCCTCAGGGCCTTTGTACTTGCTATCCGCTGCCTGAAATACACTTCCCCAGTTATCTGCACACATTTTACTCTCCTCCTCAGGCCTTTAATTAATATTCCCACATATTACCTTACCGTATATTTAGAAGTGTAACCCTCCCACTCTACCCCAATGCTCCTAGGACCTTTGCCTCTTCTATAGGCAAAGTCCTCTCTAGGGCATCCTGCCATCTGACATTATTTCTTATTTTACCTAATTCGTTGTCTGTTTCTGCCTCCCGACTAGAGTATGAATTCTACAAAGGCAAGGATTTCTACTCACTGCTCAATCTCAGCATCGAGATCAAAACCTCAAACATGTAGGTGCCCGACAGATGTATTGAATGATGAATGCAGAAACTTGTAATAGACTTAAAACAAGTTGTCTGGTCTTTAGAGGATGTGTTTATGGATCAATAAGAATAATATGTACTTATCAAAATCAATAGCTGCCTTATAAATTGGTACTTCAGAAGTGTTCAAATTGCTTGAAAAGAGGATATATTTCCTTAAGCAATTAAAATATTTTCCCAGCAATCACACCCATTGTCTTAATTTGTTATGATAACAATTACGTTTAGGTAATGTATTTTAAAAGGAAAGAATGATATGTAAGGAAACTTAGAATTGACCGCTCCCAATTTGTTAGATTCCATCACGTGTATTTTAAAAGGTATAAATAGCGTCACTGGCATTTTTTGCTTTAATTTTTGTTTTCTGTTTCAAGTTTTTTTTTTAATTGAAGTATAATTTGCATGCAGTGAAATATTTAGGTCTCATAGAAACAGAAGAATATATTCTATTTTGATGAATCTGTATCAAGATACAGAATATTTCTAACACCCAAGACTCTTTCCCATTCTCATCCCCCTGCCTTTCCCCATTCAGTACACCCTCCACTCCAGGAAGTAACCCATCTTATTTCTATCACCACCGGATTGTTTTGCCTGATCTAGAATTTCTTCTAATTTGAATCATGTAGTAAGTTTGTGTGTGTGTGTGTGTGTGTGTGTGTGTTCAGCTTCTCACTGAGCATGGTAATTTTGAGATTCACCCCTGTTGTTATTACAGTAGCTTATTTTTTTGTCGGTGTTGCTGATTTATATTCTGTTGTATGACTACACCATTGTTTGGTTATCCATTCTCCTGCTGATGGACATCGTATTTCCATTTCTTGCTATGATGAATAAGGCTGCTACCAAACATTCTTCAAGGATTTTTGTGGGCCTCTGTTGTTGTTTCTCTTGTGTAAGTATCTGAGAGGTGAATTGTTAGGTCATAGCTTTGGTACATGTCTAGTTTTATAAGGAGCTCCCAGACCTTTTTCCCAAAGGGATCGTGTGATCTAATATTTCCAGCAGCAGTGTCTGAAAGTTCTGGGTGCTCCCCATCTTTTCCAGTGTTTGCTTTTGTCATTCTTTTTCATTTTGATAAGGGTACCTCATTGTGGTTTTAATTTGCATTTCCCTGATGACTTGTAATGTCCAGAATGTTTTTATTTGCTTATTGGGCATTTCTAGATTTTCCCTTGTAAAGTATCTGTTTAAATCTTTTGCCCAGTTCTAATTGGGTCATTTTTCTTTTTGTTACTAAGTTGCAAGGATTTTTTTAGTATTTTTCATACAAATTCTTCATTCGGTGTGTGTGTTACAAATGTTTTCTCTCATTGGCCTGTCATTTTTTTATGCTTTTTAATGAGAAGGTTTTAATTTTGGTGAAGTTCAGCTTAATAATTTTTTCTTTTATGATCCATGCTTTCTGTGTCCTGTCTAGAAACTATTTGCCTACCCCAAGCCTAAGGATAGTCTCCTTTATTTTGTTCTAGTAGCATTATTGTTGTAGACTTTATGTCCAGGCCTTTCATCTTGAATTGATTTTTGTTATGGTGTAATGTAAGAACCAAAGTTCTTGTTTCCCTTGTGGATTTCCCGTATGTATTTTCCAGCACCACTTGTTGAAGAGATTCTTTCTTCTAAACCGAAATGTTTTGGTATGTTTATTATAAATCACTTCACCAAATATGTGTAGGTATATTACTGGACCCTGTCTTCTATTCCATTCATTTACTTGTCTAGTCTTTGCCTTGATTATTGAAGATTTATAGTAAGTCTTTTTTTTTTAAGATTTTTATTTATTTATTTAACAGAGATAGAGATAGCCAGCGAGAGAGGGAACACAAGCAGGGGGAGTGGGAGAGGAAGAAGCAGACTCATAGCAGAGGAGCCTGATGTGGGGCTCGATCCCATAACGCCGGGATCACGCCCTGAGCTGAAGCCAGACGCTTAACGACTGCGCCACCCAGGCACCCCTATAGTAAGTCTTAAAGCCAGTAGTGTAAATCTTCCAACTTTATTCTTATTGTTCAAAATTATTTTAGCTATTCTTTGCCCTTCACTTTCCAAATCAATTTTAAAATCACATTTGCTAATTTTGGGAAAATAAACCTGATAGGAGTTTGATTGGAATGGCATTGATCTGTTCATTTGGTTGAGTTGACATCTTGTAATATTGATTTTTCTGATCCATGAGCAAGCTAGAACTCTCCATTTATTTAGATCTTTAACTTCTCTCAGGAGAATTTTATTGTCTTCAGGGTAGAGGATGAGTACATCTTTTGTTAAATTTATTCTTAAGCTTCTAATGTTCTTTAATCCTATTTTAAATGGTATCATTCTCTTGATTTTGTGGTCTAACCATTCACTGCTAGTACACAGAAATACAATTAACTTTTCTATGTGCAACTTCTATCCTACGACATTAATAATAAAAACTATAATTCAAGACTATTGCCCTCTTGAAACAAATATACTTAATTTGTTTATCAAAAGTGTTATCAACCCAGAATAAATTTTCTAAGTAAGATTCCTGGACTTTAAAGAAAAGAATTTGACGAGATAAGCAAAAAGAGTAAGTTACTGTAAGTAATTTATAAGAAATAAAATTAGATTATCACCCAGCTTTTCAAAAGCAACATTTTGTCATAAGAAAATAGTGTCACATATTTTAAATATCCAAGGGGAAAGGTGGATAATTTTATATTCAGCAAAAGTGGCTGTCAAGTATAACAGGCATACTGTTATCAACCGAAGAAACACTGTCCCGTGAATTCTTCCCAAGGAATCTCGTAGATGACTGCATATGCATTGACATTAGGACTGTTGGTCTTTATTAAATATATATTTATTTTATTTTAATATATTAAATATATAGCTACTTGTAGCACTCAGATTAAATGTGAAATGAACTGAATTCTAGCATGTAGCTGCTATATGCTTTAACAATGTAGGTACAATACGACTTCAAAAATGGAGGGATGACAGAGCATATGAATAGAGGAGTTTAACTCTTTATAATAATCATTTTGTTAGTGGTAGTATTTGGCATTGCTATTGTAAAGCTGTTGTCTATGTAATACAGAGTAGAGCAAGTTGTAATTGTAGGATATTTACTTCTAGCGTTCCCTGTGTCTTGAAGAGCAGGATTCTTAATGTGGAAGAAAGGAGCTATGTATTAATATAGAAATATAGATGCAGTTGCAATGGAGAGAGACCCCCTGGAGACTTTCTGGGGTATCCTGCAGAGGTCTCTTTCTTGACCTCCATGATAGTTACAGACATGTTTGGTTTATAACAGCTCTTGGACCCACAGATTTGTTTTGCATGAATTTCTATATCTTTGTTTCTTTTTATAATGAAAGGGTAAACAAACAAATGAAAAAGGTACAACAAAATTTTAAATATTAAATTCATCTTACATAAACCTTACAGAAATTTGCCAATAACTTTTACTAAATGTGTTCCTTTTGCGGGGGAAGCTGCAGATGGATGACTCAAACCATTCTGTTCTACCGCGTCAGACTTGCACCCCAGCATTAAGTAAATCATGCACTCCCATGCCCCTTAGCTTGTGTCCCTCCTTCCGACTGGAGAGCCTCATAGCATTTCTGCATCTCTTCCATCCTTCTGGAACAAGGTGGACAAGTTCCTTCAAAACCCAGTACAAGTGGCACCACCTTCATGATTCTTCCTCAGTAGCTCTAGGTTGAATTGACTCTGACCCTTTGTACAGCTGGTATCTTTGTCTTCCCATTGAATTGCTGTTACGTGTTTCTATCCCCCTAATAGTGAGTCAGGGACTGAGAATTTTTCTTTTTTTATTTCTACTATACAATATAATATCAATATGAGTGAATAAATCAATCAGCCAGAATTAAAAGAAAGAAAACTCACATGACCCTCAAGGAGCTTATAGTCTAGTTCTGGAAGCAGAGTGTCTAGAAATAAATCAAAAATGTTTTTATGTAATTTGCAAAGTAATAGATTAATGGAGAATTTACTGAATACATGGGTTGAAGACGAGAATTGTTGAGATCAATATGGAGCTGTAAAAGAGTTTAAAATGCATTTTAAATGAGTAAAGTTGAATCTTTATTCTAGAAAAAACTAGTCAAATATTTGATTAATGGAGAATGGGTACTCGAGGCAAAAGCAGTTGTTTTGAAAGGGACCAAGCAAATGTTCAATGAACAGTAATTTGAAGAAAATTGTCACAACTGAGTTGATAATGGAATCATGAAAAATCAGGTTTCCAAGACAAAGGCTGCCTGCTATTGCCTGTTTAATTTTTTTTAAAGTTTTGATTCACTGTAATAGTCAATATGTAGATGTAAGGGACTTTTTTATATTTTTGAAATTTTTAAAATTATCCTAAAAATATATGATCTAAAAATTTAAATAGTGTACCTCTAATTCCACTTTCCAGAGGTGATCACTGTTATGAATTCTTTTGTATCCTTCCGGACATTTTCTATGCATATGCAAGAATATGTAATACATCATACAAATATCTATATCTATCTCGGCCCGTATGTGTATCTTATTTCCTTTTAGTATGGGAATAGGATGACTGTATTTTATAGCTGTACCACATGTCTTTCCAAGTCCCCTATTACTGTACAATTAGGGTGTTCCTCATTTTTTCACTATTTCAATATCATATAATACGGGTTTTTTTAATCATATCTGAGATTCTTTAGTTACAATAAAGACATTTAGTCCATTTTCATTTATTGTCATAAAAGATAAATGTAGTCATCTGATTTTATCTGTTTATTTTTTTAAAGATTTTATTTGTTTATTTAAAGATTTTATTTGTTTATTTGAGAGAGAGAGAGAGAGTGCAGGGAAAGGGGCAAAGGGAGAGGGAGAGAAAGAATCCCAAGCCAGACTCCCCTAGAAACACAGGGCTCAAGCTCACAACCCTGAGATTATGACCTGAGCCAAAATCCAGCTTAACTGACTGAGCCGCCCAGGCACCCCCTGTTTTCTATTTTCTATATAAAACTCTATTGGAGTTTTATTTCATACATTTCTCTTCCAAAAATTTGTTGTTTTAGTAGCGTTTTGGTAGTAATATTTAATATACTCTACCCTCTGTTTACTAATTTATCAACTTTCAACGGTCACTACCGATGCCTGCTCTAAAAAGTGAGGAAATGAATACAACTGAATGTTAACACTTTCTTCTACACTTCCTGATTGGTTTCTGATTTGCAGTAATGATTAATATTTTTATATTGTCAGAGTTTATCATATTTCTGTTTTTCCATAATTATTTGCTACAAATGTTTAACCTTTAACCTAAAGTTAAGGTACTGCTCACCTTCACACCTGTCATTCCACAGCCTTATCAAGTTGAATTCCTCATTTTGATTCAATTTTTGGTTGACTGCTTTTAATTGTTAAGTAGTTTTTCACAGTGGGTCAACGAGCTCTATGCCCTTGAAATGTTTGAGAATGTTCTTCTTTTGGCTTTATTTATGTTTGAGGCTAGCCTGAATTTGCCTGAATTTTTAGATGACTTGATTTTCCGCCTTCTTGAAACCATACTTATGCATACTATGTGCAATAACCCCTCATATTTTTCTCTTTTATTGTATTTAATTTTTCAAATGCTTGTTATGACCCACTAAATTAATTTCAAGTTATATAGTGTTTTAAAAAAATTTTTTTTAATCTCTGTTAGAGGACATGGAGGATGTAGAGATCTAAGGTCACCAGCAATTTCACTTCCATATGTTCTTTCAGAATATCTTCCTGCCACATCTGCTGGGTACACACCCTAGGGGCTTGTTTTCCATGGCCTTCCATTTTGGGAGCGCAGATCAAGCTGAAAGAGATCAGCTTGCTTAGTGAAGCCTCTTAGATTATTGGTTTTATTTTGATGAGTTTGTGTTTGTTTATCTCTGCTCTGCTAATTCTGCCTTTCAGCTACAAAATTGGTTGGCGCTTCTTCTCTCTTTTCTCCTTTTACTCCATGAGGTTTCTTCAGCATAGGAGGAAATATATCTCTTAGAGGAAATATCTCTCTTCTGGCTCCGCCTCTCCTCCAGTCTTAAATTGGAACCTCACAAGGATTTACCCCACAGTTACGAAGGATCCTAAACCTGCCTTCAAACTATCGTTTTCTAAATCGTTTATTTTCTGTACTCTTGATCTTTCTTTCAATGAAATGTATACCCTGCTAGAGACGTCGGCATGTATCAACTCTTGATGAACTCCCCCTTTTGGGCTGAGTCCAAATTTCTTTGCATGGTGTAAGATTCATGGTTATTTTCTAATTCCATTGTAGGTGGAATTTTGTCTTCCCAATTCCTCAGTTGTTTGTACATTTAGAGTTTAAAGGAGGAAGTACAGTAACCATACTCTTACCCCATCATTTACTATAATCTCTTGTTAGAGATCCTTGATCTGACAGAGAGATGATATAAATGTTCTTTGGGGAAGATTATCCAGCAGCCTTTTAAGGTATAGATTAAGGTGGCACAAGGTGACATACCAAAAAATATTAGAATAGTCTAAGCCAGCACTGTCCAATAGAACTTTCTGTAATGATAGAATTAGTCTATATCTGCATTGTCTGATATAGTGACCACTAAATCACAAGCCACGTGTAGCTATTGAGCATTTGAAATGTCATTTGTGACACTGAGAAGCTGAATTTTACATTTTATTTAACTGTAATTAATTCTAATTTAAATGTATACAGCATCATGTGGCTAGTGGCCACCGTATTGGACAGTGCACCGCTGGGCAATATAAAACCTGAATACTAGAGTTTGTCTAAAGAAATGGAAATAAAAGAGGATATCCAAGAGTTATAATGGGAAAAAAGAAACCACAGTGCTTTTGTAAGGAAAGAGAGAGAAGAAATGTAAACAATTCAGAAACACTGTGCTGGGGAGAATGGGGAAGCTGGTGGTACCATCCAATAAAAAAGATATATTATCAAGAGCTATTTTGAAAAAATAGATACTTTAACAGGTTGAGTTCCCAGTGATAAGAAGACCTCGAAGTGGAAAGGCCTCTAAACAATTAGAATTCTCACACTGAATTGGGGCAGAAAGAGGTCAGAGCTACCAAAAACAAAACAAAAAAATCTATTTCCTTGACATTTCTCTCCGGAAAGAGTCTCTTTTGCCTCCATACACCCCTTTTCCGATTGCCTTGTCCTCCCCCACATGGAGAGACCCTGATATATAGCATAATAATGACGGTTCAGAGAAATTACTGTTTCACCTACTGAGTGATTAATATGAAATTAGTTACTGAAGCACTCAGTGGTGCAGAGAGGATCAAGGAGAAATTTAGTTTTGTTTTAGAAAGAAAAAAATACAAGATAAAATACTGCTTTGCATACGTGGAGTACTTTTCATCTGAGAATCTTTACATACCCAGCAAGCCTAATTAATGAGAAAACCTCTAAGACAGAGATGTGATGAGATCGGGCGCGCAGCTACCGGTGTTCTGTTTCTGCGACTTTTAAAAAACCAGGCTCGGTGTTTTCTTCTTTCATTAATGCACAAGTGTAGCTTTATGCAGCAGCCACGAGATGTTCATCTTTCTGCTCAATGATTTCTCATGAAGGCATCGCACTGAGGAGGCATAGTAATGACACAGAATTCCACCCCCTGACTTTATTGATGTCCTATGCTCTCTTTGCAATGGAAATCCATCCCTATCATCGTAGTGCAGCGAGCGTTCTCTGATAATCCGGTCTGCACTGTCCCTGAAAGGACTGTTTTGTTGCAGAAGAGAGCAAGTTATCTTCTTTATAAAAAATTATTCAAAACAAACATCCATGAATCTAGGACTAACATGCACCGAAAGGGGACAGGCAGGCCTTCTTAACAGGTACCCTACCGTGTAATCTCCCTTTCATCTTCATTCAAAATCCCCTAGCTCCTCTTTACAAAAATATAAATTCTAATTGCTTATGTGTAGGGTACATGATTTGACTTAGTCAAAGAGATATGCAATAATGTATCCTGGCATTTATTTTCATCTGTTGTGACTTGGGGATAGATGCTGGATTTTTTATCCTATACCTTCTTCTTCATGCTTTTTTCCCCCCTCTTCCCTTCTCTCCACTAAAAAAAAAAAAAAAAAAAAAAAAAAAAAAAAAAACACCATTCTGCCAAAAGAGAAAATACCTTGAAAGATAAAGATGATGGCTTTTAAAGATTTTTACAAAGAGTTTGATGTTCTGTAAAATAAAGCTAGCTGCCCTGTGCAAAAACAGGTGTTTTTGCTTGAAGAGGAGAAGGTACTGAGAGAGTTCAGTGTTTTTTTCTTTTTAATTCATCCAAGCTTTCTATAAATGTGTCCAGGGATGTGCAGGTCTTTCACTTCCAGCCCACGGCCCTCTTGTATTCTCAGAGCCCAGGATTCAGGCTTGTCCCCACCCTCTCCTGAGTTCTTCCTTTCGCTGCCTGAGCCAGCATCACCTGGCTTCTCTCATGGTGCATACATAATGCACCCTGTTTGCCCAGTGATGTAAGGTTACCTTCTTTCCTCATTAGCACGGAACACCTCCTGACACCATCGCATCACCATTGTCCAATAAGATGCCACAGTGACCTTTCCATTTTAACACATAACTGAGAATTTAGGAGAGCTGATCTAACACTTTCCAGATTAAATGTCAAATTCTTAAAATTCAGATGGATTTGGAATCCATGTAGGTGTATTTTCCTGCTCCCATTCCCAGCAGTCTACACAGTACACTGATTAGCACTAGCATTTTGTAATATCACTTAAGGCTTGAGCGCCGTGGAGTTCTGCCAGTAATGTTTAATTCACTTATATGTGCCAATTCATCTCTGTCAGGAGCCTATTAATTTCTTCACTATTTTACTCTGTCCCTAGCCCCTATATAATGAGGCACAATGATCCCCATTTGTGTAACCAAAAAACTTAGAGTCTCTCATAAATTACCTCGGATCCCACTGCTTTCAGAGACCAGAAAGCCTCTGTATTTCTTTTTCATATTTAAATCAATTTTTGCAAGCTCTTTCATTTAAAAGAATACACTAGAACTCTAGGATACCAAATAGTGAAATCATAGCCAAAGAGTGTGATTCTGATGGGCTCTTTAACATGCATCTCTCCCAAGGAAGACTTCCGTATTATCACACCACAGATGTTCCCACGGGCACATCCGTTTGTAGGAAGGGAACATTAATGAAAGTCAGCCCCTGACTCTGCAGTCAGCACAGTCATCGGTGGGCAAGATGTCAAAATACCTACTCCATTGCTATGAGAGTCAAGACCCCATAACAAATAAAGGTCAGAGATATAAAATTAACACCACAGATATGCCGTTGGCATCTCTATATGGCGCGATCTTGGGTTAACGGGAGAGTAACAGCTAAGTGACTGACTAGGAGAAATCAACATAGATTCAGGACAGTCTGTTGTATTACCACATAAAATTCACATATGTCTCTGCTACTGTTCTGCATTTTTTTCAGGATTGGAGCAAAACATCAGGAGCTAAGGGAAAAGCAGGCAAGAGGTCTTATTGAATATGCTACTGGTGCAATTGGATCACTGCATGATATGGATGATGATGAAATGGACCCTAACTATGCCAGAGTGAACCACTTCCGGGAACCATGTGCATCAGCAAGTGTCTATAGGTCACCATCGCCACCTCGGGCTGGACCACTGGGTTACCATCGGGATGGCCGTCCACTGTCTCCGGAGAGAGACCACTTAGAGGGGCTCTATGCCAAGGTCAACAAACCATATCATCCACCGGTGCCAGCTGACAGGTAATATAACTTATTGAAAGACAAATATGGTTTTAATTCGGTAAGTTTCAAGTCATCTCTCCTGCTGAAGCCAATAAAAATATATCCTTTAATCTATTAAAGCTGAAATGAGATAGTTCCCTTGGTAATAGCTAGGCTTTGACCGACCCATAAGGTGTCAGCCATCAAAAATAAAACAAAATGGCCAGTTATAAGGTGGCATGAATGAATGGTAGTCATTGAAGTCATGGTGCAACAGGGAGCAGTTTTTGAAAGGATATTGTGGCAGAGAACTAATGATGAAAACTTTGAAAGGGTATTGTCCTTTCTCCTCCGAGTCCTGCTGCGAAAGACTTATTGAAGATGTCATGACACTGGGAGCTAAGGAGTCAGAGAATGGTGGCTTCTACGTAGGTATAATGGAGCTGGAATTACAGAGGGCTGCACAGGTGCAGAGGACCTTGAAAAGCAAGGTTGGGATTTTGCACTCAAGGAAAATGTGATCCTGTATAGATGTTCATGGATGATCAGAAGTAGAAAAGGAGATAATCGTGGCAATAGGAGTTTGATGAAGTAGAGAAAGATAAGAGGTGACAAGGCCGAGGATCTTTAGGCTTAGCAGCTAAGGAAAGAGATAATAAGACCATCTGTCAGTACAATTGAAGTAGGTAGGGAACAAAATGATTTCATCCCCACCTCCTGCCACAAATAAAATGTCTCAGCTCTTGAAAGGCTGCTATAAGAGAGTTTTAGTCAATATACATTGTTAGGTGACCCCTGGAATTACGCACACAAGGAATGAGTTGACTGACCTTGGCTTAATCTGGCTGTAGCTTGAATTCTGGAGGGAGGAGTTGAGGGGGAAGGGTGGCAGACACAAAGAGCTCTCATTCTAGATGAAAAAAAGACTTGTTTTCCAGATTTCTTTTGGTCCTGACAACCACCCAGTTCCTATTAGTAACCAGCTTTTGTGCGATAGCATGATATATTGCGTATGTTTACCGTTTACATTTCCCCAGCTGGGTGATATTATGCACTTTCAATTAGGTTGGGGAGAGGAAGGGAAATCATGGCATTTTTATGCAGACTGTAAAGTGTAGCTTCACAAGACTGATTACCTTTCAGAGCCTTTCCAATAACCAAGTGGGAAGGAAGGAGCAATTTTTAATCCTTACTGTCAAGCTTCCAGGTTGATAGTATTAAAGAAAGATGGTCAAGTTTTTCTTTGGGATAAAATGAAAATATAAATTCCTATGACTGTGTGAGACGGCCCCAATAACTAAACTGTTAATTCAAACGACTGATTAAGAGTTGGCCTTTTCTTCTAAGCCTTCATTCAGCTAGGGTTGAATTTTTATCATGTAAATGATAATACCACTCATGAGTTTCTTCTGGCCCAGACCAAAGCCAATCTTATTTTCCCTAAATCAGACAGGTCTTCAGAGCAATCCCCTTTGCACGTGCCTGCTGCTAGAATCCCAGCACAGAGGGACTATTTCTATGAACCCCCAAAGCCAGTATTTCCCTGTAGTAATTCCATGGAAATAAACACAATGCATTCTATTAAAAAAAAAGTTCACTGGCCAAATGCATATGGAGAATTCTGGGTTATGCCCCACCGAGCAGGTTTTCTTACTAGAGTCTTCATATCTCCAGTATGCTAACATGCACTGTAAGCCTCTAAAAGGAGCATACAATAATCAGCCCTGTCACTTTCCAAATTTTTGTCACCTAACGCTTATTTTGTTTTTCCAGATCCTATGGTTATTCTTTGGAACATGAGGAGACTCTATCCTAAGCTAACTTTCACCCATGTAGATTTGCCCAGTAAAGAAATTTCTTCAGATAATGTTCACTGTAGCCAGTATAGAATGATATAAAAAAATGTTATTTACTCCCCAGCCCAGACAGATGTATATAAGTGATAGTCTTTCCTCTGTCTCTGACCCCACTGTATTAATAAGTGATCTAAAGCTCTGTCTTCAGTGGAGTTTTAGTCCCTTGTCATATATTTGGATAATAGATCAAAGTATGACTGTATCAGAATTACCTTTATTCTGTTCTTCTCTTTCATTATATCTGAAGCTTGTTCTGCTCCTTCTTCTTTAACTCTTAAAATGAGCAGTTTTTGTCTCGGCACACAATAAGCGCTCCATCATCATCATTGTTGTTATTATTATTCCTGTCCTTTATCATGAAATTCTCAACTCTCCTGGTATGCCTGAACCCAGGTGAGTCTAGGAGGAGTGTTGCTGAGGGCATATCTCACACAGTGTCTATAAGCAGGAACTGTGAGTTCCAAACCTACCTTATGTACAATTAGAGGCATGTCATTCATTTTGTCATCTGTTTGGTCTTTCATTCAGCAAACACTTCTTTGGCACCTACGGTGTTCTAGCTACTGTAGTAAGTTCTAGGGAAGAGACAAAGATCATTAAGAAGTGGCCCCAGTCCAAAGAAAGTTGTATTCTAGTTAGAAGGGGATCAACACATATGGAAACTGATCATTGCAATATAATGTAAACAGAAGAAAATGAAGCTTTTCTAACTCTGCTCGTCAGGAAGGATCTTCAAAAGGAAGCAGCATTTGGACTGGCTCGAGAAGGGTTAGAAAATAGTGACCAGATCTGGTAGAAAAATTGTTTTCCTTACAGAATAATTAGCATAGATAAGGATAAAGTGGGCTGAAACAGCATGCCATGTTAGGGAAGCTCTGAAGCATCCAGAACATAGAGTGTGGATGGGAAAGAAAAAACTAGGAATAGGAAATGTGTCTGGAAAGCAGGTTAGAGCCATATTATGAATGAAAAGGTTCTATCTTATGTTCACCTATATTGATTGGTAGTAGCTGTCTGGAAATCGGTGCTAGGAAGGGTTCTGAAGTTATAGTCAAATCATGGTGTCTACCCTGGGCTCCAGAGGATGAATGGAAGATGTTTGCAATTGCTATTTATTTATATAATGGCTAATCCCATGGGCACTGGGAGCCATCAAAGTGTCATAATTGGGGGGGCGCCTGGGTGGCACAGCGGTTAAGCGTCTGCCTTCGGCTCAGGGCGTGATCCCGGCGTTATGGGATCGAGCCCCACGTCAGGCTCCTCCGCTATGAGCCTGCTTCTTCCTCTCCCACTCCCCCTGCTTGTGTTCCCTCTCTCGCTGGCTGTCTCTATCTCTGTCAAATAAATAAATAAAATCTTTAAAAAAAAAAGTGTCATAATTGGGGAATGAGCTGATAGTTTTGTATTTGGGGAAAATAGCTCTGCCAGTTTGATGGCAGACAAAGAGGAAGATGGTTAGACTTAAGACAAATTAAGATATGATTACAGTATTGAAAGATGGGAAGGGCCTGGAATAAGAGTGGCATTGGATACAGGAAAAATTAGAAATAGCCAAAAAACTTTAATTTAAAACTAAGAGAAAGATGTTTCGCAGAGACCACAGAGGTGAGGCTTTCAAATACTTCAGGGAGGTCATTAGAAAGAGAACTAAAGGGGCGCCTGGGTGGCTCAGTCGTTAAGCGTCTGCCTTCAGCTCAGGGCGTGATCCCGGTGTTCTGGGATCGAGCCCCGCATCAGGCTCCTCCGCTGGGAGCCTGCTTCTTCCTCTCCCACTCCCCCTGCTTGTGTTCCCTCTCTCGTTGGCTGTCTCTCTCTGTCAAATAAATAAATAAAATCTTAAAAAAAAAAAAAAGAAAAGAAAGAGAACTAAAAAGAGGATTTAGGATATAGCCACTAAGAGGTCTTCAATTAATATAGAGAGAACAATTTCAGTAGCTAGATAGGAGTGGAGGGAAATTGTGATGTGAGAATTGATAAAGCGGTAAGAACTTAGCAAGCTTGGTGATAAAGAGAGCGTTGTTGTTACAGGATGGAAGAGGTTGCAACTTTGAAGTTCCTTACAGAATAGTACAGTTGACCCTTGAACAGTACAGGGGTGAGGAGCACTGACCCCACCTCCTCCATGCGTCGAAAATCTGCATGTAACTTTTGACTCCCTAAAAACTTAACTACTAGTAGTCTACCGTTGACCAAGAAGCCTTACCAAAAACATAAACAATTAACACATATTTTGTATTTTATATGTATTATAAACTGTATTCTTACAATAAAGTAAGCTACAGAAAAAATGTTAGGACAATCATTAGGAAGAGAAAATACATTTATAGTACTGTGCTGTATTTATCAAAAAAAAAAATCTGTGTACAAGTGGCTCTGTGCAGCTCCAGCCAGTGTTGTTCAAGGGTCAACGGTGTTTCAGAGTTAACAAAAGAATTCAAAGACCATCCAGAATAACCTTTTCATATTATTACAGAAACTGAGGCCCAGAGAAGTTTGAGTCACTTGCCCAGCATCACATAGCATGGAGTAAGGACTTTATTCTAGATTCCTTTTATGTTATACAATCTTCTTTTCCTTACACTACACCATTATATAGACCCATACTCTCATTTCCTAGCTAAGGGAGCTAGTACCCAGATAGGTGGATTGGCATGCATTTGGCTCTAACAGCGGGTTAAATCTTGAACTTTGGAATGAGGCTGACTTGGGTTCAGTCTTCTTACAGATATTAGTGCATGACTTCCAGTAAGTTAACTTTTCTGAGATGCCATTTTTTCATCTTCATGCATATAATTTAACAAACATTTATTGAATCTACTGAGTGCCTGGACGTGAGTTCAGTGCAGAGTTCATCGGGGAACGAGGAGAAAGATGGGGACCTTTCTCTGGAGCTTACAGACCACTGGGGGGCTACAAAGATACAAACACATGATGAGAACACAGTGTGAAAAGTGCTCTATATGGGAAGCAGAGGGTGCCTGGGACAGCTGGAGCTTGGGGGGTGGGAGGCGCAGAGAATGGCATCGGGGTGAGAGAAAGCATGGTGTGTTAGAGGAACTACAAGAAGCTCAGTAAAATAGAAACCTGAGTGAGAGAGTAAATGGCAAGAGAGAAAAATAGGAGGGTTTCCAAGGACTGGGCAAAAAGCGGTTGATATACAGCTTTGGCCAGCCTTGATGGGGAGTTTGGACTTCATCCTGAGATGTGCGGCAGGAGTGGGGAAGGAAGGGCCCACTAATGGGACACAAAATCCTGGACTTGAGCCTACCTTTAAATGGCAATTTATCCTCGCCTCCTTATTTGCTAAAGGAGGATTATCATTAACAGCCTTACATGTTATAATGGTTAAATACAACTTTGCATTTTGCATTTTTTGGTATTTCTTTTTTTAAAGATTTTATTTATTTATTTGACAGAGATAGAGACAGCCAGCAAGAGAGGGAACACAAGCAGGGGGAGTGGGAGAGGGAGAAGCAGGCTCATAGTGGAGGAGCCTGATGTGGGGCTCGATCCCAGAACACCGGGATCACGCCCTGAACCGAAGGCAGACGCTTAACCGCTGTGCCACCCAGGCGCCCCCATTTTTTGGTATTTCTATATAGAAGAAATCTCTATTTGTTCATGTATCACTATGTCACATGTGTGGCCCACAGTGGCTACTAACTTCTGCCTCTCACCTCCCAGCTTCTCAAGGCTTGGCCCTGAATCTTCAACCTTCCTGAGAAAAACCTGGCTTATAAAGGATTCCTCTGTAAATGATGGTGGCTAAAACCAATCCCTGTCACTATGACAGAATCATAGGCCTGGAGTCTCATGGTGCTGGTTCTTTGATGATTTGAATATAGCAGGGGTTAAGTCCTGTCTCCAAATGCCTCACAGCTACTTAGGGTAGAATGTGCTCGTTTGTCACTGCAACACCAGCAACTAAAGGGCTCCCACGGCATAAGAACGTGAAGGCTTTGTGTTTGAGTGAGCTTGGAACAGTCACAACTAGGGGGAATAGAAGGTGTGTGTGGTACTTGACATGGCTGCAGTTTTGCATTCATTCACATGATTACTTGACATTCTTTACTAGAAGTTGCCAAGTATATTTGGTCACATACCCTAACCACGAAAATGCTTTTGGGTGTTAACTCCCCAAAATATGTGCCTTTGAGTCTAAGTGACATACACTTACTTACCTTACTAATGATATTATATGCAATATAGATCATATTGTAAAATATAGAAGTTAATAAAAGAATGAGACATTTTAAGCTGTGAATAATAGTTCTATTTTCTTTCTCCCCTTAAATGTGCACACAGCCTGTTTTAGAGACCACTGGTTTCCACTTCAGGCTCCACAGGGATAGGGACCTTGCATGCTTTTGTTCACCATTATCTCTTCAGTTCCTAGAGCAGTCTGTACTCAATAAACATTTTTGGAATGAATGAATGAATGAATGAATGAATGAATGAATGAATGAATCATTTGACAGAATCTTAGAGTTGAATGGGACTTTAGGGGGTCAACTCTCACATCCCATCCATAGAGGCATCTTCTCCACAAAATCCCTCACAGGATGTCATTTAACCCATGTTGTCATACTTACAGTGACAAGAATTCGTGAGACATCCTTTTTATTTTCAGATTACTCTAACTGGCATAGAGGTGCTCAGTTTGTATCCACCCAAATGCTGTCTCCATGTACCATTTACTATAGATCCTGGATTGACCTACCTGGACAAAGAATCTAAGCCTCATTAGTAGCCCTTCCTTCCGTTACTTGAGGTGATTGCTATGACCACCTTCATTAACAAATGTTGACTGAACTCCAAATAGGTTCCAGGCTGTATGTTTAGACATGGCCTTATAAGGATGAAGAAAACAAGCACATAACCTTGAGAAGTATAATCATTTATTTAGTATAAACTCCTCTAGCAGTCCTAGTCATTTAAATTATAGCCCATACCTGTAGCCTTCTTGGTAGCCATATTCTGAATATGTTCAAGTCTATTGAGTTTATGATTGCCTTCTGTTGCACGGCATGGAGAACTGGATACCATAGTTCAGATATAGTGTGAAAAAAAAGCATAGAAAATGAGTGGGACTCTTGCATCTTTTGATCTTAATTCATTATACTTATTAATGCTGCCTTAATTTTTATATCAGCTGTCATTATTGGTGTATATTGCACTTTTTCACTAAAAGTTCTATTTTGTTGCTATCTATTTTTGAGTTGCTATCAAGCCAAATATTCCCAAATATATTGTGCAAGATCCTATATTTTTACAACTATTTCTTTAAACGTAGGATATTCTCTTTGAGTTAAATATTTGCTTGTTAGGTTTAGTCCATGGTTGTAGCCAATAAAGATATTTTAAAGTATTGATTTTTGTCCTCTAATATATTAGCTATCCTTCCTAAGTTTATACCATCCTCATATTTAATCATTATGGACTCATCCATGTCATTGATAAGATCGTTGATCAATGTCAAGTATAAGCCCTGCAACTCATCACTCAAGACCTCCATTAATCAACACTCTTTGGGATGTTCAGTTTACTATTAATCCAGTCTACTATTATTTAGTGTGCATTCTCTAGTTCATCTATGAACACTGTGGAAGACTTTGTCAAATACTTTAGTGATATTAAGGTACACTGTGTTTGTGAGAAACCCTTGATTTACCAATCCAGTAACCCTAAGAAGAAAGGGAGTTACTTGTCCTTGGTGAATCCTGCAGCCTTTTTCTCTTCCAGATATTCACAAATAATGTGTCCATTTAGACTTAATTATGCAAAATAAGATTTTCTGTGGTCCAGTATAATCCTAGGCACTTAATATCTGCATATCAAATACTTACTGACTTACATACAATAGCTGTGAAATTAATGTGGCCAACAGCACATAGCTCCTCAGTATCCATGTTAAGAAGCCTTGACTCCCAACAGGTATTCACCAATGTTGTAGGAAACCTCCATTGAGTTGTAATCCACAGATCATACAAAGAAGTTCAGAAACTATCCTTACCCTCAAAGAACTCAGTCTAACAGCGAAAAATACCTCATAAACAATAATTATAGTATAATGTGTTCCATTAGAATAGAGTTATATAAAAGACATATAAAAATTATGAAATTGCATATGCATTTAACTTGGGAAAGACTTGAAATTGTGGATTAGTCTTTCTAGGTAGTTGGCTCAAATATATTAATTTTTAAAAGCCTCAGTTTCCTCACTGTAAAATAGGGAGAAATGCCCTATTTCCTATGGATTGTTTGTAGAATAAATGGAATTATCCCTGTGCCTGGTTCAATAAATACTGACTATAACTATTTAAGAAGGTCATTAGACTATTATTGAACAATATTATATATTATTGGGCTATATGTGAAGAAAGTTATTGAACTAAATATAGCTATTTAGGAAGGCTATTGATTTTACTTAGCTGCTGACCCTTAAAGTCATGGGTTAGGGAACCTGTTAGATTCTGTTTCAGGTCACATGGTTGATGGTTAATTCCTAATTCCAGCCAAACTCTTGCTGGTGTATTTCAATCATAAGAATTAGAAAGTAGAAACAGAAAAGAAAATGAGGGTTTAAAAGGCATGAAAACTAGAAAACAGTTCAGATTCCTTTATATCAGTCATATCATCTGCATATGTGAAGAGCACAGTTATTACACATTTACCTACTTTGTCAGTTGCTGGTTAAAAACCATTCCTACCTCATTAGATGTCCCTAAGCTTGTCATTAGAACTAACGCTGTCTTCCTGCCCCTTGAATCTCCATTTGGTTCGGGCTTGAGCTCGTGCATAGTCCATAGGATGAACTATCCCAATTTCTGTGAGTTCCAGAAGAGCTGACATTAACAATTGTGTGTCAAGCCATATCCTGTTTGGCTATAAATAGCCAAAATCACAACTGATATATTTGTCTCACCCTTTAAAGAATTTAGGTGATTTGGGCCTCATTAAGTGACCTCTTTTCATTTTTCACCTCTGCTTTCCCCAGTAGTTAGACTGCTTTCTCATGTTACATCATGACTCCAACTCTAGGCTTCATGTCCACTTTCCAAGGAGAAAGAGACAAATAGCCAATAGAATATGCCAGTCAAGTCCATCCCTTTGAAAAAAATCTCCCAGAAGCCCCCAACAGCTTCTCACTGGCAAAAACTGTATTTAAAAGTCTCTTCTAGGTGCAAGAGGCTATTGGGGAATAGTATTTCATCATTAGTAAACAAAGACAAGGGAGAAAGGAGTTGCAAGTAGCTTGAAGGGGCCATCCTATGGCACCCACCACAAACAGATCACCTCTAGATGACTTGTCTTCTTTTATTTTTCTTTTTCACTGCCATTAATAATGCAAAAGTTATAGATTAATGCTACATAGCACTCTGTTCAAATATATTATTAACTTCCTGTGGGAGGCTATCCTTATTATGTAGACCCTCTTTTATAGCTGAGACAGAAATATTTCAGTCTGAGTAACTTCTATCACTTAAGTAAAGCAGGTGGGGAACATACAGTCTTAGTATTCACAACCTCTGAAAAGTATGTTTTGGAAAATTCTAATGTTTTGGAAAATTCTAGATAAGGGTGATGAAGGATAGAAAAAGTGTTAACAGGAAATCTTCCTAGCCAGGTGTGAACAGCTGGGTGTGAAAATATCTTGTGCTATTTGGGCAATGCAGGATAATTGATAGCTAGTTCCTTGATTTCAGAGATTTGACACCTCACTGAGGCACGACTCTGTCATGCACAGTTCATGCCACTGTTGGTTTGTGTCCCCAGTCTCTCTCTAGTGATTTTTCCTTTTATTTTTACTTCAGTTTAATGGCTTTCTGCTCTCACGTCTGACTCACAGCTTTGCAAGGCTGTGTGTAGGGAGTTGAGCAGTGAATACAGTAGATGACTTGGAGATGTGTTTTTAGTTTCTACAAACAGAGCCAAAGTGATCTCATTTCAGTCTGGGAATCCCAGTGATAAATGCCATTTCCATAGAGAGTTAAAATTCATCAGTTGAACAAAGAAGTCGGGTTTTCTTTTTCCTTAGAACATATTACCATCAATTTTTAAATGACTTTTAAACAATAATGAGAAATATCTTAATGAAACAATCTCTATGACCAGATAAGTGCTAATAATAACTGATATACCATTAACTCTACTTTCTTCCATCCCCACTCTTTAAAACTTGATGTTCTCATTAATTTTTTTCTTTTCCATCTTCTGAGAGCCCTACTCTTGGGATTATGCTAGACTTGTGTCTGCCTAAGTTGTCAGCTTCCAGGGGTGACAAATGTAGATAACCTTCTCCTCTATTATACATGAGCTAGACAAAAGGGTTGGTACTTAGTGACCATTCATCTGCAAGACCTCCACCCCCTTGCCATCTTCAGCCCTGCTGGTAGTAGGTGGACATGTTTAAGGTATGTTTGCCAAAGGTTTACTCTGATTTCTTAAAGCTGTCATTTAAGAACTGACTGGACTGTTTTTCAAACAAATAACCTGATCCTTATGGTATATTTATCTAACTTATCCAGTTTACAAAGAGGAGGTGGGAAGGAGCGTGCAGAATTTCTTTAGACATATAAATACCACAAAGAGAATAGAACAATACAAGGGGTGCAGCTGATATTTTGGAATATTAACGGTGGCATGCTGTGATAAGGGTAAGCCAAAGACGCTGTAGGAGCTCCTGACAGGGGCACTGAATGCAGATCTGGGTGGTCAAACAGGGCTCTTTGAAGGAATCTATATTCTGAGCTAAAGAACAAGCAAAAATTAATTGAGCAGGCAGAAGAGCATGTGCAAAGACCCAAAGAGAAAGCCTGGTGCATTTACAGTAGGAGCTGCATATAACAGAAGATCTGGAGTGTGGTACAGAAATTAGGCCAGCTGGAGGCAAGAAATGAAGGTCAACATAACCCATACTCTGAAAGGCCATATCAGCTAAGATAAAACAATTAGTGTATAGTTCAAGAGCAACAGGGAACCCTTGAAATGGGGATGCCATGTTCAGATTTGTGCTTTAGAAAGGTAACAAATCCTGTAGAGTAGGAATCTATTAAAAGTCGATGTTCTCATTAATTTTTTTTTTCCTTTTGTATCTTCCGAGAGCCCTACTTTTGGGATTATGCTAGACTTGTGTCTGCCTAAGTTGTCAGCTTCCAGGGTGACAAATGTAGATAACCTATGAGAAACAGGAAGCTCAGAAAAATTAAGAAACTTACCTATGGTGCCCCAAGTCATAAGTGATCACAGCCAGGATTCTGACCCAGATATGATTCCAAAACACACGCATGAGCTTCCACCAAGCTAGGTTTTTTCAAACTGCAGGTTGTAACCTATAAGTACATCTTGAAATCAGTGTAGTGAGCTCGATCAACATTTTTTTAAGAAAATAAGGTAGAAAAGATCATGACCTAGATTATAGTAAGTATAAGAATTATGTAGATGTTTCATTAGGTTCTGTGTGTATGTAAAATGTACATATGTGCACAGATACAGAATGTGTATATGTAGCTGAGTACTGGAACATGATGCAAAATGCACCGGTCGCTGTAGATTACAGTAAAAAATGGTGGAAGCCACTAAGCATGTGCAAAAAGCATGCGTGTTGCTCCTTACCTGCCAGACATCCTGTCCCTCGTTCGTTCATTCGTTCATTCGTTCCATTAAAAGGATATTAGAAGCCTATCATGTGCAAAGCACCCTATTCAAGGCTACGGAGGTACAAGGACACATCAGAATCCGTGGGCTTCGACCCCCTTCTCTGTCGTAGTGCTAGATTTGTGTTGATCTACCACACTTACTCCAGGCCTCTGGTGACCTGTGGTTTGCGTTAACCTATTAGGCTAAGCCACATACCTTTTCATTACACAGCCTTTGCTGATGTTAAAGACAGATTTCAAAGTGCCCTCTTTATAATTTCTGTGTTTAATGCAATGTGTAATCAGGAATAGGCCATTGTTAGGTCAATTGCTTTCCTATATTTATCTTTTCAAACAATAAATAATCAGTGGGATGAGAAAGGGCAGTAAAAGATAGTTTGAATGTTAGTACTCATAAATATCCAACATCTCAAAGAGATGTTTTAATATTTATATGCTGTGGAATACCCTCCCTTCTGGAGAGCTGACTGAGGATTGATATGAACCCATCCAGAAATAGAATTCAAGAGACATAATTTTACACAGACTTTTAATTAATCCTGAGCAAGCACTCTGGATTCCCTCAAACTTGGCCATTACTCAGCTCCGCACTTTCCAAATTGCTAAGATCTCTGAGCACAAAGCTAGGAGGAATATTCTCTTCAAAGCAAATGCAGTGGATTTTCTATATAAAGGTCAGTAGGTGGTCTGGGCCTGAGCCATACCCGTCCTTAGAGCAAAGCCTAACCGGATATTCTCATGCCACTTTCTCTACTGATTTCCTCCTTCTCGCTGGCTTAGTTTCCTCACCTCTAAAGTGAACATAAGCATAGTGCCTACCTTACGTAAGACTGTTAAAAGAATTTAACTGTATGTATGTATGTTTGTATACACACACACACACACACACACACACACATACATTAAGTATTAATGTATTAGTATACTATACATATATAAACAAAAAACAGCATCTGTCAGTTAATAAACATCATTTAAGTTAATATTACATACTGCTAGTATCTAGGTATTTATATCATTCTACCATTAACAGTACTATTAATCACCTAAGAATGAATTGAAGTCGGGTGGAAAATTCCAAAAGGCTCTTACTTCTCCATTTAGTAGATTTTTTTTTTAATTTGGTTGACCATTTCTTGCCAACATGACTTCATGTATTTTTGTTTCCTTTTTTCATAACCATATGCTTATAGTTATTATATATAGTCATATTTTATATAGTTATAATTATTTTTAACTCTTTAATTTGAACTTTTTATAAAGTCACAGGAAGTTGCAAATATAGTACAGAGAAATCCTTGTACTCTTCACCAACTTTTTTCCAATAGTTACATCAACATAATTATAGTACAACATGAAAACCAATAATTTGACATTGGTACAAGGTGTGTATAATTCTTTGCCAATTTTACCACACATGTGACCACTGCTGCAATCAAGATACAGAACTACTTCATCACCACAAAGGTATTCCTCATGCTATTCCCTTGTACACACCTTTCTTTTCTCCGTCCCCAACCCCTGGCAATCACTCATCTGTTTTCCATCGCTATAATCCTGTCGTTTCTAGAATACTCTCTAAATGGAATCAAATAAATGGGGAACTATGTGACCTGTGAGATTGGCTTTTTTCACACAATGTGATGACCTTGAGATCCACCCAAGCTATTGTAGGTATCAATAGTTCATTCCTATTTATTGCTGAATAATATTCCATGGTGTGGATGCACCACAATTTATTTAATGATTTACCTATTAAGGGACATTTTAGTTGTTTTGAGTTTCAGGCTGTTACAAATACAGCTGCTATAAATAATTATCTACAGGTTTTTGTGTGAACATAAGCTTTATTTCTTCTTTTTCTATCTGTTAGACCTTTTATTTCCTTTTCTTGCCTTATTGCACCAGCTAGAATTTCCAGTACTATGTTGAACAGCAATGGTGAGAGCAAATATTCTTGATTTGTTCTTAATCTTAAGAGAAAAGAATTTGGTCTTTCCCCCATTGAGTGTGATATTGGCCATAGGTTTTTCTGTAGATGTATTTATCAAGTTGAGGAAATTGTCCTTAATTTCTAGTTTTCTGGGGGGTTTTATCATTAATGGATGTTGAGTCTTATCAAATGATTTTACTGCTTCAACTGATATGATCATGTGATTGTCCTTTTCTAGCCTTTTAACATGTTAGATTACATTTATGGCTTTTCAACCATTGGACTTAGTCATGGTATATAATTCTTTTCATATATTACTTAATTTCATTTGCTAATATTTTGATAAGAATTTTTGCATCTACGTTCATGAGAGATATTGGCCAGTAGTTTCATTTTGTTTTCTTTTGTTTTGTACTCTCATTGAGTCTGGTACCAGGGTTAACTGGCTTCATCGAATGGGAAGGGAAGTTTTACCTCTTCTTTTTCTGGAAGAAATTGTATATAACTGGTGTTACTTCTTTAAACGTGGTAGAATTCTCCAGAGAAACTATCTAGGCTTAGATATTTCTTTTTTGGATGGTTTTTAATTATAAATTCGATGTCCTTAATAATTAGAAGAATATACCAGTTATCTCATATTGTGTGAATTGCGGTAGCTTTCACTTTTCTGGGAGTTGTCCATTTAAGTTGTCAAATTTATGTGCGGAGTTGTTTGTAGCATTTCCTTATTGTTCTCTTGATAGGATATTCTCTTATTGAACTGCAGAGTCTGTTGTAGTATCATCCTTTGTTTCATTCTTGATATTTGTAATTTGTCTCTTTCTTTTTTACTTTGTCAGTCTTGTTGGAGCTTTGTCAATTTTATTGATCTTTTCAAATAACAAGCCATTTTGTTTTATTAATATTCTCTATTGTTTTTCTGTCTCCAATTTTATTGATTTCTGTTCTTTATTATTTCCTTTCTTCTGCTTGCTTTGTGGTTTTTCTGTTTTTGTTTGGGTTTTGGTTGTTTTTTTAGTTTCTTAAAGTAGGAGTTTAGATTTTGTATTTGGGACTTTCTTTTTTTCTAATGGAAGCATTTAATGCTATAAATTTCCCTCCAGCTCTGCTTTAACTGTATCCTATATATTTTGATATGTTGTGCTTGCATTTCATTCAGTTCAATATTTGTTTGTTTTTTTATTTTCTTTGAAACTGCTTTGATCTGTGGATTATTTAGAAGTGTGTTGTTTCATTTCCAAATGATGGGAGACTTTCCTTTTATCTTTCTGTTTTTGGTTATAGACTTATCCCATTTTGGTTAACGTTAAAATAGCTTCCTATGATTGTGGATTTATTCATTTCTCCTTTTAGCCTTGTCAGTTTTGGCTTGATATATTTTGCAGCTTGTTACTAGGTTCACAAAAATTTAGGAATGTCATGAATTCCTGTGAGATTGAGCCTTTTATCATCACCACTTTATTCCTAGTAATGAGTACTGCTTCAAAGTCTACTCTGTCTGATATTGATATAGCTATACCATCTTTCTTTTGCTTAATTTTTCTTTTGCTTAATATTTCTGGATCCTTATATTTAAAGTGTGTCTTTTGGGGCGCCTGGGTGGCACAGTGGTTAAGCGTCTGCCTTCGGCTCAGGGAGTGATCCCAGCGTTATGGGATCAAGCCCCACATCAGGCTCCTCCGCTATGAGCCTGCTTCTTCCTCTCCCACTCCCCCTGCTTGTGTTCCCTCTCTCGCTGGCTGTCTCTCTGTTGAATAAATAAAATCTTTAAAAAAAATAAAAAAATAATAAAGTGTGTCTTTTGTAAGAGACATATAATTAGATTTGGTTTTGTTTTGATATCCAGTCAATCTGTATTTTAATTGTAGTATTTAGTCTGTTTACATTTAATGATACTGCAGATATAATTTGGTTTAAACCTCTAAGTTATTCTCCATTTCCTACTTTTCCACCCATTCTATGTTAATTTTTCTCTCCCTTCTTCTTTTTAAAGTGTATTAGTCAAGAATTTTGTATGATTTAAAAATTTTTTTTTTACCTCTGTGAGTTTGTTTTGCATTCTTCTATTCTCCTTTTAGGTACCTTTATTACTCAAAAGATTATAATATACATTCCTGATTTATTGTATTTCAAAATAAATTAGTACTTTTATCATTTCCTAAATAATGCATAGAACTTGGAATACTTTAACTACATTTAATCCCTCCTACTTTTTAGGCTATGTTTTTGTGTATTTTAAATATACATGTTTTGAGCTGTAAAGTACAGTATAATTATTGTTTTATGTGGTAACTATTTGGGGTTCTTTTTAAGATTTTATTTATTTATTTATTTATTTATTTATTTATTTATTTATTTAAGAGAGAGAGCAGAGGGGGAGCAGGAGGGGGGAGGGAGAGGGAAAGAATCTTGAGCAAAGTCCAAGCTGAGTGCAGAGCCCGACATGGGGCTTAGTCTTATGACCCTGAGATCATGACCTGATCCGAAACCAAGAGGCAGACGCTCAACCTACTGAACCACCCAGGTGCCCCACTATTTGTTTATTTTAGCTGTTTCTGTTGTTCATTATTTCTTTTTGAATATCTTTGCTTCTGTCTGGAATATTATTCCTTTTACCCTTAATAATTTCCCTAGTATTTCTTATAATGTAACAAATCCTCTCAGTTTTTATGAATTTATAAGTTTTTAAAAATTTTATCATCTTTTTGAGAATATCTTCTCTGGGTATATAGTTATCAGATCTTTTTCTTCTTTTAACATTTTAAAAAATTCATCCATTGTTTTCTGGCTTTCAGTGTTTTCACCAAAGTCTGTTTAGTTACTCCTTTGAAGATTATGTATCTTTTTGTCTTCGATTGCTTTAAAATTTCTCTGTCTTTGGTTTCCAGCAGTTTCAGTACAGTGTGCCTGTGTGTGTGCATGTGTGCATGTGTTGCTGTGTTTAAAACTGGGTAAGGGTTTGTAGTTTCTTAAATCTGTTTTTCATCAATTTTGGAACATTCTCAGCCATTATCTCTTCAAATATTGTTTTTATCCCATTTTCTAACTTTACTTTTGGTACCCGATGCAAAAATATTAGATCTTTTTGTACCGGTACATGTTTCTTGCTCTCTGTTCTGTGCTGCTTTTTTCTTTTTTCTTTTTTTTTTTCTTTTTTTTTTTTTTTTTTTTTTTTTTTTTTTTTAGTTTTTTTAATTTAACCGGTGATTCAGTTTGGTTATTTTTGAATGCTTTGTCTTCCAGTGTACTAATCTTGCCTTCAGCTGTGTCCAGTCTTCTATCAAACCCATTTATTGAGCTCCTAATTTTAGTTATGGTGATTTTCAGTTTTAGTGTGTCCATTTGATTTACCTGAGATTGTACTTCTGTGGTGAAATTCTCCATCTTCTCATCTTTTTCTTGAACATATTAATTGCAGTTATTTTGAGAACCATGTCTAATAATGTAAATATCTTGATTAGCTCTGAATCAATTAAAATTGTTTGATTTTCCACTTTGTTTTCAGTCCTTTGGTCCTGTCTCCTGGTATGCATTGATTGAATGCTAGACATAGTGCTTGAAAATTGTAGAAATACTCTCAGGCTGATGTTATTTTTTTCCAGAGAGGATTTACTTTGCTTTCTGACAGGCAGATTAGGGTCATATTGATTTATTCTAGTCTTAGAGTTAAATGACTGGAAGCTGGGTTTTAGTTGTTGTAAGGGATAGTCTATTTGGAATTTATCCTTACTCCTGGAATGTAGCCTTTCTGTATTCCTAACTGTAAATCTGAGTTGTTTACTCAGACCCTTCTTTCTTAGCAGACCATGGACTCTAATTTCTATCTTACCAATCCTATGAGAATGTCAAAATCTCTTCTCAGTCTCCAAGCCTCTTAGCCTTTAAGCTCTGCTTTTTTTTTTTTTCTTTTTCTTTTTTGGTAGCATATGGTTCTGTGCCACTCATGAATTAGCAAAAGACTTGCAGAGAAGAGTGCCACAGAGTATTAGGCTCAATTCAATGTGCTTATCTACTTTTCAGAATCATTCTTGGTCCCTTCAGTTCTGGCTCCTTTAGTTTTCCAATGCCTTCAAACAGGGGTGTTTTTTTTGGTTTTTTTATTTTTTTCCTCATGTTTGTCCAGCTATTCCTGTTCTTCTCATGGAAGTGAGAATGTGGCCAAGTCTTCCACCATTACCAAAATGGAACTCCCTTATCCATTTTTAATGCTAAGTGTTAATGTTATGATAATGTAAATGTATAGTCAATAGACTTTGTTATTAATAGGGTAAAAGAATTAATATATATGAAAGCCACATGTATAGGGCCGGGTCCATAGTAGGCACTCATGTATGATTTTAGATTTGAATTTAAATATATACTGAATTTGGAGAAGGTGTAGAAGAGATTGGTCATTAGCATTCAGTTTTTGTCATATGGTCCTTCTTGTTGATTCCCCACAGAACAGCAATTACTCTATGCTCTTGAGCATTGGTCTCATGAACCTTTACCTCAGTAGCATTTCCAAAGGTTCTCTCTCCTTACCATGCTCTCACTCAGAAACCCTGTAGGCCATCCTCACCATTTTGGTGACCACATTTAGCAAGAGGGAGGACAGGTTTGTTTTCTCTTGCAATTCATGCCTCAGTGTTCTCCCATAAAGAATAACTAATTGGATGGCTCTCCACTCCTACCACAGCTTCTCCCTGCTGCAGCTTTGTTCCTGCCTTGTTCTTCCAGCAGTGACGCCAGAGTCGGTGAAAGCTGGCCAGCACCTTAAAAGTTGGTTTATCTGGGTACTTATGTGAGGGAAAACTAAGAAATGCCAAGTAAAAGAACTAGACCTAAGTGCCTTAGAAATTTGGGACATTATAATACCAAAAGGCTTGTATGTGCTTAATTCCAGTTTCGAGTCTGGAAAACAACTTTCACAAGCATATGTGATTTCCAAGTCTCAAAACTAATTCACTGGGAAATAAGAAATGTAAAGCAGTAGACCTCAGTAGTAATTTTCAGATCATTGGAGTCTACATGCAGTTTTGAAGAGGCTCAGTTCATAAATTTCCTTTTGGGTCATTTTTTTTTTTTTCTGTGAGAGAATTTCTCCAAACTTAGCTATATCAAATAAAGTATGTCTAGAGTCTGTTCAGATGTGAGTTTTAGGCTCTAGAAGTATAATATTTATGAGAATTTTCAATACTAAGGATGATGACCGTGATGTTGATGGTTATGGTAGTTCATAATAGTATTTATTGAACACCTAATATATGCTCAATATTAAGACATTTTACATATATTTTGTTGCTCTTAAGTAGTATTTAACTGTCTGTTTATTACTTCTCTTAAGATTATTATCTTTCTCCTCCTATTTTCAAAGCATAGAGTTTGAAGTTAGGTATAAACCCTAGGTGTATACGTTACTTGTACCACTCTGTGGTCCTTGGTCATAGTATGTAACATCTCTGAGCCTCTCTTCACCTTGAAAATGATTCCACGATTGGACACTTGAAGACTGGCTGTGTGTCAAGCCTGTAGCACAGTGGCCTCATATTGAGTGCCCAAACAAATCTTAGTCATTTTTTAAAAATTTTTCTACTGCTATTGGTTAAGATGCCCTCTCTTTCACTAGATCAGTCAGATGAGGAAGTAGAGAATAGAAATATCTAAAAATATAAGAAAAGGGGAATCCAGGAACCACTGCTGATGTGTCCTGAACCAGTTTAGCTCCCAGGCCAGGCCTTAGGAAACATGGTTCTTTAACACTCATGTGAGTTCCATAAAATGTACTGTTTAATAAATCCCCATTCAGCCTTTCTGCACTACCTGGGGAGGGGTCCGTGCAGTGTTGTTTTGCGTTCCCATCGTAACTTAAAGGGAAACTTTCACCATGTCCAGAGTCCTTGATCCCTTGCAAATGAAGGAGGAGGATGCCCTCAAATTCCTTGTAGCAGGAACCCACTTACGTGGCATCAATCATGACTTCCAAATGGAACAGAACATCTACAAAAGGAAAAGTGATGGTATCTACATCACAAATCTGAAGAGAACCTGAGAGAAGCTTCTGCTGGCAGCTCATGCCATTGTGGCCATTGAAAGTCAGCTGATGTCAGTGTCGTATCACCCAGGAATACTGGCCAGTGAGCTGTGCTGAAGTTTGCTGCTGCTCCGGGAACCACTTCTATTGCTGGAAGCTTCACTAACCGGATCCAGGCAGCCTTGTGGGAGCCAAGACTTCTTGGTGGCTCTGCATCCCAGGGCTGATCAGCAGCCTCTCACGGAGGCATCTTTTATTAACCTGCTTACCATTGCTCTGTGTAACACAGACTCTCCCTTGTGCTGCGTGGCCATTGCCATCCCTCGCAACAACAAGGGAGCTCACTCAGTGGGTCTGCTGTGGCAGACGCTGGCCCGGGAAGTTCTGCGCGTGCATAGCACCATTTCCCGTGAATGCTCGTAGGAGGTCATGCCTGATGTCTACTTCTACAGAGGTCCTGAAGAGAGTGAAAAGGAAGAGCAGGCCGCTGCTGAGAAGGTTGTGACCAAGGAGGAATTTTAGGGTGAATGGACTGTCCAGCTCCTAGATTCACTGCTATTCAACCTGAGGTCGCAGACTGGTCTGAGGCGAGCAGGGGCCCTCCGTGCCTTGTCAGCAGTTCCCTACTAAGGGCTGGAGCTCAGCCGGCCACTGAAGACTGGTCCGCAGCTCTCACTGCTCAGGCCACCGAATGGGTAGGAGCAACCACTGAGTGGTCTTAAGCTGCTGGTTCACAAAGGCAAACAAAAGGGAAATAAGATTGACAGAAAATAAACAGTTTCTAAAAAAAAAAAGGAAAAATCCCCATTCGTTCAACAAATATTTATTAAGAATTGGACAAAGTCCTTACTGTCATGGAACTTAAGATCTCCTGGAAGAGACAAATATTAAATACTTAATTATAACCACTCCTTAATTATAAGTACTACTAAGAAGAGGCACAGTGTGCTATAAACATATTTGACATTATGAAGGATCAAGGAAGGATTAACTGAGAAAGTGACGTTTAAGTTGAGACAAGAAGAGTGAGTAGTTAAGAGTAGTTTGGTGGTGACTAACATAATATAATAAAAAAACATTAAAATTAAAAAAAAAGAGTAGTTTGGTGGTGAAAGGGGAATGAAAGGCATTTCAGACAAAAGAGCAGCAGGAGGAGAAAATCCTGATGTGGAAAGGAGCTTGGCATATGTGAAGAAGTGAAAGAAGTTTCTCTTACTGACACCAGGTAGAGAACAAAGAGGTTTAGTGATTGGATGAGTTCATCAGTCTGCATGGTACCGTTCCTTCCTTGGACCAAGAGGCACGCCCTAGCGCAGCTCACAGTATAGAAAGGTTCCCATTTTCTTCACCACATCTGGGGACACCCATCACTCTCAGCCTATTCAGGGACATGCATCCTCACTCCCAGAGACCTAACCCATTTCCCACCCATCACTCACTCAAGAGCTATGAGATGCCTTATTAAGCTGATACATGTATGCTTCTGCAGTTAAAGATCAACTTTTAAGCATCCAAGGTAATGGTTCTCAGGGGCGCCTGGGTGGCACAGTCGTTAAGCGTCTGCCTTCGGCTCAGGGCGTGATCCCGGCATTCTGGGATCGACCCCCACATCAGGCTCCTCCACTAGGAGCCTGCTTCTTCCTCTCCCACTCCCCCTGCTTGTGTTCCCTCTCTCGCTGGCTGTCTCTGTCAAATAAATAAAATCTTTAAAAAAAAAAAAAAGGTAATGGTTCTCAAACTTGAGCTTGCAGAATCACCTGGAAGGCTTGTTGAACCACAAAGTTTCTGAGTTAGTAGGTCTGAGATGGAGCCCTAAAATTGACATTTCTAACAAGCTGCCTGTGGCACTGATGCTGCTGGCCTGGCTTCCATACCAGGTTAGGTCGCTAGGTTGAGGTGTCATCTTTCTTCCCATAATTTGACAGTCACCCTTAGTTCCTTAACTCAAAGAAAAGTGCTCAGGGAGGTTTTGAAGGGAACATAAGTTAAAATCAAAACTAAACTCTGTGGGTGACTACTACATCTGCCTAACGGGACTATACCTTTTTGTGAGCAAGACTGACCTTACAGAACTGCATTCCCAGAGCTTAGCACATAGTAGGTACCCATACAAGGTTGCTCAGTGAATTGACGATCTGTGAAAGAATCACAGAATGGATGTAGCTTGGCGGATTTTATACATTAGTCTTTGGAAAGCTCTCATGATTCCTTTCAGCCTGAAAGGTCTTCTAGGAGGATAAATTGTCATTCTCTTGGAATCCAGCCTCAGAAATTGCAGAGTCAAGATATGCTTGTATTTTAAGTACTTACTTGGATTAAAAACTGAATTGCTAACAGGATTACAAAATGCCAAGTTTGCTGAGACTCAAATTGTTTATGCGCATGTTTGGTTCTAAGTTCTTTCGTCAATCAGTACATTTCTGTTTCTAATTACAGTCAATGTTTGGTTTTGGTTGTTTGTTTTTGTTTTTTTTTTTTGACACCTGCACATGAATTCTCAGTCAAAACCGGCTTCAGTAATCTGCACAGGTATAATATAAGTAAAACGAGGCTCGTAACCACCGATGTGTCACCTACACTACGTGTCTAATGAATTCAGAGGTGGTGTACCTCAATTCACATTGTGATTCAGAAAGCAGTCTGCTCTTTTTCCCATTCTCACTCCCACAGTGTTGTAAAACATTTTTAATGAACACTCTAACAATTTTCCTCATTCCGGGAGCATGGAGTTTTAGTAGATGATGCAACATAATTTTCATTTGTGATTCCTTATTTATGCCTGTCCTTGGACTCTCTGTATTTGGATACTAGAAAAAGAAAAATGCCCAAGATTACCATAATTCTCCAAAATGTAATGTCTGTTACTGCCACCAATCAAATCAGTTACAGACTCATAGTCTAGTCCCTAAAGTTTGGAGGTGGTTTCGATGGCGGTTAGCCATCAAATCTCAGTTAAGACCCAGGCACGGGCTCACAGGTCAAAGCTTTCCATGTACTATGAGGAACCATCCTGAACAATTCTGTGCCCAGTTTTTAACTTGGACCCTGACCCTGGCTGACACCGGTAAAATTGCAAGTAATTTCTCTGTGGGCTCTAATAATCAGAGGCCTAGTTAGAGAAAAAGTCATTTCAGCATCAGCTGACAATTATTTTTTTGCCCTGAATATCCTTCCCTGCCCTCTTATTTGGTTTGAACTGACTCACCTAATTGGGGTCAACCACTGAAAAAGGATGTGCTGCTGGATTTGTTGTTTCTGAATGCCCCGTGCTACAGCGTGTCTTGGGGATGACATTTCTTATTTTTCTTAAAACATAAAAGCTGGAGAATTTGAACAGTGGATGCAAAATATCATGGCAAGGGTGCAGTCAATAAGGAGAACTCAACTGAAGTGGGAAGGTTCTCACACCTGTATCACCTTTGGGCATCCAGAGTAGTCGTGCCCTGGCCGGGCACTGCCTTCGGGCCCTTCAAAAGGCAGCAGAATGATGTCAGTGTTAACATTTCACTGCACATCAATTCTTTAAAAAAAAAAAAACTGTCATTTAATTTAAGTGCTTATATGCATATGGTTAATTAAGAAGCCAAAATTGGCTATAAGCTTGGTGAGCTCTAAGAACAGGGAGAGAGAGATCATTACGCTTCTGCTCATGGTTTAGCTATTTGTGAACCAGCTGATAATGTGCAAAATTAAGATTTCGTAAGTGGCATTTTAAATGAATGGTTAATGGCTGAAGATTAATTAAACAGTCAGAGTTGCTGAAGAAAAGCTGTAAAAAATTATGTTTATAGGCCAGTCACTTGCATGCTGAACTGAAATCCTGATAGATTGTGGCCTTTCTGTTTACCAAGAGAGCATTTTAACAAAGCAGGCCTCCTGAAGCAGGAGAAGCTACCCCTCTCACAGGCCGTGCAGCCACGCAGTAGCCTCAGGGCTGTTCCTTTGCAATAAAAGCTGCCAAGGAGGAAAACGGACTAGAATGTTATACTGGGGGATCTTCATCTAAAACCTTCAACCCAGGTAGCCAGGCATATTTTATTTCTTTTCTACGTGTTACATAGTTCTGGTTTAGAGTAGGCAGAACCCATGGGGTTTTTAAGAAGCTACTCTAATTCTGTAAGAGAGGCAAAGGATCGCAGTATATTGTTTTCAACCTATAGTGGATACTTCTTTAAGTCTGAAACTGCTAGACCTCTTGGAGGTAAAAAAAAAAAAAAAAAAAAAAAGTGCATTTTGTACCTGTGGCTGTACCGTGGATTCTTTAGGAAAAGGTTTACTTTGTGCATAGGAGGCATGGTAAAAATATTTTTTGAATTCATTTGTCATAGCTCAACTCAATAAATGAACGAATGAATGAATGAATGAATGAACTACCTCGAAGTTGCGTGTGGGAGAATGTCAAAGGCTTTATTAAATGCCTTTCCATCTGTGCAATTAAATAGCCACCCTCCTCGTCTTCTGCACCAGTATCCTATGCAATGACGGTGTCCCAGCCTCAAGGACCATGGAGTCTAGTAGAGGAGACAGAGGCATGTCAACGGTAAATCACAGCCATGCTAAGTACAGTCAGAGCGGTCAAGGAGGGAAGTTTAGGAATCTCGGCAGTGGGGGCGTGCGGCAGCGGGTGGGGACAATCAGGAGTATGTTTTCCTATAAATTGGAAAGGAAATTACTTCTTCCTATTTTTTAAAAACACTAACATCAAAATGTAATTTTTCTTTTTGATTTCATTCATTTCAATTCCCTGCTCCCAGGCAGAAGACCCACATCGTGCAGGCCAGACAGTTGTGTCTCCTGTTTAAAAGTTCCCTAGAGAAGGAAATCCTGCAGCCTCCCTGGGTATCCTGTTCCAGTGTTTAATCACCCTTCCAATCAAGAAGTTAATCCTATTTCCTCTCCTCCAGCCTTCTTGGCTTGGTGGAACCTGTAACACACCCAGGAGACCCCTTGGAAGCCTTGAGAAGTTAATTAGTCGACACTGGGCTGCTCGAGGTTCACCGGTGCGCCTTGTCACGGTGAGGCTGCGTACGTGCACCCTTGTAATGGTATGATTTTGTTAGATCTCTAATAAGTCAGAATCGTTTTCCTCCTGGTCTGAAGACGATGAGAGCCATTTGACATTTTAGCATGTTCGAAAGTTGTTTTATTACATTTACAGCTACTATTGAGTTAGACACCACTGAAGTTTGGCCTCATGTCATATAACTCAGAAACCAAATGGTGTATGTTGATAAGTAATAAAATTAAGGATTATTATAATAGCCGACACTAGACATTACTGAGATTTTGCTATGGCTAGATGCTGTACTGATTGCATGGATCGGTTCACGTCCTGCCCACGTGACCAGGTGGTACTATTACTGTCCCCAAGGTACAAATGAGGAACCCAAGTTGCAGAGAAGTTGAGAGACTGGCCTGATGTCATCAGGGATGGGCCAGGATTTATACTTAGTGAGCCTGAACCCAGAGCTTAGACACTTAACCACTGTTCTGTGTTGTCCGCTGTATTCATTTTTAAAAATTATTTTCGTTCTCCAGAGTTCCATTTCATTCTGGACTCTTTTTTTTTCCCCATGTGTACAAAGTCCAACTCTATAAGCTTTGCTTGTGGACGGTAATAGCACTGCTGAATAATAGTCCCCAGACCAGCGATGGTTCTTGCAGCAATTATGGGCAGTTGAGTGGCAAATCCCTTCCCCTTTAAAAAAAAAACGCAGTAGCGGTTCACTTTAGAAAAACTGATAATTCAAAGCTTTTCCATTCCGGTGAAAATCGAATTGATGCAAAAGGAAAGAAAACAGGTACTTCTGGGAGGAAACCTGTGCCGTTGAAAGGACAGGGTAAAACCTGTGTTCGAAGATGTCAGAAGCATCTGGGGAGCCGTGATGTCCAATAATTGTGGCTAAAAGCTGCATTAATTGACCAGCGACAGGTTGGAAGCTACCTCCAACCAGGATCCCTAACTCGCTGGTGCTCTTTTCAGGAGTGGAGTAAGAAGGGGGAGGTCACCTTCCATGGGGTTCTCCATACAGAAAGGAAGCAGCTGTGACAGAGACGCCTATTTCTACTAAGAAAAAGCTTGGCTTTTCAAACCCTGCATTCAAATCACCAGGGGTTCTTGTTAAAATGCAGATTTTGATTCCAGAGGGCCAAGGTGGGCCTGAGGTTCCGCATTTCTAACAAGTTCCGGGTAACACTCACCCTGCTGGTCCGGGGACCACACTGTGATTAGCTGGGGTGCAGACTAGCATAAGGCAGTGCTTAATTGGTATTGATTTTTGAAATCATGTAAAATAAATAGGTGGCAAATCTCTTGAAAACCTTCTGAAGTTTCAGCTGTCAGTTCCTCATATTGGTGAGTTGGCGGAGAAAACTCACTCCTTTAAAGGCCAGAATATTCCTTGCTCAGGTTCCATTTCCTGGAAGGGAGAGTATGGCTTTGTGTTTGTGTACTGGTTTTGTAAATGCCGCCCTCGGCATCAGTGCCCTGTTTTGACCTCTTGCTGCGCTCCCAGAAGCCTCTTGTACCCTAGCAACGCACTCTGTCTCCACAGTTGAATAGGCATAAATTTGACTTTCTTTCCTCAAGTGCTGTTACAAACCTTCCAAGAAAAGTTTTATCAGTACAAGTAAGTCGTCCATTGTTCCCACCACACCCCATTCAATGAAGAGTCTCAGTGGCTCTGTTTATTCCAGCACTTGATTTAAAGACAGTTACATTACAACTATGTATTATTCGTGGACTGGTAATATTTTAACTGGTAATACTATCTGAACTCCTCTGATAAAGGATATCATCCTCACTGACCTGCACCCTAAACAAACACAAAAGTTTCTAGAATATGTCCTTTTGGACGTTTTTGTTTGAAAGCCAGTATTTTAGATTAAATTATGTATTCCCTTTTTTTGAACAACAACAACAAAAGTTGACACCACTAGAACCATGTATAACAGTGAAGAGAGAGAAAACAAGAATTTTTTTCTGGGGGTTGGGTTGCATTTCGGTGTATTTATTAATTATGGGAAACGCCACTGAATTACAATAAATGGGAAGATGTTCTCAATTAATGAGACTTTCTTCTCTATGTGGGAAACAGTCAAATCGAGAGCAGAATCCTTAAGCCCGACCTGATGTCAGGACAGTGGGGCTGCTTGACATTAGTTTAGAACAGCTCTGTCCAATAGAAATATAATGTCAGCCACATATATTTAGTTTGAAATGTTTAGTAGCCTCATTTAAAAAAGCAAAATTAATTTTATAATATATTTTAACCAAATATATGCAAAATATAATTTCCGCATATGTTCAAAACAGTGATTCTAGAGCAATTTTACACTCCTTTTTTCATACTAAGTCTTCAACATCTGGTGTGTATTTTACACTTCACGGCACATCTCAATTTAGACTAGCGGCATTTCAAGTGTTCAATAGCCACGTGTGACTATTGGCTGCCATATTGGACATGCCAGAATCCCTTCAACATATTTCCAGTGGTGGCTGATGCTTCAGTTTGAAGTTTTCCAGATATGGAGTCCAGGGTAATGGGCAGACCCTCTCATTTAAGGCTAGCTCCCATGGCAGAAAACTCTTTCTTGTGTTAAACCCCAAACTGCTGCTAGGTAAGGACCACTTGCCCTTCTTTCACAAAGTTTATAGGCTAGAGTAAGAAAAAGACATGTAAACAATAAATTTCCACTCCTGGGTAACAGACAAATCTGTCCGCTCTGCCTTTTCCATCTGTAGAAAGATGCATCCCAACTTAAATGTCAGCTGCTACGCAGTGAGGTAACCTCAAAATGGGCGGAGCTAGACAAGGTGCAAGTCTAATCACATCCCAGATCTGTCCTTGTTTTGCCTGGAAGGAAGACAGAACCAATGATCTAGCTCAGCCTACAAGGCTCTACCTGAGACAGGAGAATGGAGCCTGACCTGCAGACAGGAGTACCTGTGGTCCCCACACTGTTACGTTTGTAACAGCTAACTCAGGCAGGAGGTAACTAATTACAACAGTATGACACCCACGCGATTCTCATTTAACTGCAGTCCTTCCTCCCTCACCAGTGGTATTCACTCTAGCCAGGAATAGTGAAGAAAGTGCTTTAGAGCAGAACCTTCTCTTTCCTTGGGCTTCACTCTTACTCTTGTGAAACTGATTATCCTCTCGAGATGTCATGTCCTAGGGCTTCATAATGACAGACTTGGTCTTCACTTAATTAATACCCATTTTTAATTACAAGCCTTTCTTGCCTACTATTGCTATTTTGTGACTGTGACACGTCAATATAGAGCACCATTATTTACCCACTTGCTCAAGCTAGAAATCTAGGCTTCCTTCTTGAGGCTTCCCTCTCCCTTAGCCCCACACCCAGACTCTTTCCCAGGAAGATCCATGAGAATGGCTCTTTGGTAGCCAAGGATAGCTTTGGTTGTCATGTCTGTGCTCTGCATTTCCCCAGTGAGGAAATGCTGTGGGGTCCAACATTCCTTGCACACTTCTCTTGATCCATTGTGCTTTCCCTTTGACATGCTGCTCTAAGCTGGACAAGGCTCAATCTGGGGTGCCATCGTGGCTGAACCAGAGAACATTGTCCTCTGCTTCCTCCATGCATCGCCTTCTACAAATGCCTCTCAAAATACAACTCTCTATTTGACACTCTTCTTGTCCCTATCCTCCCAACTTTCTAAGGCCCCCAACTTTAGTCGGATGACCCAAGACCATTGCTCTAATTGACCATAGTGCCATTTCTCTCTGTACCTGTTTGGTTTTATTTTATTTTTTGTTTTTGTTTTCCAGGTGAAGCCCTATGTGTTATTCAGGATTTGGCCCAGACATTACTTATTTATTTCCCCCAATGAGATCTTGAAGCAGGAACTATATTTAATTTCTAATCCCAGCACAGTTCCTGAGGCATCTGGTATTCAATAAATATGTGTTGAATAAATGAATGAATTGAAGTGGCTCCACTCTTAGCCACATGACTTTAAGATCACAGAGCTTTTTTTTTTAAATAATTTTTATTTTGTTATATTAGTCACCATACAGTACATCCCCAGTTTCACAGAGCTTTCTTGTCACACTCTTGGGCTAGCCAGCCTCCCAGGCTAATATGACTTGTCTGGCCTCGTGGTCAGCACAGCCTCCTTCTGGTTGTCCCTGCTCTTTTTCTGCTCTGATGCTTGAGTTTCAGTGATCCCACAGGTTTCTCCTGGTCCTTGTCTCTCAAGATTGGGGTGGCATATCCTATTTCTGTTCTGTCAGGAAATGCTTCCTTACCAGGTTCCCCTAGGTGACAGACTTCCCAGGACACACAAGTCACTGTTTCCTCCATCTGGTCTCTGCCTCAAATGCTTCCTAAGGGCATAGGGAGTAGTTACTATTGAGAAGCTACAGTCAGTCCACTATGGCTGCTCCACCAGGAGAGAAGGCTCTTATTGGCAATTCCATTTTCGTAGCTCTCTTTCCCACACCTAATATTTGTCACTGATTCTTGTTGATCTGTAGTCACCTCTACCGTTACATTCCAGAGAATTTTGCTGGAAATGAACACCAAACTTATTGACCTCTAGTTTTCTAGAGTTTGCTTTGGCCATTAAAAAAAAAAAAAACTGGCTGTGATTCGCTCACCTCAAGTATCCGGACACTTCTTCCATGGTCTGTAATTTCTCAGAGATACCATCTATGCCTCTAGGGGCGCACCTCCCAGCTCTTTCAAGACTGTGGACATAATTTGTGAGTACCGGCAACGGGGATGCCTTTAAAGCATCTTGGATCGTGTATTTTCCCCTCCCTCCTACCATCCTTTTCTTTTCTGCCTCTCTTCTGCCTTCCTTTGATGGAGATGTCAGAGGAGTCACTTAATGTCTCTGCATCTTTCCCCCTCTGTAAAGACGGGAGCGTGGGACTAAGTGATCTCGGCACTTCTTTCCAGCTCCAAAATTATATGGTTCTGCGATTCTTTAATGGAAGCAAAATAGGAGTTCAGGTTGCTCTGCCTTTTCTCTGGTGCTGTTATCATGTCAGAGCATCTCCTCCCAGCAGTGGCCTATCCTTGCTTACTCCTCTTCACGGTAGCTTTAACAATCAAATAAAAAAATAAATCTTTAATGTCATTATCATTTGTTTTACGAGGCCCCTAGCTCCCCTTGAGGTTCACTTCTCTGACCATCTCAGACCTCTTTTCTCCCTTCTTTGTTAACCACAGCACCAAGGATCCATCCTTATTCGCCCTCTGCTCACCGCTACAGGAATGCGTCACCCTAACCCCAGATTTCAAGAATTAAAACATTCATGGGAAGCTCCCTAAGTTCTCACACTGGAAATCTCTTTTGTCTATTATCCACGTGGTCCTGTCCTTAGATAATGAGAGCTTGGGTTATGAGATTATAAAAAGCTTTTGGCGATAGAATTTTACACACACACACACACGCACACATATACACTTTGTGATTTTTCCCTTACAGTAATTGAATATCAAAATTTGTAACTATACTTTTATAAACTTTACTTGTTTTTACAGAAATGTTTCCTTAAAAAAGATAAAAGAGAATCTCTCATTCAATACCTTTCAAGGAAGGGCGAGGGCTATGGAATATAGGAATACAGGCAAGTCATTCAAAGAATTTCCAGGGCAGTCTCCCCACCCCACCCCTTTCCCACTTAAGTTCTCTGGCCTAGAATGTATTGAAGACGTACCTATAAAATGAACAAAGTTTCCAGCAGCTGTGAGCCCTGTCTTCTGAGAGTTTATAGGGTCCTCTGTGGGCCAAGGTAGAGAAAGTATTGTTTGGGTCCATATTAAATAGTATGAAAAATTGTAGGGAATTTACCTTCAAATCATGGGAAACTCTTACCTAGATTTCTTAGCACCCTGGCCTATAATAGACAAGTGGGCCTGAAACTATTCTTTAAAACAAAGTCTGTTGTGATTTTTCAAGCCCAGGAATGATGTGTATCAGATATCAGAAGGGAGCATGATCCCTGTAGTCCGATATTTGACAAATTGCAAGTTGTACCCTTGCTCATACCCTTTAATTCAGAGACTGGAAGTGTTGTTTACAGTTTTGTCTTTGTAGGTGGACCGGTGTTGGTGTTTGTTGTTGGCCGTGGTAAGGTTGCCCGCAGACGCCTGTGGATCCATAGCTATGGAAACGTGGTTTATCATTTTACATTTACACTTCGTTTTATGTAACCAGAGCTAGGTTTTCAAATTGATATATTCAATCTCTGTTTCTACATACATCGTTCTTCTAAAGTTGCAGGCATTAGCTTACACAAAAAGGGCATGATCAGTGGAAACCTACTTTTATTTTCGAAGTTTCGAAATACTAACCTCTGAGAAACTCACTAGAAAATACCTTAACCGTTAATGGGGCAAAACAGTAACATTTAAGGTAACATACTATATCGTCCATTTATGTTCCAAGTGAAATGAAACTTCATTTTGATTGGGACTGTCACAGATCATCTCTCCACGTAAAACACGTCTAGGGACAGCTTTCAAATGGAGTTGTTAGTTTTTGTTTAGCGGGCAGGAGACTCTCCACTATTGTCAAACGCTCTTTACAAAAGCATCACTAACCCAGTGATACACAATTGTAGAGAAGAGGGAATCGTCACTCAGCTTCCTTGGAACAAAAAAAGAGCAAGGTTGGTCTCTGTCAGCATTCGGTGTGTCTGAGGGCTCTTTTGTTTAGCTGGCCTTCCCTCTAAGCCAGCAATGCTTTTAGAGTCTTGGAATTAGATTTCTTTCTCTGGTGCTGGTTTTTGAAAGGTGTAAATAGATTAATGCATATTGTTATTCTCTGAAGGTAACATAGGATATGTAAACTGTATAATTTGAGTTGTCCACTCAACTCATGAAGTCATGGGAAGGTAAAAAGAAAAACCAAACGTTCTCTGGATTTACACACACACACACACACACTCTCTCTCTCTCTCTCTTTAGTGCCTTTCAAAGATGTCCTTGTTTTCTTAATCAAGCCAAGATGTTCACTTTATAAAGACTCAGTAAAATAATATCAGATAAATTTCGTCCAAAACCATGATTTTGAAATACATAGGTGCCATCATATTGAGTTTTATAATAAATATTTTGTGTCACATATAGTGTGCAATGACATATAATATATGATATAATCTGTCATAAAAGGGAGGCTAAATAAATTATGTTGATTTTTATGTGTTTGTCTCTCTCAAGACCTCACCTATTACCTTCCCAAGGAATAATAATTCTCTATTCTTAAAACTTCCTTGCTGCTTAAAATTCCCAGAAGCAGAGGCCAAGTGGGGCAAAAAAAGATGCTGAAAAATGGTCCCACAGTTCTCAGGTTCTGTGGAACTCCATTTGAAACCTTGGATAGTCCTCAAACATATAGTATAGCCAAATAAATTGAGGGAAGAATGAGTTCTAGGCATCCCTTCCAGTCCTAGGATTCTGTGATCCCCAGAAGGGGGAAAGGAGACAAGTGAGAGTATGAGAAGTTGAATAGAGGGGAAAGAAAGGGACAGAAATAAATGGAGAAATGGACAGTTCCTTGGATTTGAGAGAATGGCAACTGATGATCAAAAAGCTTTAAAAAGAAAGAGAATGGGGCACCTGGGTGGCTCAGTCGGTTAAGCATCTGCCTTCAGCTCAGGTCATGATCCCAGGGTCCTGGGATCGAGCCCCACATCGGGCTCCCTGCTCAGGGAGCCTCCTTCTCCCTCTCCTTCTGCCTGCTGCTTCCCCTGCTTGTGCGCATGCTCACGCTCTCTCTCTCTCTCTCTCTCTCTCTCCCCGTCAAATAAATAAAATCTTCAAAAAAAGAGAGACAATGACCAAAAATGAGAGTTGAAGTGACCCATTTGAGCCAGAAGCTTGGCATTTTTACAAATGCCAGTAACTCCTTTAGAAGCTTATAAAAAAGAGAGTTCTGAACTAGGAAGTCTCCCAGGATAGTTTTCCCACTACATAATCCCCCCATAATTTCCCATTATAATCCACTCCCATGGTAATTTTCAACTGCCAGACCTCTAGAAACTCTCCATTCTCATTAATAAAAAGAGGACGTCTTTCATAAATTTAGCATATTACCCACTACGATAGTCTGCCTTTCAAATCACAGGTTAATTTTTCATGAATCACTTATGAAAAATACAAACAAACTTAAAATTCTATTTATGAGTCAGACGACCAACAAAGTAATGAGATTCTGTGTTATGGTAACTGTCACATCTTGTCTCAGCCCTGTTGTGTCTAAATGTTAGCTCTCTTATTAAGCTCCATTAGAGGATTTTACAATACCAAATTGTTTATACGCTACTGGTTCTCTGCCGCCCGACAGTAGGGCATGTTTCACTCATTATTGCTGATGGTATCTTACATTGTTAGTGAGAGCTGGAATAACATTCAGCAGGAAGGCGGCCCGCACTCACTGAAATAGCTTCTTTCCTATATGTTTCCCAACATGCCATTTTGAGTATATAGTTTTAAATTTGCGATTCAGTCTGACACCTTATGAGCAGGGAACTCTTTTTCCCTTTGTTAAATTTAAATGACCCCTCCGCTACCAAATTTATATTTCTGTAAACCTGATCCACACCTCTCACAGTCCCCAGTGAAATGCTTTCTCTCTCTTCCTCACTATGTTAAATTTAAAGTAACTGGTATTTGTAGCTTTCTTTATGAAATACAAAAGCACTTTCACAATCCCACTGCATTATCACCGCTACCTTTCTTCCTAGTAGAGAAGATGAGGAAACTAAATCTGGTAGAAGAAAAGCTCCTTCCCCAACCACCCCCTTAAAACATACCATATTTCAACCCCAGGCTAATCAGTTCTGGCTCCAATGGTACATACCTTCCTTTTATATTTTTGTTAAAGATATACTGTTATTTTCTAAATTTTGTATAACAAGTATTTTATATTAAATTTAGTAACCAAAAAGTTAAAGCAGAAGACAACAATCAAATCACCCATTATCCCACAATCTAGAATTGACCATCCTTAACATTTTAGAGGCTTATTTCCGGTCTTGTCTCTGAGTATATCACTGTATATGAAATCTATAATTTGTGTTTGTGCCTAGTGCGGCCACATTTATATACAGATGTAATATTTACAGGCATATATGAATTTTGGTTTCTTGCCTTTTTATCGTTGTATTGTGCTCTTTTCTTGTGCCAGTTAATCTTTTCAAAACCATTTCTCTTAATGGTTACGTAAAACATCGCTGCATAACTGTACGTTAATTTATGTAACCTTTTCCTTAGCTAGACAGGGCATTTCAGGGTTTTCAGTGTTGTAAATCACTCTCCGATAAGCACCTTTGTACATACATCTTCCTACACAGCTTGGATTATTTCCTTGAGATTCCTAGAAGGGAAGTGCAGCAAGGGCTTACAACGTAGTGCCAACAGTTTTCCAGGAAATTTGAAGCAATGCTTCCACCAGCGAGTAGGAGAGTTCATTTCACCGCATACCTGACAACATTGACTAGTATCTCTTTCTCCCCCTGTAAATCTTTGCTAATTGGGTGAACAATAGTACCTTATCATTTCACATTGAACTTCTTAGCTTCCTAGTGAGGTAAAGGCATTTTTATGCAAGCTCGGGCCTGTTCCAAATTACCATTAGAAGTTTTCATTCTGCCTCAGCCTTGTTCCATAACCAGGAGAAACAGTTATTGGAATCAACCTCGGTTTCTTCCCTCAAAAAAAATCTATTTGGATTTATCAAGACGTATTTGGGTGTAGGTTTTTAGATCCCTCTTGACAAAAATGAATGATTACACACCTGGGTCTTTTAAGCACAGAGCTAAGCCACATCTGTTTGGATCTTGTTTTAATCGACTAACCCTTACCCCTAGTAGAATGGCATCCCTCTGAATAGGCAGTATTAGAAAAATAAGACCCTCACAGTAGCTGGTGAAAGAAATGTCACATCAGGGAGGGTTTGGACATTGCTATGACAACCCAGTTTCCATCTATCACCACCCCCATCAGCCTGTGTTGCAGAGGAAACCCCTTTGCAATGTTTAATCTGAGAATTTTAATATTAAATGTATATTTGACATTGAAAGCTCGCGCCTTATTTGCTATTGTCAGGCTTAGTTGATAGACAGCTAGGTCAGTCTGTTTTTATAGTCCATTTCTGAGATGAAACTATAAATTTTGAAGCTAGGCTTCATCATTGCAGAGAGAAAAGCTTTTGCAGCCTATTGTTGAAGTATAACATTTTATAGGATTTATGAGGTCCAGATTCAGGAAGATCATTTGCCAAGCACTTAAGGCTGGTTTTGCTGCCCTTTGCTTTTCTTTCCCCCTGCAAACAGATATGGGGGGGAAATCCATTAGAAAAGAAAAATTATGAAGAAGAACTTACTTGATTCAATACAAATGTCAGCCTAAGAAAGAAAAGGTCCTGAGCATTTACCGTGAGGAGCCTCGACCATACAGGGCTGCTCCTTGGTGATAGGAATGCTGTTTGCTTCTACAAATGAAGTGGCATCATATTTGTTTTGATATTAAATGAATGCCTCTGATTCCAAGCAGCCTTTTGAATTTATGCACAGAATACAAATCCTCTCCAACATGCTTCCAGGATTCTTTTTGAAATTCCATGATAGGACGAGCTCTGTGATTTGGTCATATTCCATTTAGCTTGTTTTATTGCTGTTAATTTTACACCCGAAAATAGATTCTCTGAAACTTGTGATCACAGTAGCTGTCAGGTGGTGGAAAATGAAGAAAACCACCAGACAGTGTCAGATTTATTAAGCGCTGTAGAAGTACAAAATTAATTCACTTCTTTGTCTTTGAAAGGTTCGGTGTCCACAAGCTGGATTTATCCTAATGGACAAGCAATGGAAAGAACAATAGTCAATTAGCTATCTCCTTAGCCAGACCACGCGTTGCTGGAACGCATGTAGGGTGAGCCACCGGGGCACCTAGGCAGACCTCCAATTTGTTCATTTTGACTGCAAATGACTTAATTTAACATTTTTCTAACAAATGCATTAGGTAGAATGGTGACATTTCCTTTTTAGTTTTTTTTTTTCCTTTAAAGAATCACTAGTGAAAAACCATGTTAAGTAGGCTTCTCACTCCATTTGTTTCCAATCACTGCCCCTAATGCATGCATTTCTGAGTCGCCTGTGACTTTTCCAAGCACCAAACCCCAGCAGGATGAATGTGGAATGGAGATTTCTGATGCTACGTCTTATTGGACCTCTTTGAAAATGTTTTCTATGCATCGCATAATGATTCCAGCACCGGACCATCTGCCCGTCATCCTTTTTCTTTTTTTTCCTTTAGCATGAACGAATTTTGTATTATCCTCTTATTAGAGTTACAGTATGCAAAAGACTTTGAAAGTAAAGTTTTGGTTGTAGGTCCCACGTGAACCATTTTTATCTCCCTGTAAAACTAAGGAATCATTTATCAAATTTATTAGCTGCGAAGTTCATCTCCTAATCGTGCCATTTGTCTCATGTTATTTTGTGGTTATAGCATTAACATTTTTTCCCTCGAAAATATTAACCTCTTGCCATGTGTGTTCTGGTGGCGTCATGAAAACATCTGTTGCTCGTCCGGGGCCACTGTGTTTCTCCCTTTCTTTTTATTTGTGGGTGGATTCCGAGTTGGTGCCACATGAAGATGCGCTTCAAACCAAATTCAGTAACTCTATGTCTGGCCTTTGTTGGTCAGATTGCAGGGTGTCAAGCCTCCACGTGAAGTCCTGAAGGAGGGCTTAGTTCTGAACTCCGCCAATGTTCCGTTTTGCGCTTTCGCTGCAGGTCCCCCTTTAAACTGCAAGGAATATGCTTCAGGTTAATACGTGATTAGTTATCTAAACTATTTTATGAGCAGATCAGCTCACCGGCGTGGAGTCTGGCTTGTGTATTTTTCCAGCAACTCCGAATATTCTCTTTGGTACAGAATGGAGGATGTGTATGGAGACGTTACTCCTGAATTTTTTATAGGTTTGCTCCCTTTGCCATGCTACTGCCGTCTCCCACAAAATTTGAGTCATACCTCAACCGTATGAATCCCCTTAATGTTCAGCTGCCCTGAAGTGTGCAGTTGTGGAATATGTCTAAACATCTCAAGTGAAAAAATTGGACGCATTGGTTTTAACAAAAGCAATAAAATGGCTACAGCTGAAAAGCATTCCAGAGGTAAACAGACGTCTTCTTGTTGTCAGACTCTTGCTCAGTAAAAAACACTTTAAAAGCACATGATGTTAGCCTCTCTTTCTTCTTCCTGTGTCTGGGGAGGTCAGAAGGAAGGAATTCAATTTTTATGGTCCCTAAGATTTCAGTATAGAGCGCTCCAGTGTGGGAAACGATATCCACCTTATCTGCCTGAATTACTGTTGTTGAACTATGAGTGCGTTTGCGAGGAGGTGAGTGTTAGTAAAACAGATAGAAAGGGAGAGGCTTTTTGGTTTCTCTAAGGGAAGTTTCATAATTTTCTTCTTGAACTGTGGTGCAAAGGCCAGCACTCTGTATCCAGTAGACACTCAATAATTCCTTTTGGCCATCAGTGGTCTTCAGTACATTAATATCCCAACTCAGGGCTAGACTTAAAGGGGTTTTGTTTGGGAAGCCCCAGTCCACCTCACCCAACCACCTACGGGGTCTCCAAGGCCCTTAGGTTCTGCCATTTTCCCTCCTGGCGTTGAAACCTGTCCACAAAGCATTAACTCATTTACAGAGATAGACATCCATACAACCCATGTTTTAAGGGAGATCAAAGCCGAGGGTTGAACGAGGGCTGAAGTTCTGGCATCAGCCTAAACGCAATGGGTAAGTGCTAAGGGCTTCCCAGTTACCCTGAGAAATTCTACCTCTGCGTCCTTTTTCCTGAGTCTGTAAACCCGTTTGCTAGATACAGCCAGTTTCTCCTGAAAATATAAATTGGCAAACTTCAAAATGGGGGTGTTGGATTCTAAATTAACCTGGAGCGTCAGGTTGAGGGCTAAGTTTTCTGCTGGACTGACTTCCTGGGCTGTGACCATATCCCATTCATAACATCATAGCCCATTCTCTTTTCCCCGGAGCTGGACTTGACTTAACAACAAGAAGAATGCTTTTGATTTTACCGGATATAGAATGTAATATTTCCACTTGGCAGTTCTCCCTTTAGCCCTGTTTAAGATTTCAGCTACTTCGGCAGAGTACTAGCAAGTGTTATGCTTATTAGAAAACTTTATTAATCAGAGTAGAGTGCTATTTGGCAATTAGATTTTAATGAGAATGAGGAACTGAATTTAATTCAAAGTTAAAGGTCAGCAAATGGTGCTAGCCCTACCTTTTTTAAAGTGTCTGAGCTTGGACGTTCTCTGCTTTTGGACAGTTTCACCTGGAAGTGTGCATGCTATATTTAGTATGAAATAGCATGGAAAAGGTTTCCAATAACCCCGTTTCAGCAGATATATTCCATGAGCATTAATAAGCCACGTGCATTGCCGCTCGGCTGGACAATTCTTATGGGACTGGATGGCACCAAGATGTTACAGCAATTGCTGGCTGAACAGGAGGCCGTGAAAATATGATGCAATGGACAGAACTTCAAAAACTTGTCATTTCTTAAAATAGTGAGCATCTGTGCCGTGCCTAGAAATGGCAGAGTAGCTTGCACAAAACCATGAGGGATGGACTTGTATTCAGCTTATGAGCCTGGAAGGAGAAATGCAAAAAGGCACACCTTCTCCAGGCAGCCGCTGAGGTGCTGCTGAGGGGTGGCAGCCCTTCCACCCCTCCTGGACACACTCCCCTCCCCCAGGCCTCTACCCTCCCCCACCCTGAAATGGCACCATTGCCTCTCCCTTGTCCTTCCTACTTCTCCTGGCTCACTTTGTCAAATCACTTTCTTTTTTTCAACTCCCACAAAAATTTTTTGTTGACTACGCCCAGGTGAGGGCACTGTACCAAGTTCTACAGAAGGCACAAGAAGGATCATTGCTTAACCACGAGTGGTTGGGGATTGACCAAAGATTTAAACTAACTAACACATGTGAATGATCATATTGCCATGAAGAGGAAGGTAAGGGCCATCATAAAGGTACCAGTACTGTGGGGACTCCCAAGGCAGGAGAGACTGCTTTCTGCCAGGAAAGCTTCATGGAATAGCCTGTGCTTGGGACAAAGTGCTTCTGAATTCATCTGTTTCTCTCCACCTCCACGACCACCACCTGAGACAGTCCTTCATCATTCCTCACTTGCACTTCTACAGCCACCTCTCTTTGGTCTCCCTTGGAAAAGCCAGCGTTGTCTGCTAAATATTTAAATTAGATGATGTTCCTTCCTGGTTCAGAATCTTCTAACATCATCCCATTTCACACGAAGTCAAATCCAAAGATCTGACCAGGTCCTGCAAAGCCTGTATGATGTGCCCATCTCTTTGCCCTTCTTACTTACGGCTCTATCCCTTGAGCACTTAGTACCGCCATACGTACCTTCTTTCTGTTCCTTTAACTCATCAAAGTCATTCCTTCCTTTAGGGCTTGGGCTTTAGCTATTTCCTCTCTCTAGAATGCTCTTCATTGAGATGCTTCCTACTTATAATTCAGTTCTTTGCTTCAAGGAGAGAAGCTGTCTTTCTTGACGGCTCAATCTAAAGTAGCCACCCAGTGGCTATCTTGTCACCATATTGTATCTTAAGAATCTGAGTGCCACTTACCACTGCTTGATATCTTTTCCCATTGGTTTGTGTATTGTCTCCCCTACTAGAATATAAGGCCATGAGGTTACGTGTCTTGTGCCCCCCCCCCATATTCCCAGGGTCTAGAAGCATTGTTAGTGAATAGGAGGTACTCACTATTTGCTGAGTGAATGTAAGAATTTTGAAGGATTTCCCAGGTGGAGATTCATTCTTTTAGTTACTGTGCCAATCACTGACACGGGAAAAACACCTGTGAACAGGTCGTACAGAACCCCCACTTTCACACCTTATATTCTTCTAGAGGTAGGCAGACAGAGATAAAGGAACAAATCAGTAACGAAGATCTGTTCAGAGAGTGATCAATGCTATAAGGAAACAGACAAGCTGACTGGGTAGGGAGTGACTTGAAGGGTCTTCGGAATAGATGGCCAGCTCTCCCTGGCAAGGGAGAGCGTGCCCTGAAACACTTGAGGGAGAAGAGCCATGACAAGCATGGACTGTCCAAGGGATGGGGGAAGTAAGAAGGAAGCTGCTGAGCATGGTAGGGAATGGTCAGTGACAGACGAGGCACAGAGGGAGACAGGGTCCAGTTCAGTGAGGAGCGACCACGTGGAGCTTGGGGAGTGGTCTGAGACTGAATCCACACATAATGACAAGGCAGTGGATGTTTTTAAAGTAAAGACTGATATCATCTTAATTATATTGTTTAAGAAGGAGGAGACAATTACAGGTGGAAAAGGTAGTGTTGACAAAGGCATGGAGGAGGAGGTGTGGGTGAAAGCTGAGGGTGAGTTTAGGGAAGAATAAGTTTCCCTAAAGGCCAGACTGCAAGAGGGGAGGAAAGCTGGCTTGGAGATGTAGGCAATGGCAAGAGACCAGAGAGGTTCTTAAAGCAAGAGAATGATGTGAGCAGAACTGTGCCTTAGGACGGCTAACCTGGCAGCTGATTAGAACAGAGTCCCTGCCGGGAGACTAGTTGCCAAGCTGTTATCATGTTCCAAACAATGAGTGTATGAACTAGGCTTATAAGAAGGAATGCATGGGGTGGGGTGGGGGGCACATTAATAGAGGCAACTGCTTACAACCAGTTAGATGTAGAATACAGGAGAGAAAAGAATCTAACAATAATATTAAAAATATTGATAGCAATAGCAGCTTGTTCACTGAGTCCTTCTTACATGCCAGGCTTCATTCCAACTACCTTAAATGTAATCCTTCTAAGGTCTTACTATCGTTAGCCCCGTTTCACAAATAGAGAGGTTACGTAACTTCCCCAAGGTAGCCCATCCTCTGAATGCTAATCACTGTTTCAAGCCTTGATGAGCATGAAAAAGGAATTAAAAAGTCAGGATGACAGAAGAGATAGTGGATTTTAGGAGAGAGGTGAAGAGAGTGTTTCTGGAGCAGTGGAGTGTTAAGATGTTGGTACATTTCAGGTGCAAACGTGGAGCAAGGACTGAGCATGGTCTTTGGAGTCGCCTCGAAGTATCACAGCTAGAGATGCATATCTTCATGTAGGAAGGCTGTGTTGAGGACTTGTCCCAAGTGAGGTGCTCCAGTGACCATCTGTGGAACGGACGGCTCAGTAGATGAGTGAACATGAGAAGGAATATAATAACCACAGCCCAAGGAGTCAGCAGTATCCCCGGGGGCAAAAATATGGGTAAGAAACGGTTAGAGAATCTTAGAGAAGGCTGGAGTTTAGAGGGACATTGAAGGAAACGGACAGCAGATTGAAGAAGTAAGAAAGAAGCAGAGGCATACAAGAGACTTGCTGCCCAGAGTCCAGGGCTGCAGAGAGGTTAGGGTTTCGTGGAGCCTCCAGAGAGCAGTTTGGGCAGTGGTGAAGGTGCGCACAAGATTGCCATCAACCCAAAGGAGAGGATGGAGATGACAAAAGGAGACCAGAGACCATTCTTTTCAAAAGTCTAGTGAAAAGAGGAAAGAGAGAGACAGAAGGCAACAGCTTGAGGGGGGAGTAGGAGCTCCTGGGCAGTAACACTTTGGCAAGGTTTTTATTGCTACTGAGAGAAGAGAACGAGGAGTGGAGTCTTCTGGGCCTCTGCAGGCATGCGAGTGTCTGTACCTGTGCTGACACGGGCAGTGGGGGCCGGTCTGTGTAACAGCAGGACTACGTCAAGCCCTAGGCGCCACTTAATTCAGAGCCGTGCCCTGGCAGAAACGCTCCCAGCGTGGGTCCATGGGGTAGTAGCCAGCTGGATTAATTTGGTGATACCCTCATTTAGATGAGGGTAGAAAGTACTGACGTCATCATGCTGCTGATTTAATAGAGAAGCAAGGCTTATTTCCCCACTGACAAGAATTTGTGGCACCCAGCAGCTGTTTCAAAAAAAGAGGTTCCCGCCACCCCCTTCTTCAGACTTCTCTGGACTTACATCTGTCTTCCCAGCTGTGAGCCGCTGAATTCCAGGGTGCAAAACCAAGGGACATCAGTGGGAGGGGCATACAAATAATGATTACATGCTGCTTAAATATAAATCTTGGTTTATTGTGTGTTCGTGGGCACATGCCTTCAAATTCAAGTGTGCGCCTCTCTCTCTCTCTTTCCATATCTGTCTGTAAACCATGATGGTATTAAGCATACGTTTTAATAAATATTTTGTTTGCTGTATTCCCATTAATATTCATAGGGAATGGAGCACTTTGGGTTTTGTGATTTCTAATAAACATTGATGGTGTTACTAGTTTGTACTAAGCATTCAGTATGCTCCATCAAAATGGCAGCTCTAATTAGGTTCCTTGAATTAGCTAATGGATTTTGAGAAAGATGGCTTAGAAAGCTCTTACAGCTGTCCAAGATATTCCTGCCATGGCAGAAAGACAAAAGGCCCCTGGAAGCTACAGACTTCGGAGCTTTAGAAATGCAGCTGACAGTTAAAAAGATAAATTACATTCATATTTTTCCAGTGAAAGTCCTAATACTGAATTAATGTTATTCCTGTAGTGAGCGTCCATTAAGAAGCTCATTTTATTGTAAGGATGCATTTTGACCATTAGCTCTTTTCTTTGGCCCCCTCCCTCCCCACTCTCCTTTTTCTCCCTCCAATTCCCCAGATATTTTGGATATAGTACTAAAAAGCTTCTTTGAAGAAGAGGACATAATTCCCCTTCTTTTTGTAGTTTATAAATTTAGAAGCTCTCTTAGATATACAGTAGCATTCAGTTAAAAAAAACTGTGAAGGTAAGTAATAAATAAAGAAATAATATAGTGATTCAATTTAAGCCTTCTGGCTTATATTTTATGTAGAACTTGGGAGGGGAAAAAAAGGCTTCTAGCTAGTGGGCTTGTTTACACTTGGATAAAAGATGATTTTGTTGTTGAGTAGGAACTATCCCAAAGAAAATGTGATACCTCCTTCTTTCATCTTAATGTGGAATGCACAAAATAACACAGCACCATTCAACACATTCTCTAGCTTCTCTTCCATTTCTTCCTTTAACAAATGATGAATTGATGACACCTGAATGACTATACTTAATACATCTGCAAATAGGGAGAAAAAATTGTTGTTAGTGGAATGAATAGTAATAAAGTTCGTGACAAATAGCATCATTCAGGAAAAATCCACAGTCACCCACAAGCGTCTTTTCTCCAGATACGTGAATACTCATTAACTCTCTAACTGCCCCACATAGCATTTTGCTTTCAGCTTATCCACTTGGGAAACCAATACCTGTTACTTCTTAATCTGAAAAGTTACATTTCTCAAAAAACGCAGTAAATCCTTTAGGGGAATGTTTCCTGGGTTGTTAACTCTCAACCATCCAAATTCTGTTTTCCCGTTTTCCTACAATTCTGTTGTAGCACTTCTGTTTTTCTAAGTCCTGCCTGCCTTTTGGCCTTTTTTTCTGCTCATTAGTACCGTCACCAAATGAGGGGCTGGGCATGGAAACGAATGTGCAACTTAAGTCAATTAATTGGGGGATTGTTTACAGCTCTGGGAAAACATTCACCGGGAAAGAAACTAAAGTTGTTGGTTTAAATGAGAGTTTTCGAAATCATCTGTAGTGCCTATTTTTCATGTCCTTCCAGACCTATTTCTGCAGATAATTGAGAACTGACTAAAATACCATTGCTAATAAAGCTTTTGGAACTAGGGAAGAAATAAGAAGCAATAGAGTTGATACAACGTATAGGTTACAGATCAGACAGCTGCTTTGCCTCAGTATGATATAAATAAAACAGAAAAGCATTGTTATATGAAGTGCCGGGGAAAAAGAAAGATACTCAATTATTCCCCACACGTGACTTTGCCATGATGGATAAAAGGCATAATTGACATCATGTTTATTGAAAAAACTAGCAACTGTCACACTGTCGAGAGGCTACTGAAAGCTGGGGGAAGGCATGTTTTTTATTCATTTTCACTGTGGGTTATTTATGGAGTTCAATTGTCAGCAGCATAGTGCCTAATTTCCCCTCTTCTTTGATAGTCGACGACTCATTCACTTTTCAGATCAAGAAGACAGCTACAAATTGCTCCATGGCCGATACGCAGGCACTACCATTACCTCGCCTGAATGGAGCAATGGCTATTTATTAATTAAGATTCTGTGACTACTTTCCCTTAAAGTGCCAGTGAAAATAAAAGTCTTTGTCAACCCATAATGGGTTGGTTTCATTGGCTTTGTTTTGTTTTTTTAACTTTTTGCCCTCTGATTTGGCAGCCAGTGCCCTGTTCCTAATGGGAAATTTATCACTATATTAACAATGCGTCATGCTTCATCACCAGCTAATGTTCCTGGTTAAACAAGAGCTCTGGGTTTGGAATGTTCAGTTTTCAAGTTGAAAGAAAGGCGCAAAGTCCCATTGCCTTGAATGAAAGTGGCATTCCAGGCAGAGTACCCAACAATCAGGGAAAGAAAAATAGAAGATGACTTTTGCCGATGATTTGGCCAACCATGTAGCTTCAACTCTATGCACACCCAAGAAATGCAAGAAATCCCCACCGAGGTCAGCTGGTTCCTTTCTTAGTGCTGAGATGTGGGGTCAAAGAAAGTAAGGTTCCCCCAGGGTTATCCTGATAGAAAAAATAATCCTGATGTTGCGGCCCACCCTATTAGAAATCCTCCAGTGATTCCCCATCATCATCCCTTCGGGAAGATTGGCAGGTGGAGCTGTTCAAGTCCTACCAGCTCTGTTCCCCAGAATTTCTCCCCACACCTTCCACGCTTCTGCCATACCTGACCATGTGCCCTTTCGCGCTGCCATCCCTTGCCACCTGAGGTGTCCTCCACTGGCATGCCCAGCCCCCTACTCCTTATCCTTGCTCTCCTTTTCTCCTTGAGGCCTTTCCCGGCCTCCACAAGCAGACCTAATCACCTCTCCTCTGAGCTACTGCAGACTTCATTAGCCTTCATGATACTTCCTCAGAATAATTGCCACATTGCACTGTAATTATTTACTTATATCTCCATCCCCCCCCCCCCCACAAGACTATGAAATCCCTGAGGGTCGGGTCTGGGTCTTAATCACCATTACATCACCAGGGCCAGGGACACAGCGATATTTAAGAATAAATATAAGTGGAAATAAATGTACACATCTGAAAACATTGAGAGAGTGATTGGAAAGCTTTCATAAAAGTAGTTGATGATCGAAGTTTGGTACCAATTTATGACTTTCTTTTCCATTCTGCAAAGAAAATCACCATGCTCCTAAAAAGGATTTGTAAGAATCTGAACATCTTTTAAAAACAACTGAAACAGCCTGTAGGAGATGATAATATAAGTTGTCTCTATCCCATAAATCCCTCATGTCAGGAGGTCAGAATGAGGGTAGAGGGTCACCAGAGCTCACTTTACACCCAGGTAAATGAGAGCTGTGGGATATTCTTGGATCTGACACCCTCTGGGACCTAAGTATATGTTAACTTTTCATGTGGCTCTTTGAAGCTGAGAAGCTATTTGGATTGGGTAATTATTATAACCCTATTTAAAATTGCAGAAGATCTNNGCATTCATGCATATAGGTGTAAAAGGAACGAAAGGAATTAAGGTAATATCAAAACATGTTCTTAATAAGTTCCTGGACTTAATTGCTTTTATGCTAATCACATCAGAATATAGCATATCGAATTCTATGTTTAATAAGCTCATGTGATTTAGCACCATATATGTGATAATTAAGATCTACCCCGCAGTCACGTCTCTATGTGACCCATGCGTTCATGGTGGCTGTTTGGACAACTTATTATATATGCGTTTACTGGGTATGAAGGGAAGGACTAGCTTACATACCGCATGCATTTAGAAGGTTTTGTCTCCTGACATTTAGTATGAGCTCCTAATCATAATCTTTAGCTTCTTTCAACTGAAAAACTTGGATTTTTTAAAATATTTTTTTCTTTTTGTCATTTTAATTATTTTCCCAACCTCTTCTATTGGAAGGGGAAAAAAGTCTTGTAATGTGAGTAAATACTTGCTGTTTTAATCTACCGACATTTGGTTACTATAGCATGTAATAGCCTTTCATGACTGATATTATCTTCTAAAAACAAAAACAAAAAACCACCATCCATGCACTAAATCATTTAGAATCTCTAAAATTCTATAGTCAATTAAGCTTTATTTCCTTATTGTCTGAAAGGAAAGGTCTAGGTGTCCAGCTGTCGGGAATCAGTGGCCTTTGATGGCACTCCATGATCCCCTGGGAGAAGATAGACCTTCTGTGTTATTTCCTCTGAGGAGGAACAAATTTCACAGGGGCCTGTGGAAGTCCCAAGGTTTTATGGCCTGCAGCCCACAAAGGCTTATTTTTCCCAGAATTGACCCTGAAAGTTTAATCCACATCTAAATGTCAGATATGTATTCCTAAAACTCAGGCTGTGTTTGATTTAAGCCTAGAATATAATAATTTTATCTTGCAAGTCCTGCAATTGTTGGTGAGAATTTCTTTGGGAAGGTGTGTGTGTGTGTGTGTGTGTGTGTGTGCACATACATGTAATATCGTTAATTTGCTCAAGTACTGTGTAAGCAACAAAAGTTTATTTCTATTTAAGTCATTTTCATCCAACTCAAGAATGTGAATAAGAGTTAAAATAATACAAGTTTTGTAAGTTTCTTCCATTTACCTTTTTATCAATGTTTTGCTAAAAATTTGGACCCTAAAACTGTTCAAGAAAACTTGTAATGTTTAATGTGGACTCATGTCTCAAGGTTAGTTTCTAGAGCCATTACAGGAGACAAAAGTTGTATATAGTCAGAATTAACCTTGAAAAACCCTTTTGGAGAGTGCTCTATTGGACCCTACCCGTCACCTGTCATCTTGCGCGATACCCATCCAACACAGTTTCTTTTAGCACTGCATCAGATAGCCATTCCTTTGGTTGAATACTAGCTGAAGTGTTTGGCTCACATATAAGGGGCCATGTCGTATAAGTCATGCATATCTTATAATACTGGAATCATTTTCAGCACAATGTGAAGCAGACAGTGAGAGACAATTGGGAACTGACATCAACTGAGGGAAACCAACTCAGTTCATGTCCAGCACCACATGTTCATTACATGGAAGGGCCAATGGGAACACTCTCACTACATAAATTGCTGTTTGCCCCAGAACCTCATTTTTGTCTAAGCTTAAAGATTTGGTGCATCAGTTAAATACAGTTAAATGGTGCAATGTCACTATATCTCAACCATGCAAGAACAGCTGTAACTGCATGAGTTAGAGTACAGAGCATGGTTGATTTATCATCTTTAACAGAAGACATCATGGATTCACAGTTCCAAATTGGTCCAAATCTATTTTTCTTTGCATCTATGCATGCTTGTTTTGCAAAGATGTAGAGTAGAAATGAAGGGCTACTTTTTCTGCCCTCCAGCGTGAACTTTTCAACCACATTTTAAAATCTTTCTTAAGAAACAAAAATTACCATATGAAACACTTGATAAATTTCTTCTGTGACCCCCACATACTTTGTATTGTTAATAAAATTGGCAAAATATTTCAAGGCTATGTGTATCATATGCTTATACATAACTTTGAGTGTGTCCAGTGTTTGTGTAAACCACTTAAGGCTCAAAAACACGGCACTGCCTTGGAAATATATTAGAATGCTATTCAAAATATGAATAACTCAAATGGATATTTTATGACTAATGGCAAAACTGGCTTCTGAAATTTGAACACAGCCAGAAGGTCATTGTACAGTATCAGAATAACGCAATTATGTGGTATGGGCTTCTAATGACAAGTTGAAGCTGTGAACAATAACTTGTGTGTTGTTGAATTGTGGATAACAGTGTCACTCCTGAGAAATTTACACTTTTGCTAGAAATGGAGATAGAGAAGCAGAATGTTCTGATTAGAGAGGGGCCTCGCATTGTCTCAAGTGATAAAGAGCAAAGGTAGAGCAATGCCTTTTATCAGAAAAGGAGATGACATTGATCTGGTAAGATTCTCAGTCACAACAATCAATCACGGGGGAGAAAGTTGTCCTTCATGCATCAATGAGATTACTTTCTACAGTAAATGGTAGCTGTGGTTCGTGGTGTGAGTGGAAATGCTTACCATTATGCAATCAAAAGTGCCAAGGGAAGGGGGCCTTCATTTCCACTAAGGTTTGATTCATTGGGGTCAAGGTCCAGTCCAGGGTTAAGATTTCCAGGACAAATCTTCAAGCTATAGGAGTCGGAAGGTCAGTTCCACCAAGCGAGGAATGGAAATACTAAGATGAGGATCTTAAAAGGAACAGATGCTAAAAGCAGAAAACATGTTGAGAAAGACAAAAGGTCAGACTCAGGTTGCCATGGCAAAATCAGGAGCCCAGGTAGGCCAAGTCACATTGTCAGATTGTTGCATCGGGGTCAAAAGGCCACGGCAGCGTCGGGCTGGCTGAGGCAAGGACCACGTTCAGGATTACAGACTGAGCTACTACATCATTGTGTGTGGTTTTGTCACCCGCTTGATGACCTCACTTGCTTATCAACCTCTCTGGGCTAGTGTGTCAGCCTCTCCACAGGATCCTGACATAAGGAGTAATTTTTTTGAGCTCTTAGAAATATATACAAATATATACTTTTCAAAGTTATGGATTAGCATAGAGCATGTGTTTTTCCCAAATTTGGCCACTACTTTGCTATGCGACATTGAATATTCTTTTGAGATGTCTGAGCATGGATTCTGTACCTATTAAGTATCATGTCAGAGATAACTAACAAAAGTGGGCCTCAAAACAGAGGAGATTCTAGATGTGAAAATTGTATTTTGTCTGTTAATATGATTTACCCTTTCTCTAAAGTCGTTACTCTTAATACAGGAAGTTTTAGGCAGTTATGGTAAGCAAAGGGTTCTTAATTTAGAGTAATTGTTTGACCAACAAGATAACTTAAATCTGATAGTAATTAAATGTCTGTATGAGGAAAGACGTACTCTTATTAATTCGGGAAATTATTTTTTGCAAAAATAATTGCTCATGGAGGCAACCATCAAACATAGTGATGGTGAATTTGGGAAGAAATTAGGAAGAATTCCCAAATGTTGTTTATGGGTAGTCAGATATGAGTCCCCAGATTTCACTGGACTAAACTGAACAACCTTACTTGTCAGTGTACCTTTGAAAAAATAGGTATCCTTTATAAGAAATTGGGAGCAGGGAAAAGATAGGAGAATTTACCTAATCATAATCTTCACTGAATATTTACACTGGACAATTTTCAGAACTATTCGGGACTAAAATACCACTTGAAGAATTCTACAGAATTAAACCCCATTAAAAGCCGCTGTTTATTATTTAAATCTCCTTTAGTATATATGGGCTTGCTATATAAGTGTATTTCCATTGTAGAATATTAAATCTGTAGAGTATTAGTATAAGTGCTGTTGGGCTATAGTTTCCATAAATCTTCAAAATGCTTTTGAATTAATGATCCTGAGTGCATTTACAAGAATCTCCCAAATGTTTCATTTGACAGAAATCCTTATCACCAATAGAAAATAAGTTAACAGTTGTGTCCATGACTGTCTTCAAAGGAATATTCTTTTCTAGAACCTAGTTTGGGATTTGAAGTAAAATAATATTGCATATAGACGGTCGGGTTTTATTATATTTATGTCATTAAGAGTGTGAATGCCACAGAATCTCAGGTACTTTGGGGGCTCTGTTCACACTTTGAAAAAACGTACATATGCCCTGTTTTCTAAGGCAGAACTGCGGTACTACTAAATTTGAAGTTGAAAACTGTGATGATTTTTCAGTCCTTAAATGAAAAAAGACAAAAATGAGTCAACTCTTCCCCTAAGGGGAAAAACGGGAAAAGAACAGCATCTTGGCATTTTTAAAGGCTGTAAAGGTGTTTCCCTTTCCACCATATCTTTTAGGAGGCTAATCCTTTCTCAGAAAACGTTTAGGATTCCACCCTTTTGTGGAAAGTATGAAAGATTAACACCATATCTATATAATTAAAATTTTTATGGTAAGCATCAAAATAACATTTTTATAGTAACTTCATACAAAATTAAAGACTCTATCAAACCCCAAACTCAGAAACACTCCCTAGTCTACTGATTATTGTTCTCATGTGTCCATCTAATTTAAATCCTTTTATTCGGTGAGTTTGTAAGGATTATCACATCGAGGTAGGAACATTCCTGTTAAGGTTCCATTCTATAAAGACTGTTTTCTTAACCACATCACCAATTCTGGACCCCAGGCTGGTACCTACAAATGACGGCTGTACTCACTGTAGTCAAACACGTCTTCTTTAAAATGGAGAACCACATGTGTTGAGGCTATCTGAAAATGACACAGCTCTTTAGAATTACTTATATAAAGTTTACTCATAGAGTGCGTGTATTTACATGTGGGCCTGCTTAACCATACACACAAAGTCATTGCAGATTAATTCACAAGTCCAGCAATGGTTCATTGCCAGTGATCGACTCCCTCTCAAGCAGTCAGTGGTGAATTTTAGCAGGAGCAGCCCTAGATGCCTGTCACTCCTGGTCTTGCTCCAGAGTTCCACTTTCATGTGGGATCTCTGTCTTATATTGATTCTCTTTTGCACCCCATTCATTTTTATACCACTTTCCCACATAAGCCTCTAAGAGATGTAATATTAATTACCCAGAAATCTCAGTCTGCAATTGTTCCAACATCATTCTTTAATGAATACAGACTTCATTGCATGTATTTCTGTTACTTTAGCTACTTCGATTGCTATTTTTATTGCAAAGTTCTGTGCAAATAAAAGAATATCAAAAGGTATGGCTATAAATGTGCTCTGCTAAATTCCCTCTGCCTTGCAATGCCTGTGAACTTCTGCTACAAAATGCCTGCTGCATTTTAATGCCTTTCTTGCAAGGCAACATGACATGGTAGAAATCACACTGGTCCTGAGTCACACAGCCCCTGGTCCACCATTCACTGATTGTGCTACTTAACTTCTTCGAGCCTCAGTGCCGGCATCTGCAGAATGTCGCTATGTTATCTTCGCAAATTTGATTGAGGATTAAATGAGATGAAGTATGTAAAACATAAATACTATACTTAGAGCATCATAGGAGCTTAATACATGCAAGTTTCTTTTCTCCAGCCTGAGGCAGTAATGGGAGGAGACCATGGCATACACAAACGAACACTCATTTTAAAATGTACTTAAATTGAGGAGCGCCTGGGTGGCTCAGTCAGTTAAGCGACTGGCTTCAGCTCAGGTCATGATCTTGGGGTCCTGAGGTTGAGCCCCTCATGAGGCTCCCTGCTCAGCAGGGAGTCTGCTTCTCTCTCTCTCTCACTCTCTCTCCTCCCCACCACTCGTTCTCTCTCTCAAATTAATAAAATCTTTAAAAATAAATAAATAAAATGTACTTCAATTGAGGTCACTGTAAACTAGGAGACATGAAGAATAAGAAGAATAAAGTTAGATTTCAAAGTAGCATATAATGCCTTACTGTGACGTTTATTGTATATGGAAATGTATTACTATAGGTTTACTGCATATGGGAATATATTATTGTGATGAAAAGGACATGGTTTCTGAACTCCTTTACAACTTTAAACTCTGTCCAGGTCGGAAGTGTAATAAGAAGAGCCTGTTTCACTATGCATCTACCTTTAAAGGCATAAGCAGTATCATTTACAAGAAGCCACTACAATATAAATCTGTTTTGTTATACTGCTTAAATTAACTTTACATAAAATTTCAGCACTTTGAAAGTGTAGGAGTGGTGCTGACCATCTACATGTGAATACAGGTGGAATAGGAATTTTTGTAAGAATGGCCAACATTATTTTATCCAGTGAACAAATAATATAGAAAGCCTAATTTTCAAAGGAAGAACTTAGAGATAGGGTTATCAATGGCTTGACTGATATGGTTGCAAGGCTATTTGAGTGACTTCATAATCTGATGAAACTTCTGAAGCTTCTAAGGAATCTTTTGGTAGATTGGTAGTGGCTTTCTGAAGTTCTGGATTGGGAAGGATTCTAAGGCCATGTCTTGGTTCATCAGGAAAGAATGCTGTCGTGGATTACCTAGGTCTGCTCTGGGCAGGAAGTGGAGCGATTAGCAGCCTGTATCAATGTGTTTGCTATATAAGTGTTCCATAAATAATAGCTATTATAATTATTGTTGCTGTTATGACAAAAGTGTTTTTATGTTCCTCTTCAAATTTCTAAATCTTCAACACAAAATGGGATCAATTAACTGCTTCGGTCACAAGGGCCGTGCATATCATTTTTATTGACTTGATGGTTAGCGTGTGAGTTTTATCTGCAGAGAAGAGCTGAAAAATGAAATCAGAATTTGCTCTTCCTAATTTTATTATATTAAACACTTAATGTAATTAAGGGGAGAAATCTAGTGTAGTCACAAGGGCAGGATGAGGGCTGGAAAGAAAAATAAAGATAAGAGATGCGGTCCTGGGTCTTTACAAAAGGTTTGCACCACGTCTCACATCTTCTTTAAAATATTCACACAAGGGAGAAGATCCAGCATGTTTTCCACTTAGATGGTCCATGACTTTCTAGACTTTTTTCCTGTTTTTTTCTCTGAGGCCAGATTTCTTTTCTCGGTGAACAGTCAAGTTCCTGTCAGCCATAGGGGATTTTCTGAATCCTAAACAGCTGATTTTGTATTCTTGCCCCATTCCCTCTATTTGAGAACTAAAATCTGATCAAACCCATATTTTTAAATTTATGCATTTATAGGCATATGGAGGAATAGTTTATAGTCTGAGTATGGTTTTTTTTCCACCACAAATGTAGGAAAATTGTGGGGAGTTTTAAAACAGTGCCTTATCGAGTTGGTTTTTTTTCCTTTATTACTGATGACTTCATTCCGCTTGAATTCAGTGCTTCAGTTTCGTTGGGTAAACTAATAGATTATGTATGCAATGTTTGCACCATGTTGATTGAACTCATCTGGTGAGTTTGAGCCTGGCTCCCACATTCATGTCATCAGCGGAAGCCTGTGCAGGGCATACGGGCAGCACAGCCCGCTCACAGTCCGCAAGAGGAGGGGAAGCTGGTCCGCGGAGAGCCGGGCTGCCTCGCCTGCCATCCCATTGTTCAGAAGAGCGTATCAGACTTTCTTTTTTTGTTTTTTCTTATTGTTGTCTTTTTCAAATGCTCAAGAACTTCTTAAATCTTTTTTTTTTTTATTTGAGGATAGCTGACACACAGTGTGACCTTAGTTTCAGGTGCACCGCAGAGTGACTCAAGAACTCTGAGTTGTGCCGTGCTCCCCACTAGTGTGGCTCCCATCTGTCACCGAGCAACTCTATTCCAGTACCATCAACTATGTTCCCTATGCTGTGCCTTTCATCCCCGTGACTTCTTCATTCCATCACTGGAAGCCTGTCCCTCCCAGTCCCCTTCACCCATTTTGCCCCTCTCTCAACTTCCTCTCCTCCGACAACCAACCCCCAGAATGTTCTTTGTATTTATGGGTCTGATTCTGCTTTTTTATTTGAAATTTTTTTTATTTTAAGAAAAGCCTAGTGAAGAAACAGAACTGTCTTGAGAGTTTTTAAATACATCTTGAAGAAAAATAAAGATACGTGATTCCCAAGGGTTTGTCTTTTCTTAATAAAAGGCATTGGGTGCTGAGTGCCTGTAGGACGTGTAGGAAGCCCAGAACCCTACGCGGACCTTGTAGAGATGTTGTAAGACATCACCAATTGACTTTCGATCTAGTTTGGGAAGAATGCTTTCCCTCCAGAAGATGTTCACTCACCATTTTCTTTTTATAGTTTACAAGTCTAATTTCAGAATTGTTTCACCACATAGTGGATGACTTCTTTCTGTTGCTTTCACATATCTCCTTTACGTGAAGTCTCGTTTAAACTACAGCTCCACTGTAATACATGGGGATCTTCTAGCACACGCAGCTCTTCACAGCGGGTCCCTTTCTCTCCTTCTCAGTCTCACCTGTCCCTCTTCGCTGTCCCCTCCCATATACCCTGTCTACCAGAGCAGTGGTTCTCACCTGCCCATCAAGCACAAGCGTCCTTATGATTAACAAGTTGCTATGACTTGAGTTCAAGTAACAAAATTGCAGGCAATATACTTCTGTCATTGATTAGAGTAAATTCAAAATATCCCTGAAGTCACCAGCACTCATTTTTATTCTAACTCGCTCCCTAAATGAGAAAGGGAGGGAAGCATGTGTTGCCCGAGACATGTGTGAGCCAGGACAGAAGTTGAAGCTCACTGCTTGCCCACATGGACTTATTTGCATCCGTTCCCACAGAGCAAGATGCTTTCTCATTTCTGTCCTTCATATTGCCCTTCCCTCTGCCTGAAATTTCCTCATCTTGGGGGCGCCTGGGTAGCGCAGTTGTTAAGCGGCTGCCTTTGGCTCAGGGTGTGATCCCGGCGTTCCGGGATCGAGCCCCACATCGGGCTCCTCCGCTGGGAGCCTGCTTCTTCCTCTCCCACTTCCCTGCTGTGTTCCCTCTCTCGCTGGCTGTCTCTCTCTGTCACATAAATAAATAAAAAAATCTTAAAAAAAAATTTCCTCATCTCACTTGTCCAGCTGTTGAGCACCTAGATAGCCTTCAAGACTCAGCTAAGGTTCACCTCCTCTGTGGAGCTTTCCATAATCTTCCTCCACGGCTCTGCCCCCCCTGTCAGTTTAAGCAGTCTTTGTCCCCACGGGCCCTTAGTAGACGGCTGTTGTCGTACCTGGATCAGGGCCTGCTCTATGCCTTCCAGTCCCCCCCTCCCAGATCATGTGCTTTTTGCAGACAAGGACTATGAACTGTTTGTTTTCACTTTCCCGGATCTTAACATCAGCTCTGGCACAGTAGGACACTCAGTTGTGTCTCAGATGAACCACAGAAGGTGAATGGTGGTTGAAATGTGCCTAGCATTCTCCTCTTATGTCCTGGCCCTGAATCGTAGCCCATGAGGTCAGTTCTGTTGAAACGTTCGTGACAAATCCAAGCGTAAAGGGAGCCACTGGCTGACCAGTTCGGGGTTGCGTGGATGAGTCACTGGAGAAACTGTAATTCCTGAGAGAAAGAAGTGGCTAAAGGAGAGAGAGGAGAATCTTGGCCTAGTAATGAAGATGGCATATTCTACTATTTTTTTTAATTTTTTTAATTTTTCTTTTTACTTCTTGATGTGGCTTCTGCCTTCTTTGCTTTCCCTGTGTCCTGTGGGCCCGTATGCTGCCATGTATGCTGCCCCCCTTCTCCCCACTCCAGAAATCCTCCAGTGTCACTGACATGAAGAGTGGCGCATGCCAACTCTGCCACATCCCATCTTCAGGCCAAACAACTGGTCTCAAATTGGCAACTTCTTATTGGAGAAAATGAAATAACTACATTAAAATTTAACTAAACCCTGTGGAGATGCTTATAAAAAAAGGGGGGGGATGGCTCTTTTAATTGCTCTAAAGGTCAGGACCTTATCTTACCTTTTCACTCAAAAGGCATTTATTAATCCCAAGTCGGATGTTTTGACCCTTAGAGCTAAATGTATTTACATAAAGACCATTTTTTGCTCGCTTTTATTACTGATTTTACAGTTTTCCTAGCATATTTGAATTACATTATTGAATCTTCCAACTTTAGATGTTCGCTCCTTTAATAAGATCAAAAAGTGACTTTCCAGGGTGATGTACACTATGTGACTGTGTTTGTTTGATTATGTCCTGCAGTGGCCGGCCCGCGAGTGGGAGCACGGACCGCATCCAGAAGTTGCGGAAAGAGTATTATCAGGCCCGGAGGGAAGGATTCACCTTCTATGAGGACGATGAGGGAAGAGCGAGGCTAGATTATGACCTTCACTGGGTAAGCCCGGGCCTCATTCTAATCATTGAATTCATCTCCACTGAGATAGTTTCTAGCAGAAGTACATGGCTAAGAATGTTCTATACATACCAAGTTATATTTAGGTTACTTGAGTTTCACAGATATGAACATTACCCAAACCACAGCCATCTTGTCCCACAGAAGTTGTTTACATAAATCAAACCACACTAATGCACAGTAGTTTATTTTAATTGCTTTCATATTTACTCTCTGTTGGACTTGTGTACCAACGTGTTAGGGTGGAGCAGATGGTCGATATTTTAAAGAGGACAAGGAATCTACTCAGCCTTAATCCTTGCCTCCCATCGCTTGGGTTTCAGAATCTGGGCAAGCATTAACAGACCATGCAAACACAAGCCATCTTTCCTTTGGGAAAGGATATCAGAAGTAAATATCAGAATGGGTACCTTCAGAGATATCAGTTGTGTGTATATCGCATCTGAATAATTCCCATTTTGCCGATCTTAAGTTTATTTTGAGATAAGAACAGTTTTTGTATTAGAGGCTTCTCTTTGCCAAATCCTTCAACATTTGCGAGCAGAAAAGAATACTGTGACCTCTAAAGAAAGAGTCTGTGGGTTTTTCCAGGATAGCATGATTCATTCTCTTGTCTTTTTCAAGAAGGCACGGCTGTACCAACAAAATACACTTCACTTTTGAGCATTCACAAAAATACCAGAGGAGAGTACTTAGCGTTGGATTAAAGTACACGTCACCTACTTAGAGTAGGTGCTGCCCCTGAGTTCGTGTGCCTTACGTCTGGGCTGTCATTACTCACGTTATTGGAGCAGAGCTGTCCGTGGTAATAGCGATGTCCTTGCAGTGAGGCCAGCTGTCACTCACCCTCTTTGACGGTTACTGCCTCCTACTACCGTTGTTAGTGCTGCTCTGAGAAGCGCATAAGGAACTCTCTTATCCCTGGTGGCCACTAAAGACACCAGCTCTTGTGAAAGCAAATCTATTAAAGGGAGGTTTCCTTTTCTGATTTTCACACTCACATTCATGCTTATGAGGTCAGGGTTGGGAGAGTAGAGCCCACCAGGCAAGCGGATTCCTTCTGTTTTTCACTTCGGGCTTTGGCATCTCAGGCGTAGCACCTCACACTTTTGTGCTAGTGGTGGAAAGCCAGCTGCAGCAGCCACCGCCATCGTGCAGAGCCCCTGGAATTCCTCGGCTCAGTAGATTCTTCCTGGTGCGATGGACTTTAATCAGAAATGTGAAGTAAAGGGGTGCCTGGGTGGCTCAGTCAGTTAAGTGTCTACCTTCTGCTCAGGTCATGATCCCAGGCTCCTGGGATCGAGCCCTGCATCAGGCTCCCTGCTCGGCGGGAAGCCTGTTTCACCCTCTCCCTCTGCCTGCCACTCCCCTTGTTGTGCTCTCTCACTTTTTCTCTCTCCAATAAATAAATAAAATCTTTAAAAAATATTTTTTTAAACTAAAAAAAATAAATGTGAAGTAAGGCTTGGCAGTCCCCAACCAAATGGCTCTAGCCTCTTCCAGAGATAGGCATTTTGTAACTACAGATCAGAACAAATAGCTTTTTGTTGGTTTTATTACAGATGTTAGGATGAAACAGAATGGCATTTATAGTGATGGGGCAACTGGTCACTTAGACTCTCAGTAACAGAAGAGAAAGATTTCCACAGAATAACAATTTAGATAACAGTTCACTTCACTTTAAACTTAATTGAGATCGACATATTAACTTTGATGACAGACTGTATACATAAGGCTCTGCTCCCTCGATCAAACAAACAAGCAATAAAATAACGGGAAGTTGTTTCCACCATCACCAAAACAGACCACCACGTCAGGGCATTGGAAAGGCCTCCATCTCAACATCACCGCGAACTCCTATAGGCAAAATAAGACAAGTCATTTTAGATTAAGCAGTCCTGGTTGTTTTGACCTTATTTTATGTGATCTCCTTACATCAAGCGGAAAGCCTGAAAATGCTTAACCTTCATGAGACTTGAAGTTTTCCCTGACCCTCACCAAACCTGAAATAGATAACCCAAACGCTCAAGTCCTCTCTCTCTTAATGATTCTATTTTTATCCCAAGCCAATGTGGAACCAGACAATCTAGTGAATAAAGAAGTATCTCTGTTTTAATTTGTGTTTCCCATGCTCAAGTGTATTGAGCGTTGCCAAAAGTGACTGATTTTACGTTTCCCAGACGAGTGGGGACAAAAGCTTCCCAAAGGGATGCTTGCAAAATGCACCGTCGTAAAAGACTAGTGCTCTTTGTGATCGCCTGAGATGCTCCAAACCAGGGATGAGAAACTCAGCATCCTTTCCCCGCCTCTCCGCAAGCCAAGGAAAAACACTAGTTTCTTTTGTCCAGCGCAGGCCTGGGAAATTACACTGTTGACTTGCTACTTTTGGATAGATTAGGAAAGCGAGTGTAGAAAGTTAACATCTCATACCTGCCAGTCAGCCAGACCTAACAAGGCAGCTTTTATTGAGACTGTGGTTCCTAATCAGTCTGTGCTTTGGCATCGCGGAGGGTGCTTGTTAAAATTGGATCACCAGCCCGTGAAGGAGAGGGGTGTGGTTATCAAGGTTTCTCAGCCACAATTCTAAAAATAGGACATTGATTCCAATCACTGCAGTAAGCAAAGTAGTTCAGCTTCTCTAACAAAATCATTACATGAACCAGCACCATCAAAAACCACTTTCATGGACTCAGAACTTCCCGGGCCTAGTACCTCAGATGTAGAGACCTACAAATCTTCCCTGGAGTCACACTAGACTGGGGAGCTTCTGAACTATCGAGAAGGAAATTAGGAAGATAAGTTACCTAAGAACTACTTTTAGGAGACCAGATGGAATAAAAGTAGGCTCGCAGAAGTCTTCAAAGCCAAAATTAGTAAAGCAGTCACTGGAAAGATTATTAAGATCTATGAATAGTTTTGGAAATATGTTGTTGTCCGTGGAACTAATAATTCTTTCTTTGGCCTGCCTTGGACTTTCTGATTTTCCCAGGCTCTCCTATAGGCAGTTCTCTGCCTGGTGGCTCAGAGCTGAAGGCTTTTCCCACTGCTCTCTTGGGTTCTCACTGGCTCCCACAGCGCTTGCTTCTTCCTCTCTTTTCTCTATGTCTCTGATCCAATTTTAACATAGGCCAGGTGCCAATCCAAGAATATAGTATTATCTCTACCTTGGAGGAACTCACAGTCTAGCCAGGAATACAGACATCTAAGGCAAAACGGAAAAAGGACAATAATACATGTGAGAAATTCTGTAGTATAGACAGGTCTTAGCTTCTCAGTGAGCTCAGCCACGGCAGTCCATTCCGCCGGAGGCCGGCTGTGCAGCCAGGGCTGAGGGGGACTGTGTAAAGATCATTTAGGAGTTGCCTCAGCGGACAGATTTGGTTCCTTTTCTCGCAGATTCGGTGGTTTTCTTTTTCCCAAAGGAGCCTCTGATTTATTCACTTCATTTGTGTTAAAATAAATGAACACACACAGATTGCAAGGTTTGTAAATATGGACATGAGACCTTAAAAATCTTTTCAGCCAGCCTGTTCTGTAGCTATTTTCCCATGGAGGCTCTGAGAAGCTGTAAAGAACAAGTTGAGAGAATTTCAATGGCGGGAAGTGAAATGGCCTGGCGAGTTTTTATAGGCCCAATTAAGTAAGCAAGATATGCTAGCTGTGAAGTGTTAATATTTACCAAAAGAAAACATAATACCTGTTACCTCCTGGTATGTTATTTTCTGTACAACTTGTTAAGATGCTCACAGTCCTCTGGCAACAGGCTGGGGTATTTTTTATTAGCAGATAAAGATGATCTGCTTATTTAACGGCAGCATGAAGATCCTGTAAGTAATTTCAGAAATGGGATGGCCCCAGAGTTTTCTAAAAATATCAGTACCTTTATTATTGTCTTTTTTCAAGAGCTGCATGGCATACACCATACACTTCCTCCTCTTTTTAACTCTCTGGCTAAATTAGAACTTTCATCTAGGAAAGGGGTTTGTAGACACATAGATGGGAAGGAGGTACTAGGATTTCCCCTGTCACAGAATACATGGTAGTGTATCTTTCTGGCAAGGGGGATTGGTTCAGGTGATGGTTGGGTGAATAAATGAAAACACCCTGAAAGATTTGCTCACCCTGTTACGAAGATGACCTAGGAGCCAACTTGAAGAAACATGGTTGGCAGCTGTCTAGACAAGAAAGACACATCTGGTGAATTCTGCAGTCAGAGGAAAGAGAGAGCAAGATGCTGAGATCATGCTAACCATCTTATGAAAGGGATTTAAGATGGAATGTGTAATAGCCACACAAGTGTAAAAACTATCAGAAGGTTATTTTCTAAATATGAGGGATAAGAGAAATGAGCTCCTGCTGTCAGTGGTCCAACAGCAGAATTGAGTTGTCTGTATTTTCCCTCTCTGTACCTTAAAGGCATCTGAAAAAAAAGAAGAGCTAAAGACACTGATGAAAAATTCTAGATTAGTCAGTGGCTTTTATGTCACAAAGAACACAAATCTAACTCAAACTGGCCTAAGCAAAAAGGGAAATCGTGTTGGCCTGTATAACTTTAAAATCCATAGGTGTATCTGACTTCAGGCAAAGCTGGATCCAGCTCCATCGTTATTCTCTTTGTAGGCACCGTCCTCGGGGAGTTCCTTCATATGGTAGTGAGACAACCAGTAGCAGCTCCAACCCAGCACCTTTATAAAAGGAGATTGTCTCAACCCCCAGTACATCCGGGAAGTCTTAGAACTGATTTTCGATGCAATGCTGCATGGCTTCTTGACTCAGCCTGCGTCACATGCCCACTTCTGAACTCCTTTGGCCAAAAAGATAACAGTACTCTTACTGGCCAGAACTAGGTCACGAGGTCACCCTGGAACCAGAAAGTAGGATCAGGCCTACACAAATCCCATGAATGAGTCCAGACGAAGCAGTAGTCCCCAGAGGAAGACCAAGGTGCTGATTAACAGAAGAAGGGTAAATGGATGTCCAGCACGACTCAGAGTTGTCTACTATAACTTCTGGCTTGAATGACAAGATGTACTCTCTTCATCTTAGGTTTTTAAGGAAAGAAAAAGAAAAGACCTTTCCCTTCATGTATTTTCCTCCTTATCATTAGAAAGAGCAGACCTATTACCAATCTTAAATTTGCTGCCATTATTGGTAAAAGGAAAAAGAAGACTTATTTTTGTCTACTGGTCCCGGATCTTCAAGCTATCCCAGGAACCCAGATGACTTTACTGAGTTATTCATGAGAAATTACCAGACCTCTAGCTACTTATTTAGATAGGCAAGTGACATTTTGATTCACCCCAGACCTAGGTATTTGCCCCAGAGGGAGGCAACAGAATTCTTTGAAAGGACTAAAAGTGTTTCCTTGGGTAGAATTGCTCTATGTATAGCCTCACGGATTGTTGTTTTGTGATAAGAATATATTCTATATACATATGTCAAGTCATTATGTCATATACCTAAAACTAATACAATGTTATTATGTTAATTATATCATAATTTTTAAAGAAAGGATATATTCAAAAAGTCTTCAAAAGATGGAATGAAATAAGGAATTCGAGTCATCAAATGTAACTCTGGTAATGTAGCTTCTACCATAGGACAACCAACCCCTTCTCAATCGATGAGCGCTCGTTAGCTCCGTGAACAGTTCCTTCCCAGTGTGTCCCTCCATCAGCAGATTAGTGTTTTCCCTGATTTCCTAAAACAACTGAACTGAGGAGTGGAAGAGGTGCCAAGACAGAGAAAAACGGAGAAGAACACACATTGTGTTTATGAACTAGGGAGATATAGGAAGGGCATGAGGTTTGATGAACTTGATGTTGGTGAAACATCAAATACCAGCTGAAAAGTTGGGACTTGCTCATTTTGATTTCAGGAAGTAGTGAAAATTTGAGGAAAAAAGGACAAAATAAATTGAAGATTTGTATGTTCATTTGGTTGATAGTTTTAGTCTTTTATATTTTGATGCGGCTTTCATGGGAACGTGTTGACATATTAGCTATATGGGGGATCATATGCATGAATTTCTAGCTTTGAAATATAGTGTAAATCATTTTGAAAGACAGCAACATGTTTATAGGCAATCCCCAACATAGAAATAAACTGTGTTTCAGAAACCATTTAGAAATTGACAATTTGGCACTGAGAATAGTTTTCCCATGGGGGAAAAAACGATTGGTTGTTAGGGTCCCAAACCAGTCTGCAGAAGCCCATGAAAATCCAATAACCTGGTGCTAATCAGAGATAATAACCAAGGAGCCTAGGAGCAAGGGGCCATCTGTGCCAGGAGGAAGAGAAGAAAATTCCTTTCTTCCCTCTTTTCTGGATATACCTTTGAGATGTTCTCTAGCCCCTTCTGATCTGCCAGTCTTTAGGAGGGTCTCCCCAGGTTAACTGAACTTTAATCACCCCTACCTCCCCATCATGGCACCCCACTTAGACCCACCTTTTCTCCAAGAGTGTTCAAGAATCCAAAGTTCTCTCTCTGCCCTGTCCCCTCCTCCCTCAAAGTTCCCTTTCTCTCTAACAGTTCATCTCAGCTATACTTCTGGGGACAGTGGGGTGCAAATAATCTAACCCATAAAGGCTCTTAACATTCCTTAAGAGACTTCTCCTTTTAAGGAAGATATTTGATTCACCCTAATGAAGTGCAAAATTAGGCACTGTAAGGCAAGTGTGGGAGGAAGGAGCCAGAGAAGGGTTAATGGTCTCTACCACGGGGAACTGTCTCTTCACAACCTAGAGGGGCAAGGGTCCATGGCTGATGCCTTGGTGTCATTCCACAGCCTGAAGTTTCTTCAGCACTTTTATGTATGGAGCCAAGTCCCCAGATTTCCCAGTGTGACTGGCTCCCTGTGGGCATTGAACTGATCCTGAGAGTGGCACTGTTTTCTTCTAAGAACCGGCCCTCACCTCGCCCAAAGGAAGCCTTTTGTTTCATAGTCTGCCCTCTGTGGCTGTGGCCCAAGGCCAGTTGTTACAACTAACATGGAGCCCGTCCTGACTGAAATTCTGCCCTGAAGACAGCTACTCTAAACTATGCCTGTCTTCCCATCCAGTCTTCCTAAACCCACGGATGTCCTGAATTATACACCGACTAAGATAGCCCGTATGAGAAGCATTTTAGCGTAATGTGTGAGAGCACCGACCCTGAAATCAGATTGCCTATGTTCACGTCCAGGCTAGATAACTTACTAACTGAGTACATTTGGGCTATTTATTTAACCTCTCAGTCTTTTTTAAAACTAGGATAATCATTCTCACAGATCTCATATAAATATTGTGGCAATTAAATAATTATTCCATGTAAAGCACTTAGAATAGTGTCTGGCATGTAGTAAGTGTTCAACAAATGTGAGGGTTTTCTAAATGGTGCACATACTGAGGTGTTTAGAAATCTTCCGTTCCATTAGCCAAACAACCATTCTATCTCAGTCATTACTGGAGCTTAACCTCTTCTGTTATTCCGGAGTCCTGGGACATTATACGACACACAGAGCATTTGGGAAGGAGACCTTCCGGTCATGCACACTCTGGTTACCACTGAGGTACCCACGGTCCCTTCAGGTGGTGACTTTTGGGCCTCCTTGTAAGACACTTTTGGCAAAGTCCATTGGTCAAAAGGTCAATAACTATTTCCCTCTCTCCCACACAGAAACTTTTTCTTCAAAAGTGCACTCCTTTCATCCCTGACCCTGGGGGCACACCTAATCTCTTTAATGAGCTTATGCTAAAATCAAAGACCAAAGACCAGAAGAAAGAGGCTTCTGCTTTCAGCTCTTCAAAAACCCTGAAGCAAAGAAATACCAGGGTCTATAGTTAATGACTTAAAATAGGAGGCAGAGGGGAATACAAAGGGAATATATGCAAATTATTTACTCAATGAATTAGGCTACAGCTCGATTAATAACAAAAATGGCATCACTTACTCAATACTGACTCTAACAGATAAGTGTGAGTACCTTATATAAATTATTCCAGACAACAAATCCATGAGGTAGGTATTTTTAGTCCTATTTTACAGATGAGAAAAGTAAGGTTTTAAGACTCTGCACCATAGTCACACAATCATTAGCAAAGCTGACATTCTAACCTGTGCTAACAACTCCTGGTGGAAGGAAACAGAAGGAAAGGAACATTGCTGTGGCAGCTGCTTACTTTTTTTTACATGAGATGTTTGAAAGAAAGGGAAACTCTGAGTATTTGTTTATAAGCGGCATACAAACTTTGCCTCTGTGGAACTCGTCTTTAATTAGCACTCTGACATTTTTTTAACCCAACAGTAAATAGTATGAGTTCTCTGTAAAAGCCAAAATGAAATCATTCTTTGTTGCTATAATCAAATAAGTTAGCCTATCTCTGGCTTAAATTCAACCCTGAATACCAGGAAGCAGAAAAAGAAAGTTCAAAACCACATTATTTTTCCATAATATGTCAAATAACCCTATGCTCTACTTACATTAGAGTGAAAAAAAGAACTCTTTCTGCTTCTAATGAACAATTAATTCCAGCTCAGGATGTCGATTTTAGAATAGGTTAAGTTCCCCCAAACCACAGCCGTTTGTGTTGGATCATGGTTAAAACCCAAAATTCCAACTTCTACAATAATCACATTCTTTTCTTCTACTGCAATGGGAGAAATGACCATTTTATGTAATATAGGAAAAACCATAGCCGAAACTCCTATGAATTCCAGATTTCCTTAACGGTTCTCAAAGCTGTTTAAAATCAGTTGGATGCATTTTATTTTAGCGGAGCTCAAATATCCTGAAATTAAGTTTGGGTACTAAATTTTTTTTAATGAAAATGTTTGGAGTGGAAGATATGGAACTCCATTTAACTGGCATTCATAACACATGTATCACTTAACCTGGATGACAATTAACACCCCACATGAGCCATGTTTGTGTTCAGATTCCGGAGCCCAGAATGTTCCCCTCGCACAGCTTCCGGGGTAATTAGCCAATCAGGGGGCTGCGGCGGCCATCTTGTTCTTTCAGTTTAAGAAAAATTTCGACCCAGAGTTATTCAGGAGCTTAATATCATGTGGTTCTTATTAAACAGTAACGAGTGTGGTGTTATGGGAGAAAGAAAGCTCACAGAAACCTCTCCTCTGAAATACGAAGAACACTTGAATAAAAACCCTAAAATGATATTAATCACTACAGCAATACTGAAATTGCCATTCTCCACGAGAAGAATGACCACTTTTGAATACAATTGTAATAACACATATCAGAGTCTGTGACTTTACAGTTCTCCTATGAAATTCATTCATTTCTTTGTGTTTCGTTCTGAGGCTTGAAATCACAGTGCTGATTTTCAGAGTGTCTATGAGAAAGTGCAAAAGTTGATACCAGTGATTTCATCCAGGCACAGGAAAACTTTCCATTTATTCAAGTAAATGATCTAAGAAGAACTGGTATAACATTGTTATTATAAACAATTGAGAAATAGTTTCTTTTCCAGCTTCAAGATAAGAATTTTGTAAAGTAATGGAGTTCTTGGGTTTTATCTCCATGAAGCTTTCTTCAAATGATTTAGCTCATTCTGTGTCATCTTTCACTCAGACATAGCTTCATTCCCTAGACAGCAAAACCAAAGCAACACGTGAGGGAAATAGATTTTCTGCTATCATTTCTTCCTTTGTTGCTTTATTCATTCACTGAATACTTAGCAATTTATACTAAGTGTACATCAAGCCCAACATTTGCATCAACGCGTAACAACAAAGAAGGAAAACCTGATTGGTGTGTGTGTGTGTGTGTGTGTGTGTCAGTGTGTGTGTGTGTCGGTGTGTGTGTGCACGGGTGTATGGGGGGAGGTGCACACCCAAAGACATTGTTTTCAAATATCTCCTTTAGAGAAACAGTAGGAAATGTTGTATGAGAAAGACATTCCCTGTCATGATCTGATGGCTTTCCTCTAATGAACCTTCTGGCTCACTCTATGATAATGGATACCCCAAATGATGTGGAGAAATCTCCATTTTTCAGTTTTGTTTTCCCTACATCACTCATTGCCAGAGTTCCAGATTGTTTCTGAATAGCAGCTCTATTTTAATTATAATTTTTTTATGTGTATCAGCTACTTTTCCTTTCTTCATCTATTTAGTATGGACCAGGTTTCCTGTTTTCCATGCCATTCCCTTCACAGTAACTTTCCAGGTTTAAATTGTCAGGCAGCATCGCAGTGTACGTGGTTATAAGGGAATCAGAGGCTCACGTTCCGGAGGAGGCATTCATGGTCTCACAATTAATGGGAATGATGGCCGGAAGAAATCTTTCAGCATAATACTTAAATTGGTGACTGGGGGGAAAAAATGCTATGGGATTTTAGCAGTTTGTGGTTTATGTGTGGTTCTAGAACTATTTTTTAAATTTCCCGTTTTCAGAAAGTGGATAACCTGCTCCTTTCTCTACATATAGATGTGTATATGTAAGATTTAAAAAAAAATCTAGTCCTTAAATACACGATGGTGGAGGACTAAAAAGATGACAAGCAATAGGGAAGAACTGAAATTGTGTTTTAAACATTCAATATTTCCACTTAATTGATTCATTAATTTAATTTATCGGAAATCTGAGTACTGTCCCAATGAGAAGCTCTTACAACTTTCCTAACTTTCTTGAGGATCTTATCTCCAAAATAAAAAGAAAAGCTGTTAATGTCCTATAATTAATTAAGGAAAAGAATAAACCCATTTTCACTTATGTTTTGTGACTCTGACCCCAAGATTGAAGAACAAAATTTCAAAGGATATGGCTTCTTCATTTATTCATTTATCAATTAATTCCATAGACCTTAATTTGGTGGCAAGTTTCTTTCTGTCTTTGTGCCAGAAATTTACTTGACTCTGAGGATTCAAAAGTGAATAAGGAGTTCATGTCTGGTGGGAAAGGCAGACAGGAAACATAATTTCAAATGTAATGAGATATTTAGAAATACTTGTACAGGAAAAAAAAATTGATAAGCAAACACATAGGAAAGAAGGACTAAGCAATGAACATGGTAGATTCGCTTTTATCTCCACAAAGTTTCCCCTGTGTGTTTGGGTTTCCCTTTTGCCCATTCCGCCTCCATGTAAGCTACTCCGATTGCCCTTTGTAATTTCCAAGCAAATATAAAGTGGCTTTTATTAGGTTTCATGATGATTCTTCTCTTTAGGCCCAACCTCTTGTTTCGAGGATGTGAGCATTCGTGCATCACATCTGCCCCAATTACTGAGTGAGACCTGCCCTGGAGGGTAGTTTTTCAAACTGTGTGTTACAACTTATTAGATGATCATAAAACCAATTAGTCACAATTGACATTTTTAAGATTTTGAAGAGAGTAGGCTATATCAGAGGCCATGGCAGGTAGTAAAGATGAGTGTTGGTTGGTGAAGTTCTTGCTTTATATCCAATCTGTGCACACATACACATATCTGCTAGCTCATAATGGAAACTATATTCCTACTCATTATGATTTTAAAAGATAGAAAACCTGTAGTCTAGTTCCATATCTGAGTGGTTTACCATTTCTTTTTTTTTTTAATAATAATTTTTTACTATATTATGTTAGTCACCATACAGTACATCCCTAGATTTTGATGTAAAGTTCCATGATCCATTACTTGCGTATAACACCCAGTGCACCATGCAATACGTGCCCTCCTTAATACCCATCACCGGCCTATCCCATTCCCCCACCCCCCTCCCCTCTGAAGCCCTCAGCTGGTTTCCCAGAGTCCATAGTCTTATAAGATTTCACGTGGGATTTTTGTTTCAGACTAGGGGCTCAATCATTTTTTTGAATAGATAATGTTGAATACATCCCATCCCATTTCTTGATTATATCCGTATATCAATATAGTATATACATATATATTGGTATATAGATGAAGATAGGTATGCAATTTGCACATATTTTAGTTGATTTCAGTTTAGCAGTCAGTGGTTTATGTAGCTATTAAATAAACATCTGAAGCAGGGTTACAATTATATAGACAAAAATATTTTGAAAACCAGGTGAATACGTTGCCATACTCTAGTCTTTCTTGTTTTCCTGAAATTATGATTTTTTTCTTTTACATTAAACTTTTTTATTATAAATGTAATAAATGCTCACTGTAGTAATTTACATAATTGGCGAAAGTGTTAAAGCAGAAATGTAAATCATCTATCATCAACCATGCAATAAATGAACACTTTATGCTTTGGCATATTTTATACAGACACACACACATACATGCATATCACATGTAGTAATTAAATTGGGACCCTACTGGATATACTGTTACTTAAGCTACATCTTTCACTTTCTATTATATTGTGAGTGTTTCTCCTGCCAGTAGATAATCTGCAAAAATGTGAATATAACATTTAACTCACTAATTCATTAATCATGCTTTCACTGTTGGACGTTTAAGTTATTTTCATCATTTCCTGTAAGTAATGAGGTAATAATTATAGATAAATAATCACCTAGATAAATCTTTGCATTCTTGTGTTATTATTTCTTTATCATCAATCAATATAAGATATTAATTATTTAACATAGGGCTTTGAAAAAAATTTTAACTGATACAAATTACCCAACATGCCCCTAGAAAAGCTGATAAGTTTATATTCTCCCCAGCAGCATATTTATTAATGCATTTAACAAATCTTAATGGTCTGTTTTGTACAGGTTTCATACCAGACCTATTAAAACTGAGTGTTTTCATTTTTCTTAATTTTTACCATTTTGATAGCTCATATCAATTATTTTGTTTTCATTAAATTATAACTGAGATTTAGCACTTCATGTGTTTATTGGTCATGTATATTTCTTCTTTTATGAGTTCCCCCTTTTTTCTTTTACAATGTTTGCCTTTTTTGCTTCTAAATTATAAATGTTCTTGATGTGGAAGGATTATTAAACTTTTACTGTCAAATGGCATTCAGAATTTTTTTCTAACTTTGTCAGTAGTCTCAACTTTATGATATTTCAGAGAAAAAGAAGCTTTACTTTTTGTGTAAACAAACCAGAGATTTTTGTTAGTTTTTTCAAATGGCATTTAAACATCTATCAAGATAGTTATATGATTTTTCTTTTTCTATTAATGAGATGATTTATATTAATAGAGTTTCTAATATTGAATGGCCCTTGCAATTCTGAAAAAAATGAATCTACACTCACATGCTGTCTGTTTTTTCTTTGAAGATAAAGCTGGGCATGGATTGCAAGGATTTCATTTGAGATTTTGTACCTCTATTTGTTAGGGAAATTGATATCTAAGGATTCTTCCCCCTAACTTTAGCAGTTTTACATAGAAGAGTTACATAACCTTTGTAAAATGATTAGAGTAGCCTTTCATCTGTTACTATATGTTATATCAATTTCTATTGTCTAGAAATTATCTCTTTGTCAAGATTTAAAATAAGCCATCTATAAAACCATCTAGCCTGATGCTTTTATGGGTAATTCTTTGATACCTTTTTCAACTTTTCCTATAGATGGAGATCTTTGGGAAAGGAGATGTTTCCTCTTTTACTGAATTTTGGAAATTCGCTATCTTTTTCTATAACATCATTTATTTCATTGAGACTTTCAACCAATTAATATATTTTATGGGTTTTGCCACTTAAAACATTTAATAATTCTATTTCTCTGTCCTAATATATTTATTTTTACCTCTTTTTTTTTTTAAAGATTTTATTTATTTATTTGACAGAGAGAGAGACAGCCAGCGAGAGAGGGAAGACAAGCAGGGGGAGTGGGAGAGGAAGAAGCAGGCTCCCAGTGGAGGAGCCCGATGCAGGGCTCAGTCCCAGGACTCTGGGATCACGCCCTGAGCCGAAGGCAGACACTTAACGACTGAGTCACCCAGGCGCCCCTACATTTACCTCGTAACTTATTATTTCTTTTAAGAAGGAATAGAGCAAACTTTTTGAATTATTTAGCTTATTTAGTTCAGTTACTTTTTAATCATGTTCAATGACAATATAATTTTAGGCAGTGAGTTTGGTTTTGAATTTAGTTTGGTGTACTTCCAGAAATGTTAATATCTTAATGTTCTTCTTCTTATTTTTTTCTATGTATTTTGAAATTTAAGATTCTGTTTCTTCTTTGACCAAGAATGATTTTATGTAGTCATTATTTTAATTTTTAAGGATTTAGGCTTTTCCATCTAAAATTTTATTATCAATGTACAACTTTAATATTTTGTAGTCAAGGATAGTGAATTCTACAACTTGGGGCATTTATTGAAAGCTGACATAATATATGTAACTTTGTCATTTAAAGCTTTAAATTAATTAATTAAAACTAATGATTTTTCTAAAAATGTTCATTACTGAACAAACGTTTATTGAGTGCCTGTTATATTCCAGGCTCTGGTAAGGTGCTGAGGATGTAGGAGAGAGCAAAATGGACAAAAACCTCTGCCTTGTGGTACTTGCATTCTAGTATATAACACACGTGTGTCACTTTATTTCCTTAAATGCAAGTCAGCCTAGTCATTATACACACACTATAAATTTAATGATAGCTTTTCAGGAAAAGAACAAATAGAAAACACCACCAACATGAGCTTTTCTATTAAGAGCCATCTCCATGCATATCTCAGGTGTTTAAGTGTGAGAAATATGTGTCCTACCATTGGTAAAATAATCTTATTAATTTTATTGTTTCCAATACTGTATATGCTTATTTATCATTTCCTTGATCTGTCAAAGACAGACGAACATGAGGTTAAAGTCCCCTGTGCATTTTGTTTCTGAGGCTTTCCGCATCATTTTTTTAGGTCTATCTCTCGGAGAAGGTTGGAATGTGATGTTTGATTCATCCTGAGGCTTTTTCTTCCAGAGAAATGTTTAGCTCATTTATATCTGTTATCATAACTGTCATCCTTACTCTTTCTGTCATTTTGGTTTAGACTTTGTGTTTTGTACACCTTTTTCTGTTTCCTATTTTATTCCCCATGTGCTACAGTTTCTTTGATTATTTTATTTAGTAATTTCCCTCCTGCGGACTTTATAAAAACATTCTTTATCCTGTTTTCTCTATCAACATCAAAAATGAAATCAACTCTGTTGAGTCCCTTCCATGTAAAAGGAACAAAGTGACACGATTATATGTCATCACAACTTTCCCTCACACTTTTAACATGTGCTGTTTTAGATCCAGTCTTTCAAGAAGAACGTATGTCTTCTCTTTTCCTATTTCTTACGTGGCATGTTTTGTACCATCCAGGGATTACATGTTGTGTCTAATGCCAGCCCCTCTTTGCTACAACATCTCCAGCACTGAGTTCTTTATCTTGATTCATCTATTAACAGGCTTACCGTTTTGAGTAATTTCACTTCGGGAAGGATATGGAGTTAGTATATTTCTAAATCCTTGAAATCTGATAGTATCCTTTATGGATAAATCTCACCACTTACAACAACGCCTGGTGCTTTGACGTATATAATAAATATTTGTTAAATGAATGACATTCCTGCTTCCCAAGGGTTTTTCCTAGACATGCCATTGTCTTTTGGTTCTTAATATCAGGGAAGAAGAGCTCTGAGGCCAACCTGACTTTTCTTCTTTTAAGTGACTTGGTTTCCCTATCTGGATCTTACGGGATTCTTTCTTTATTCGTGCTCTTCAGAATTGTCACCCGAAGTCTTCTAGGTGTTGCTCTCTTTTCATTCATTTTGCCAGGTTCTTACTGAGTCCTTTCTGTTCAGTTTTATGCTGATTTCTTTCTGTTTCCTTTCTTGAAAGCATAGATGTTGTTCCTTAGACAAGATGGTGGAAGTCTCCTTGGTTCTCATCTCCTTACACCTAACTTTGGAGAAGTCCCCTCACGCCCCCACAATGGGCCTGGCTGATACAAAGCCACGCCTAGTGTTTAGAGGTTTGGCAGCTTGAAAAGACAGGAAGGGAACCAAAATCCCGTGCAATACCTGGTGGAGAACTTTGCTTCTGCTTAGTTTCTCAGATGGTTTCTCCGAAATCATGGGCAAGGGGTCAGCTCTCTGGGCCCTGATTTTGGTTTGTCCAGCGCCGCCAGCCTGAGTTTCCTGTGGCTGTGTCTGCCCTTCCTCCTCATGCTATTGCGCATCCAATAGGGAGGGGACACTTTCGAGTGCTTAGATTTGCTTCCCCTGCTTTGGCCACCTGGAGAACCCCCTGCTCTCCAGATGGACCATTTGGAAGGGCTGCCACTCCAAAGACACGAAAATCTCCATGCTAGTCTCCTCATCAGCCCCATACCCTCTCCTCCAGCCTCACCTCAAGCGCAAGAGTCGCAGCTTCCTCCACCAGCTCCCCAGCAAGATTGGTTGTGAGCGGGCACCATGTCCCCCTGTCAGCTTGGCCTGTGGCACCATTTCTAGCAGATACCCCTCAATACCTAGTTTTGGTACACGTTTCACCTACGATGGGTGCTGCCGACCATTTCAGTGGAATCTGGGAAAACAGCGGTAAATGGCCTGCACTCACATTGTCGCTGAGTCCAGAATTCAATACGCATTTTAACGCTTAACCTCCCTTTAAAGAAGGACTTTCTCCATGATGAATCATAGCAAGCTCCGGGACGGTTTTACTGCATCACAAAGGCCATGGTCCTAGCTGCAGTTTATGCTTATTCACACACAGTAAGACACTGCATATCTAGTGGTATGACTGGGAAGTATGATGGCTTTTTCTCCCTCCTCCACTAACTCCTAATTTTTCTTTAAACGGTCCTGCAAAAGTGAGCCATGGTGTAAAACTTCCAAATCGGTTTCCTTGCCATTCCAAGGACAGGCTGCGAAATGCAGTGAGAGAGCCGGCTTCCTGGTTGCCCGTCAGCGTGGCTTCAGTCGGGTGAAGCCGGAAGGGCCACGGAAGTTCAGAGGGTCGAGTTGTGGGTTTTCTCGTTTACACTGAAGATGTAAAATAATTAGAATGTAATGTGGAGGGCTACGTATATGCAGTTACCTCTGAATATATAAAAATCTTACTGCCTCGTCAAGCTGCATTGTTATAATTATTTAAAATGAAAAGTAAAGTTCCTGCCACAGACATAGATACATTGGTTGCATGGCTTTCTTAATTCCTAGTCTGAGGTCTGTAGTGTGGGTGATAATCTAGTCACAGAATCGTAGTTGTGATGCAGTCTCACTAGGGGTTTACAACAGTACGCATGAGTCCCAGCGTTACTGAAGGCTTGTTCTTGTTTCCATCAAACTGATACCCACTCTCCATTTTGGCAACAACTTCATCTTAAGGAGAATTTCAAAAAGGGCGGGGCTGACTCCCTGCCTCCAGGCCCTTTACCCCTGCAAATATGATTACTGGGGTTCCTATAGGTTTCTGATCTGTGCCCAACCTGAGAAAGTGAAGGAAAATCTGTGGGATCCTTTTTCAAAAGTTTTCTTGGAATCAAGCCAGTCCTACTTTGACTTTTATGACCTCCTGTCTCTCAGGGTCTGGGGCTCCACCCCCTCACGAGGATCAGATTTCCATGGAGGCTGATACCTCCGGTTCGCCTAGAACCTGAGAGATGGAGTTCCTATTGGAATTCCCTGCCCTGGATCGGTCACCCATTTCAATTTGATCCTAAGTGCTTGCCATCCTATCGTGGACAATCTTGAGCATAGGTTCTGTTTCACAGTTTGGTCTAATCTCCCCTTTCCTCTGGAACCCATCTTCCTGTCTCTGTCTCCCTCTGTACTCCTAGCTACCCTTGGGTGCTGGTCGCAGGCGTGTGGGTGTGTGCTTTTACAGCTTTAGGTGGCTATCGCTGGTCTGTCACATTCGACTGCTACCCTTCTGTCTGGTGGTGACACAGCCTTGACCTCAAAGCTGGAAGTGGTAGCGGATGCAAAGTTCGTTCCAATATTGCAAGGTAGATTTCTATAAAAAGTGCTTGACTTTGATGGCCTCCTGTCCTTAAATGTCGGTAAGTGTGTGCTCCCAGAAACATGCCAGTCAGAAAGCCTCCAGGATCTCCTGGGCTTCCGTACCGTAAGCACGATTCTCCAGTTTGATAGCAAGCTCAACTTTGAAGTCAGACTGCTCGTCTCCTGCTTACAGCACTTACTGGCCAGCCACAGTTCCACTTTTAACTAGGAAACGAACTTGACAGATGCCACATTCCGTATTACTGCCTTTTTAATTCTAGTGAGGAAAATCATGCAGGATGCTCAATTGATCAACATGGGAAAGTTTTAAACTTAAAAGAGTACCACTGAACTTCTGCTTACTGCCTTATCTTTCTTTAATGATTATTGTAGTTTCGTCTAGTTTAAAATTCCTGAGGTATGCAGCACCAAAGTGCAACGTTGCTGCCTTTATTCACTACTGTTTAGAAATAGCATCTGGGGGTAGTGTGGAGTGAGGGAGACAAATCTTCATCAATAATGAGCAGTGATTGAAAACTAATTTTAAATGTTTCTTGTACTCATATGTCCACATCCCTTTGCGGGTAAATTCCATTCAGGGACACAGGTGGCCACTGAGACTCTATTTGGCTTTCAAGATGGTGGGGAAGTCAAATGAGAGCCATGTAGCTATAAATAAGACAGCACACGTGTAGAACCATCATCAGACATGCAAGTATAACTACAATGAAAGTTACCTTGAACAAATCAGTTCCCAGGATGGCATTCATTTCGTATTGATAAATATGCTTGAAACAAAGATAATGGAGCAGATAATTAAACCATCTATTTGGAAACACAAACACACACACACACTCACACACACACACTGCAGGGAGACAAGGAGCATTGGTTAGCACAAATTCTGTCAGTACATCCTACCGTCTTTCTCTAGGAGACTATCTGGCCTCTGACAGGAAAAAAATAGGAAAACATTTTGTCTACAGTAAGCCTTTTGATTCTGCAGTCAGTAAAGGACAAAAGAGCCCAGTTCTTATTTTTTTTTATATAGCTGGACAACAGTTTGGGGACGCTGGTAAAACAAGTCATTAGTGTTTCAGTTTTGGTTGGCTGCTGCCTACCAAGCTGTCTCCTCTGTGGTGATAACTGACCAGGGGAGTTAAAGGTAGGGCTACTCCGTTCTCTTCGGCCATAGAAAACCTTCTGGAGATCAGATCCTGCCTCGGCTTCAGTGCAGAAGGGCAGGTGCAGGACAAAGCCTTCATCACAGTGTGTTGCAGCCTCCACCTGTACCTCCTTCCTTCCACTTCCGGCGTCCCTTATGCTGTTCTTGTGGAGAAGAGATACTTGATACATGCTTGTTGACCCTGTCTCTCTCGGGAAAAGGAGGAGGATCAAGACGCATCCCGAAGCATCTTCGGAGTAACACAAGTTTCCATGGATATGAAGTCTGGTTCCCTCTACTATAGAGCGTAGGGTTCATCTCGCTACCTTTCTCAAGTTGCTGATGACTGCATGATGCCGTCAGAGATGGGTTGGTTGCTTTTGAGGAGAAATTCCTCATGGTCCACAGTGCACAGAGATTCTTACTTGGACCAAGTTCCTCATATAAACAGCCAGCTATGATCTGCAATGAGTGGTCTACACGGGTGATCCAGAAGTTGGGTTACATAGAAGTCCCATTAGCCCCCAGGATTATGCCATGAGTTAGTGTATGCCCACATTTTGTGTATCTACACTCACAATTATCTCCTTTGTGTAGTCTTCCCCAGCTGCTCCAACCACATCACTCTTTTTCTGTCGGGGCTTCTCGACCACTCTTGTCTGTACCAGGAAGTAAAACTTAATCACATCCTCCTGGTGCCATCACACAACCTAGTTGAGAGTTTCTGCATGTTTTAAGTCTACACTGTGCCCAGCCTGAGCGCTTTGCTGCCCTTAGACAAGTGTTTGCCAAATTGAAATCTTGATGGCCCAAATGGGTAAACTGAGGCACAGTCATCTAGTAATCTCTAAAGACAAAGTACACACCTTGTTGACACCTGTGTTCTCATCTCAGCCTCCTCTCTCTGTGTCAGAGATGACACAAACTTAAATATTCAACACGTTAACATAATGAGGAATGCCAACTAGTGGGTCATTGTCACATTTTCTTTTGCAAAGGAAGTTAATTTGGTTAGTGTCTTTTACAATGGTCCAAGTAGCTACCTGACATGCAGGCAATTATACCTATAAGGTGAGCTCCTCATTCAAGACTTTTTATAGATTAAATCAATGTATGTTCATGGATTTTAAAATAATAGATCTGGATATGGTGGCATGACCCCACTTGAGTGTTAAAAAAAAATTAACTTCCAACATATTTTAATGCAAATGTTACCTTCGTAAGTGGATGACCTGAAAAGAAAGTGTTTCCATAGTAACCTAAGGGAACACATAACCTGTTTATGATAACTTCTGCATGAAGAGAGCCAGGCATGGATAGGAGATATGCTTTGATGTCTGTTGGGAAAAAAAAAAATCACTGACAACATTGTGTGAGTGAGTGGTTGGAGGATTTCTCTTTATTTGTAGTTAATTTAGAAAATAAACTTTCATAATGAACTGCTGAAATCCACACTTGAAACAACCAGATGATCTGTCGGGATATTTTTTTAAATGTAATTTGCCATAAGTGACAACCGAGGCATCAGTTAAAGAGAAATAGATTAACGATCAGTTCTTACTTGAGGTCTTTCCCATTCTGTGCATTTCTTTTTCTCTTTCCTCTGTGTTCTTCCCTAGGAATCACTGAGGCCTTTCAAAGCTCTTAGATTTCTCTTTTTTTTTTCTTCTCATTTTTTACCTCAGAACATGTCATGTAGAAGCTGCCGTTCTGGAACTGAGAGTCTATATTGTGCAGATAGCACCAACAAGGAATATATTGATTATCCTTCACTTTCTCTACTGACATGGCCAGTTGAGTTGGTGGCTTTTTAGAGGTACCATTAGCTAGAGATGAGTTTGACATCCACAAGCCCTCTATGGTTATTTTCCCTTCTTCTTACAGATGTAACATTTGTTAAAGAAATCTTGTCCACAAGATTCTTTTCTTTCTTTCATTCCTTATTATTATTTTTTTCTTTGAGGGTCATTAACGTAGGGAACAGATGCATGCAGTTTTAAGGAGTATTTCTTTGAAGCGCCATTTTAGAGTCAGCTCACTGACAGGTCCGTGCCCATGGGCTCTGGTGTGGACTTGGGGCAGAGGCACTGCCTACAATTACCCATCTGGTATCCATCTGGTAGCATGAATGAAAGATAATACCAGATCACAGAGAAACTCTACCAACTGCCAACTTGGTATAAGCAGGCAAGGAAGGTGCCACCCAACAGCGCCGTGAAGAGTAAGAAATGTTGTCCGTAGGGTATGCACATTTCCAGTGCAAGATGCAAGAGAATGGCATGTGAGAGCATATGGAAAGAAATTGCTGTACGCATCTAACCTTACAGCTGCAACTTGTTAAATATTAAACCGAGTTCTCTGCCTCACATAAGTTGCTAGTGGAGTTTGGGAGAAAAGATATCCTAATATGCCTGAGATGTGTATTTTGCTACTCACACCCACCCACAGGAGGGTTAACGGGATTTGAGGACTTTGGGATGAGGCATAGATACCAGCATCATAAAGGCATTGATCTCATTCACGTGGAATGCCACTTTGCAGTAGACTGTTGGGTTGTCGCAAAAATAAGGATTTTGTGCTTGCTATAAAGTGGTTTAGACATGTTATCAGTTTATTACATTCTCCTTGTTTTTATATCCCCCTTTTCTGCTTTGTCTCCTTCCTTCCTGAATGGAGCATGCTCTGGTTTGTGCCATGGCTAAGTATTGAGACTCTGTTGCTAGAACCGTCAGAGATTTGCTGTCTTCATTTTTTTTATATATTAATTTTTTATTATGTTGTGTTAGTCACCATACAGTATATCCATAGTTTTTGATGTAATGTTCCATGATTCATTATTTGCGTATAACACCCAGTGCTCCATGCAATACGTGCCCTCCTTAATACCCATCACCGGCCTGACCCAATCCCTCCCCCCTCCCCCGAAGCCCTCAGTTTGTTTCCCAGAGCAAACAGAGATTTGCTGTCTTCATACAGCATCGTCCCCTCCGAGGAGCTCCAGATGGAAGCGCTGGTCCGAGATGGAAGGGCGTGCTTGCCTATGAGGCTAACCATCTGCAGGAGCCTTTCCGGTTTGTTTCCTCCACTTGCTCTGTAGTCTAGGTGCCTGGCTTGCCTCTGCATTCAGGCATGCTAGAGATGACCAAATAAAGTGAGATGTTAGAGTGAGCATTTAGCAGCATCGTGATCACCTAAGCATCAGTGCGCTCTCGTGGAGTCTTTTTTTGCACATCAAAAGGTTTGTCTTCATAGTAACATCTCATGTATGTATATATGGTACTTTATATACTGCCATATATTTTGAAAGACATTATCATAGATGTCTTTACATCTAAGCAATTTAATGAAGACAAGAACCCATTTTTACAGATGAGAAACCTAGGCTCAGAAAAGTTTCGTGATTGCTGACAATCAGATCATTAGCTTTGAACCCAGATCATATGACCCGAAGTTTGAAAGTCTTCCACCAGATTTAGGTAAGGGGTTTTTTGTTTGTTTTTGTTTTAATCTCTGAACTTCTCTTTCCTCCTTATGAAAGGAAACATTTAACTCCTTAAGGCAGTTTCCCAAAGAATAAGAGCTAGAGTCAAGATAGGGAATCATGGTGGCCCCAAAAGTCCCCACCCTGTGGGTGGCTAGAGGGATGGGAGCTGAGTTGACTTCCTTTCTTCCGTAATCTCCAACAAGATGTTTCCCATACTTCCACTGAGAGACAATGCAAAGAAAAATGTCTTCCTGGTTGGCCACTCTGAGAACCATGCTGGATGAAGTCGGGAAGAAAGAAAGGCTATAAGTCAGAGGCAAGAGTCATCTGGATAAGAGTCGTAAATTATAGAATGCAGGATCACTAGCAAAGTGCCAGGATGGAGGCCGGTGAAGGATGAGATGTCAAAGTAGAAGGGTTATGATCCAAAGGAGAGATTTCAGTATTGATGTTGACCATGACTGGCGTAAAAGAGTTTGCGGAAAAGCCAAAATGAACTCAAACCTGATTCCATGTGGAAGATTGCATAAATTGTGTATTCTGTGCAAGACGATATAATACTGTAAATTCCCTTGCTTTTCTTCTTCCAACTTATGGGACTCGAGTTCTTTTGCCGTAATTTATACTAATTAGTCTTTCCACTTAAATCAAGAGGGGAACTGCGAATGTAGCCGTCCCTTGTCTGCTCCTCATTAGAGACAATTAAGAGTTAGAAGAACAAAAACACATCACAGAAAAGATGAGAAAAGCCACCCAGAGAGAGAAACATGAGGCAGGAAATGATCCTATTGAGCTGGACAAAGAGGAACTGATAGCCTTCAAGATCCGTCGCTCGTCCAGCTAAGGTCTGCACAGGGTCTGAGGTAGCACCGCCTGGTCATGCCAGCCTCCCCTGCGGTCGTCTCATCTGCGTTTTTCATATCTCCTGTCATATTGCATTTATTAAGAAATGTTCTCGCTCTCTAAATCCAATTCATTAGTTTCCCTCCGTGGATAAGAGGTATGGCATTACTGATGAGAGAAAAATAAGTCTTAAGCTAATCAGCCCTGGTAAATTCCAGTCTTGCACATTATTGTCATGGAAGCTTTCTCCCAGAATTCAGAGCACAAAGACGCAGGAGAGGGACCGGGTGTGAGATGTCCTCACACCGCTCTCGGAGCCCTGCTGCTTATATCACTTTATACTTTCCCAAAAGGGGAAGGAGGGGAGATCAGGGAGCATTTAATTGCCTTATAAACTGATTGACAAATCGGTGATCTGATGCATATGGATGATCTTTTTCGTGAAATGGCTCAGAACCTGCTAACAGAGATCATCAGGAGCCATGATTTGCACGCCCTCCGCGGGGTTATTACGGAGAAGCGGAAGGATGGGTTGATTATTATCTTTCCTTCTTTCTGGTTTTTTTTTTTTCTTGAATGTTTTCTTCGCCTCCGGGGAAATGCGTTCTAGCAGCGTGAGCACCACTATTAATCAACACTTGTAGCAATAATCAGGGAGTGAAAAATGGTGACCAGAATCTGTGAATGCACTGGCATAACTGTCTTCTGAGTTTTCCTTTGTGATCATGCCTTGGCATTCTAACATGGATAATTTATACAAAATTAATGTTGGCACCTTCTGAGGTGCAAAGATTTATAGAAGCAGTGCTTGCTTCTTCATCCATTAAAAAAGAAAGAGAAATCGTTTCTGGTCATGATGAATAATATTTTAGAGCCTGTAAAAATATACTTGCTATCTTCATGTTTCTTTGTGTCGTGTTGAGCCAGTGCGTCCCTTCGCGTTTGAGCCTGGGTGTTGTGAAAGGCAAACTGTTGTAAGTTCTTGTTTCCAGTTTTCCCAGAACTTTCACCAGGAGGGGGTGTGAAAAATAATCAAGGATTCAAAAATACCTCAGGTCCCAAGATCCTTCTGAGAGCTGTCTGGTGTTATTGGAAATGCAGGGAGAGAGAGAGAGAGAGAAAAAACAGAAAAGGCTGAGTTACTGGGATGGCAAAATGCTGTTGCTAGCCACACCTGAGACAAAGTGGCTGTGGAAATAAGTGAGTTGGGGCTGGTGAGGACACTCTACGTGAGGGAGGCATTTTAAAATTCAGTTGCCGCTTTCATTCCACCAAGCTACCTTTCAGTTCTTCCCCTCCTCTGATCAGTAGGATGAATTCTGGCGTGTCAACACTTTGAGACTTACCCTGAAATTTCACTTCCTTGGGATTGGCTTGCCGGGAGCCTAAAGAAGGTCACGGAGGCGCAGGACCACATCTTAGAGAGTGATTGATAGACCAAGACTCATAGGAGCGTATGACACCAGCCCCTTGTCTGAGGATCGCTCCTGTCATTAAAATCAATGCAACTTAATTAAAGCAAATTACAGATAGATACATCTATAAATAAGATATTAAAGTGTGCTGCTGAATATGATAATTGCTGCATATTTAGCAATCAGTGTGTGTGTTCTGCTTTTGCCAGGAGGAATTCCTTTCAGTGGAATCAATGGAGCTTTATTAAAAACCATCCAAATTAGAGGGAGAAATGATGAGTGTTATAATAACACAAAATCACTGTTTCAACTTTCACTGCAAAGAAAGGAAAGCAAAATATGTCCATCCCTCTTTTTTCACTCAAGGAAAATATTAGACATATTCTCTTTAAGATGTGGATATTTTGAATTTATACATTTTAATTTTTGTATTCTCTTCTCCCAAAGGAAGGCGGAGGGAAAGTAACAATCATAAATAAAACAATTCAGCAGTGAGACTGAAGTGTGAGGAACATTCCAGTGCCTGGATATGCTGTTTTATACTTTGATGATGGAAGACAAATAAATGAAGTCCATACTCTAAACAGAGCTTTAAGTGGCTTATGTTATTCTCCTAGTCACTAGATCTTTGTGTGTGAAAGTTTTCATAGGTTAATTCAAAATAATGAATGTTGGAAATAAAACCCCACTTTCATCACCTTCCTGACTTGTCTCACTACTTTGCCCCTGTCACCTTTTATCATACATAAGAATTAAGCTTATGGCCAAGAGACTTTTTTTCAGGCTAACTTAAAAATATACATTTTAAAAAAGATCATTCGTCACCCAATTTAAAAATCAATAACAAAATATAACAGTTAATGAAATCACTCCCATGTGACCAGGATCATTCTCAAATTTAAGAAAATAAATAAGAAAATTATAAGAAGACAGAGATGTCAATGATGAATGTTAGAGACAAAAAAGGAATAGCTAGACAACCAGCCACTTCTACCAGACATCTAAAAGGCATTTATGAAGACTTCTTATACTGGGACGCTCTGCGCATTTATTGTTTGGAAAGAGAAGGAAAAAAGAAAAAAAAAGGAAAGAAAACAAAGAAAAAGGAAGGTAACAAGAGAAGAAATGAATGTGTAGAAAAGTGATTTTTAACTATTTCACTTAAGCAAGTATTGATTTTAAGATTTTATTTATTTATTGGAGAGAGAGCGAGCGCGTGTGAGCAAGCAGGGGAAGGAGCAGAGGGAGAGGGAGACGATCTCCAGCAGACTCCATGCTGAGTGCAGAGCCCGACATGGGGCTTGATCCCAGGACCCTGAGATCACGATCTGACCCAAAAACCAAGAATTGGACACTTAACCGACTGAGCCACGTAGGCACCCCGCAAATGTTGATTTACTGAATGTCTTCCAAGCACTGGTCTAGGCAATGAGGAGAGGAAACAAAGTCCCCGTTCTCATGGAACTTACATTTTTGAGGAGAAAGAGACAATAAGTAAGTGAAGAGTCAGTATCACGCCACGGTAACTTCTGCAAAGAAATATACGGCTGCGCTAAAGGGCTAGAACATGGAGCTGGGCGAAGTGTGCTGTCTGACGTGTGGCGGTCAGGGAAAGCTTCTTTGAAGAGGAGACACTTAAGCAGGGACACAAACAAAGTGCAGGACAAAAGCACGTGGCCATCTGGGGCAATGTGCGTAGGAAAGCCGTGAGCAACGTGCCGGGCCAGTGGGAGGAGCGGTGAGGAAGGCAGTGTGGCTAGAACTGTGGGAACAAGCTGGACGGGGAGGGAACACAGCAGAGAGGTAACTAGTTCAAAACTGCACGAATCTGTAGGAGCAAAATTATTAAGTCCGCTTCTTAACCGTCCTCCCTGATAACTGTTATTTCTGATTTTCTAAGATGCACATACAATGCATAATACCCTTGCTTAGAAAAGAGTATAAAGGGTTGGCGATGGGTGTGGCTTGCTCTGTTCTTTTTAAGGCCCAACTAGGGCAAATGATTTTCAGGAGAGATGACCCATGATTTCACTCCAGACTATCTATGCCAGAGGCCATTCCACAGACAGATTTGTTCATAATTGTGACACATGAATTTTCCACTCTGCGGAGGGTGCTTGCAGATGAGAATGGAGTTCCACCATATGCATTATTTCCTAGCTCCATGGCTAACATGCAGACATATCGCCCCCGTAATCACATTTGCTCTGCTTCCTTCTGATGTTACTTCAGGTGTGTAGTAGTGCAGCATGGGATGCAGCCACCTCTAAATTCCATGGGTGATGGAAAGAGGAAGTAGTCACAGCCATGGAGCATGCACATCACAGACATCTAAGCCCTGCCTTCCCTTTAACACGCATTCCGTTCTTATGTAACTGTCCCTCAGAATTGTCCCCCATCCACAGGTAGAGAAAGGGGCAGAGTCGTGGTCGAGGACTCCTTACTGCGGTACTTTTTCCATGCTTAAAGATGTCATAGGACAATTCAAAACTAAACTATCCTTTGAGATATGTACTAACAGTAGCTTGCAACTCAGTGATTGGATACACAACGCATGGCCAGTGTGGTTCATCGCAACCTGTAAGTGAATATTCTGTTCAAACTGAATACTAGCATTCCGGTCGTACAATACTACTACTATTATTGGGATATGTGCTGCATAAAAAGAAACATATTTGCTTCAGAAGTCTCTAAAAATACTGATACAGGACCTGATTTAATGGGTCTCTTGAATTCACAGTATTTAAAAGAACGAGAGATCGAAGACATTACCCAGTGAAAGGTTTCCCATCCCTAGAGATAGGTGAGTCCACTCCACCACCTCTACAATGACCTCTTTCGCACCACCAGGTAGCTCTGGCCACCCTTTCTTTGCTGGAACTCCTCAAGCAACAGCCAGGCTCCCACGTTTTAAGAATCCTTGATTCCCATGACTCAGAAATTAGCCATTAGAAACACTTGCCGCGTTGGGTCTTTCTCTGGGGTCCTTGCTGTAGAGAATTTTAGCCCAAATTGCACTTGCTGGTATGTTATCCCTTCTGATGGTACACACGTCCAACGGCGCTATCTTGTGTTTAACCACAAGAGGAGGTTGAGGAGCAATCAGGGTGAGTCTAATAAAAACTTGGCAGCAAGCCTAATGAAAATTGGAGTGGACCTAAAAACCTTTAATAAGATTGTTCTCTTTTTTGGAGGTTCTTGCAGTTTGTTTTTCATGAATATCTGGGCAATGGGGGATTTTTAAAGGCATTTACTCTGGGCAGGTACTTGAATTCCCATTGAGTAAGAAGGGCGAGGTAGAGTGAGTGTGGTGGCTGGTAACTGAGTTGTGCACCATTGAAAATGTTGCATGCTGAATTGGATTTTGAGTTTTTAAAGAAACGGCTTGGTTAACTTTTAAACCACATGCTCCTGTGTTTCCAGGAATGGCATGAGAAGGGCTCCATGCCTATTCTTTCCAAAGCATTGAGTTCTCCTGCTCCCACTCGCATTTTGCCACTCCTTGAGTTATGGTCTCTGGTCTCTGTCCCTAAGGACAGATGATTCTACTTATTCTTTGTTTGGATGGGTTGCTCCCAGTGGATGACCCTCAAATTGAAAATGATGTTTCCCCCGTGAACTTCCAAAGCTTAAATTCAGTGTTCCTCATATGGTCAGTAACTCAGTTGTGGATTGCTAGCATAATTTATGTACTTTTGCTGTCTGCAGAGTAAAAGTGAGTTTCTCATGGCCCTTGGGGAAGATGCTCAAAGAGACCCAGTCCCTAGACTATGTTGGACCAGTTGACAGAATCGGGAGATGAAACTCTCTCTACTTCCTTCCAAGTGACTTGGATTAATACTGGTGTTATTTTCCATACCAAAGTCCAATTATATGATGGAGGATTTTTAGTCATTGGACCCTTTGGATTTTAAATCCTCTCAGGTCAGTGCCCATGAGGATAGCCTTCAGTAGGAAGGACTCTGGGGCTTTGCACAGAAGGCAAATCTGATTTATAGATGGACATGGCATTACGTCTGTCACAAATACATTATGAATGGGCGTTATACATTTTCTAACATACAGATCAACCCCCCCCCTTGGGAAATTATCCTTCATCCTAATGGATTACACCACAGTAAGTTCCTTGTAAAATTCATCCTAAATTTTCACTTTCTTAATTTCATTAAATTGATGAGTCGAGATCCCTGTTTATCCTTTTGCCTACATCTGAGGGATGTTAGAAGAATTAGACTAAAGTTTATAAATCACCTCACAATTTATACTGAGGCCACAGAAACTGAGCCCACAGAAACAGTACAAAGCTGTCGTGGATAATAAATAGGTGCTGATTTCTGCTCAAACTTCATACTGTGCTGGGGCGCGAGAAGTACTCCCTCAATTAAGTAGATACACGTTTTTCTTCTGAAATATGGGAAGCCGTCTAAATGACCCTCAACTAGCATTTCAAGTGCTTAGCTGCCAACGCTGGAATTTTGTTGCTTTACCTAGAGAGAATCATGCCGAGTCTTGGTTTCTTTCTTTTTTTCTTTTTCTTTCTCCTGTCTGCTGACCTCCTGCTACATGATGCTTCCCTTCAGACTCTGCATCTTGGCCTCTCTGACAGAAAGGCACTAGGGCCTTCTCCCACAATGCAGCTGTAAACCTGGATCGTACTCACTAGGAAGAGCCACCGAAAGAGTGTGGTAGGACTTCTCACAGAATGATTGAGGTCAGCAGGTGAAGGTTGCCTCACTTCCTACCTGTGCACGGAGCCCCTTCTGCCCTGGGGAGGGACCCAGTAAGTCAGCAGGGGTACTGATACTTATATTTGGTCCAACAGTTCAATGATGTAATAAAATGCACACTTCGCGTCTGTACTGTTACATGCCTAAATCACAATGAAGGTTGTTTCTTGACTTCACTCCATGCAGTGGATTAATGTTCCCCATGAATCGGAGCACTGTATTCAGTTGTGAATAGCCTCTTGGGGTAGGCCAGCCAGGTTAATTCAAGTTTGTTTTCTCTGGTTAGTGTAGGATTATGTGTTTCTCTGCTTGCCTGTGTTACGTCTCACCTTCAAGATTACTTTTTTCATTTAAATCGTTCATTCTTTTAATCATCTAGCATGTACTGAGCATGAAACGTGCTGGACAACAAGTGTTAATAAATACCATTATAAAAGATCATGATAAGATAACACTCTCAGTAAGTATTTAAAAGATATACTCTAGGTTCTCAAAAAATAGGAGGTGAATAGTTCTGTCGGAAGAGTTTCCCAGGGTGGTGATGGGAAGGGCAGAGGAGGAGCTGAGCAGGACAAGAAAGTGAGCAGGAACGTGGGGGTCAGGAAAGGACCGATGGTTGGGAAGGTGTATGCAGGGTGAAGTGGCAGGGAATGGGGCTGCAGAGATGAGGGGGGGCAAGGAGGGTGACAACGATGATGACCACAGTGAAAGCTGTGGATGTCACGTTTGAGAATTTCAGCTTTATTCTAGGCGTTGAAGGGTTTCTGCGAATGCAGTAAGATGATTGTGTGTGTATGAGTCTGCATAAATCCATATCCTTATCTCTACATTACACATACATACACATGCATACATGTGTATACACAGACATATGAATGCATACATCATCTTTTAAATATGTCATATCATTCCAGCCATTCATCTTGTAAATAAAAAGCATGGAAAATAGGCTCTTTCATTAAAGTAAGAATTCTCTCCCTTCCCCTCCCCTCTCCCTCCCCCCCCCCATGCCTCTTCCCCTCCCTCCTTTCCTCTCTCTTTCTCTCTCTTCCCCTTCCTTGGCCCTTCCCTGTCTCTCTTTCTTCCTCCCTCCTTCCCTCTCTTCTCTCTCCCTCTCCCCTCACCCCCCCTTTTTTTTCTCTCTTCACTCTCTTTCCCAGGACTGTTTTTAGATCAGTATCACCGAAGAAGCTTCCATTGGCTTAGCCAGGGCTGGGCAGAGGTTCATAGAAATAAACTCTACAGGACACGAAAAAAATTCTCTGCAGGTGTTTTCCTTCCTAAAAGAAAGATCAGATCCCATGTAACTGCAGCAGCGTTGGCCACGACTCAGCTTTACTGAACATATGAGTACACTCTGTGCGCATGATACATTGTCGTTCACGTGCATCAGACCATTTAAGCCACACAACACCCATCCAAGGTAGGTACGATCATTCACCACGTTCATAAAGAAAACTGAGATTAATGAGGTGAGAAGCCCAGGCTCAGAAGTGACCTTGCTCAAGGTTACACAGCGGGCGGGTGATGAGAGCCCAGCCAGTCTCGTCTGGAGTAAGCGCTCCTCACCGCAGTGCCAGCCCCGGGTGTGGGCCAGAGACCGTGCCGTTCAGTGTCCGGTTAGGAACTCTGCACACGAGTCAGTTTCCAGTCAGGATGGAGGGACCCGGGGCTCTGTAGGAATGGTGGTGCCCTTTAGGCTCATCTGACCCTTGTGCATCCCTCTTTGAACAAACGAGCCTTACAAGGAATTTACAATACCTGCCTTTTTCCTGGTCAAGGAGTGGCATGGATGCATCAGATGATGTAGGAGCCCAGACTTTGATCATTGCAACATCCTTTGTGAGTATAGTATGTGGTGACATACCGTTCATCCTACATGCACATAGGAACTAGACAGTGAGCACATTTTAGAAATGACAGATAGTTTGCAAATTGGTATTGACCCCTTAGGGGTCAGCCTCTGGAATACGGCTGTGCACCCCCTGCCAGCTGCATGGTTGGGTGCCCATGCATCCAGGCCCCGAAGCCAGCCCGTGCTCGTGGCCCTGTCCTCGCCTGCATCCCCACCAGATTTTGCACCAAGTGGAAGCACAGCTGTTATAATCGATGACCAGCTGTTTTTTATTTTCACAATGGCTATTAAAACCCATGCACAAGCATTGTTTCTGTACTATCTCCTCAGGAACATAGGGACCTGGCTCGCAAGCTTTAATCATGTCACTGCACACAGCCTCCAAACCGGAAGCCACCTCCTCACCCCCCGGTCACTGTGCAGAGCACGTGCTTCCTGCTCAAGTGGCATCGGGAGATCCCCGCTGGGTGGACTTCACAGACGAGGCTGGCTGAGGTTAGATGTGACTCGGGTGAAGTTTTTTTCAAAGCATCTTAGGGCAGAGAAGAGCGAGGCTTTGATGCAGACTCACTATTTGCAAACCTGCTCAGGAACAGAGGGGAGACTCTCAGCACTGGTCTCCTTGTGCCCAAACTTCTTCATTCAAGTATCAGTACTCAGCTTAGAGGGTAAGTCCAGGACGGGGTTTCTAGAAGCCGTTAGCCACAGCTCTGGTGCCCCTCCCTGGTAGGGGAGACGGCTGCTGTGCCGTTATGCTACAGCCACTTCTTGGCTCATATGAGAAACTTGGGCTGATTTTTGTTGTTGTTGTTGCTCTCGGTATATTTGCATAATTTTATATCCTGAGCAGAGTTCTTGATTTTGCAACATCATAATAAAAAACAGTGTGAATTGGCAGGTTTAGGGGTATGATTTGCAGCTGGTCTATCACTTCCGCTTCTGGAAGCTTCAGCTTGAAGTATTATACAATTATCATATTTTACAGGACTTGAGCTTATATTTGCATCTGCTCATCTTTTGTTGTTGCTTTTTAAAAATTACTCTCTTTTAGCATTTTTGGGGGTAGATGGATTGCCCAATATACTCACTTTATGCACTTTTCTCTTCGTGGTATAAATTCGTATAGTTCAGTGCTATTGAAATCAAAGCACCAAGGTCTAATTGACATAATAACACGATGAGCTCTTTGGACAGTTTTTGGAGATTGAAAACAATGATGAAGCAAATGCAACCCAGGGTTACAGTAATATCTCTAACCATCCCCTTTTCACTCATTGCCATTATTTTGATTAAAAGGTCTATAGAAGCCACAGTGGTTGTTCAGGATGCAAAAATTATTGCAGAAACTTCCTCTATTAATGGAAATTATTAGAGGATGGGAATGGTACTCGAACAGCAAGAATGACATTAATTATGCGAAAAGCAATCATATCTGGCAGTTGGCAGGCAGGCATTATTCTTCAACACTCTTCCACGGGTTTGTGTCCAGCCAGCACTAGAAACCTAAAAGCTTTTTATTTGGCAAACTTTTCAGAGCACTTGGACTTCCAGCTTCTAGATAAAAGATAATTTGGAAGGGAATTTTGTTGGTGAAATTGAAGAATTCAGTAATGAGCTCTGTGTAGATGAATCAATGCCCAATTAAATGATTATATCAAATCCAACTTTAAATGTTGACTTTAAAAAACTCGCATTTTCAGGACTTTGAGAGCAAGACGCTATAGCTGCATCTCATCAGAGGAGTGCAATTGTATTGCCAGCCTGCTAAAGGTAGGGAGTGTCCTGAATGATCCAAGAGTTTGATTAATGGAGGGATACTTAGGACAGGAATTACCTGTATACTAAGAATTAGAACAGATTGCAATAGCCTAGCTTATTTTCATTCCATTGTTCCCTTTCTCTTTTGCAATGCTTCTCTGTTTCTCGGGGGTTTTATTTCTCTTTCCATCTACACCCCCTTTCGAGGCTCCCTTCTCTGTTCACCAGTGTTTTGACGTTCTCACTGCCTTCTACGGAATCTGTTTTTCTTATCTACTCCTACTTTTGCCTGTTCTTGTCCCCTCACAGCCATAAATGCTACCAATCGGAGCAACATTTGTTGCTTTATTCATTCACATGATAAGCATTTATAGAGCCCTTGATATGTTTAGGGCACCGACCTGACCCCAGCAAGCGTTACCGGAGCTACAGGAGCGAGCCTTCTGGCCCAGGCACCAAAGCACATGTTGAGGGCTATCAAATATCCAGCGGGATCGAGTCATTGAACATGTGTGAGAGGGATGAGATAAAGCTGAAAAGTTCGGTCGCTACAGGTTACTGAAAACTTTTATCTACTAGTTAATAGAAAATCATTAAATGGGGCACCTGGGTGGCTCAGTTGGTGAAGCGTCTGCCTTCGGCTTAGGTCATGATCCCAGGGTCCTGGGATGGAACCCCACGTTGGGCTCTCTGCTCAGCGGGGAGTCTGCTTCTCCTCCCCCACCCCCCACTTCTTTCTCTCTCTCTCTCTCAAATAAATAAATAAATCTTAAAAAAAAAAGAGTCATTAAATGGATGTGGGGGTTTGGTTTGGTTTTTCAAACCAGGTTTTGACACAAGAACATGGATTTTCAGAATGTCATCTGTTTAATTCTCTTTTTCTCCTCCCCTTGTCTTCATTCATCTTTCTGGAACTTGAACTCTGCTGATACAATAGTCAGTTACAGGCTAGTTTGGTTAATACACACTTCAGACTAATGTGTGTGACTGCAGCATGAGCAGTAGCGTGGGTCAGGTTACTCTGTGATTCCAGTGGGTGTTACACCCAG
>NW_024423343.1:29649303-29666003 GCF_017311325.1 Ursus maritimus | reverse complement strand
TGTGCCCAGCGGACCCAACAATCTGTCCTACCACGTAAGGTTCTCCTACTACGCTACTATTCTTTTCAGCTATCAGGAGTCTTCCCTCACTCTCTGCAATTACACAATTGAGGTTCCTAACAGTTTTGATTTATACACCAGATCCAAGTTTAAATCTAAATTGTTAGAATGTATGTTTTAAAAATTATTTTTAAGGGAAAGGGAAAAATCAGAACTATGTAAACAAAAGAGCTTGAGAATGGGAGTCTTAACAAGACCTAACCGTAGGACAGATGCCATAAAACCTCCCTAAAAAAATGTTGATGATACATGTGCTATTTAACAGGTCATGTTCAAAAAGATAGCTAGCCATTATGGAAGCTGATTCTGTCTGTTAAGTGCCAGTGAGTAGATGTGTGAGCCTTCTGTTTTATTGACTCAGTAAATATTCATGAACAAGGTGATATGTCAGGCTTTGAGAATGCAATGGCTCAAGAAAGCGAAATTGTCCCAACTCCAATGAAGCTCGCTCGTCTTGTGCAAACCAAATTAATGGACTGACATCGGGCATGAATACTGAAAAAAACTGTACATTATACAGTCTGTTCTTGTTTCTAAAACATAATTTTTTACTAAAAATTGCTTTTGCTGTACCAAAAGTTAACATATATCCAGGCCTCCAACTCTATGCAATAACTGTCGCCAGGCAACTGGAGTTCAGTGGTCTGGCTCTGATGACCATGACCCCATGCAAAATGCTTGCAGACCGTCACAATTTCCCATATCCCATCCCACTGCCACCATGAGCTCATCTGAACATTCAAGTCTTATGTGTCCGTCCTTTGTTTAGGAAATAGAGCCACAGTAACTGGAATGATCACTGTCAACGTATGAGGTGGCATTGAGAGCAAGACTGAGTTCATATTTTGGCCTTGCCACTGTATGAACCTTTGGCACGTTGCTTCAACTTTATCTGAACTCTCCTTCTCTCGTGTGTAACATGAGGCAGAAATGGAAATGATAGCTCTAATTCTAGCTCATGATACTGATTGCACAGTGTCGCAGAAAGTCATTTCGTTCTACTCACGTTTTTCTAGTAACGGGAGTGACTGGAACCGGCCCATGGACTGAACTAGGAAAAGAAAACATTCTGAAAAGCTTGAAATTTTACATTATGTTTACATTGTTTAGTCTTTATAAATGCAAGTATATTTTAAATATACTAGAGAATTTTCGTTGCTAAATATCCTTTATAAGACCTATTAATTAAAAGAGATAGTATGAACTCATAAGAAATAATATGAATAAACTGTTACATCATTGTAAGATCTGGCATATTTTTAAGGTTAACTTTTTTCTTTTAGAATGGGAAAGAACACTGACTGTCACAGAGTATAATAAGAATAAAACAGGGCCGCCCAGGTGGCTCAGTTGATTGAGCAGCTGACTCCTGATTTCGGCTCGGGTCATGGTCTCAGGGTTGTGGGATCAAGCCCCACATCAGGTTCCGTGCTCAGCATGGAGTCTGCTTGAGATTCTATCTCTCAGTCTCCCTCCACCCCCACCCCTCCCTGCTCATGCTCTAAATAGATAGATAGATAGATGATAGATAGATACATAGATAGATAGATAGATAGATAGATAGATAGATAGATAGATAAAATCTTTTTAAAAAATAAAGTAAGTAAAAATAAAACAGCAGAGACATAAATAATTCACATATTACATCCAAGACACGAGTCAAAACCAAATTCAGTAAATACTGGAAACTAGCAGCTAGTGATTAATGTTATTGACTGAGACGCCACTAAATTCCTGCTTACTCCATCCCTGGAAAATATAGGACAGGGCAACAGATTTATTAGGGGATGCTTTTCCTGATACCTTCCCTTCCTTCTTTTCATCAGAAATTGTCTTCTCTCAAGTCAAAGTTTAGATTTCAGCCAGTGTCGCAGTGTCTCTATTGGTAGGTAGACAGATGGGCAGAGGAAATGAGATGGTGTCTGGCTCTTTAATTAAAGATGTAGAGCCAGAGTGTGCTCTTCACGCTCACTGGCAAGACACATATGCACATGTGCGCACACACACACGCACACACACTCACATGCAAAGTGCATCTGATGGATGAAGCCAAATTTGTAAAATTGTATCCATAATCATAGTTTCTATGGTAACTGTATCTTAGGCCCAGGCACAAACAGAGCTGGGCAGGAGATGTCTGATTTTATTTTCTCTGAAGACAATCAGAAGAGAGATAATTCAGGTTATCAAGATGCCATGGCCCGGTGTACATGCGACTAGTACTTGGGTCATGCTAGCATAAGATTGAATGCTGAAATCCCAATAAATGTGTTATAATTTTATAATGTTGCAGATTACTTTGCTGTCTTTGTCATGCAGCTTTAAAATAATTATGTTTCAGACGTAGAGTTACCATATTAATGAGGTGGAAGCCGTTAGCATAATGTGGAAACTATATGCAAGATAACTTTTATAAATGTACATAAGTTAGAAGGGACTTTAAGGACTTATTTTCACTCCAGCGTTTTCGAAGGGAGGAAAATATAGGCACAGAATGGTTACAAGGCTTCCCCAAGAGTTATTTTTAAAATATTTTTATTTGCCGAATTTTCTAAACTAGCAGATGTTCTAAACTAGTCTATAAACTGAATACCCAGTTATTTGACAAAATTACTGAAATTAAATTAGAGAAAATAAACACTTCAGAAATAATGGTTTGAAAGAGCGTGTGTACTTTTGCTTCTCTAGTAGCATATTTCTAAATACATATCTCCAGCATAATATACTTCACATTGCCAAAGAGAAATCATTTACAACCTATTTTGATTAGTTTCTTTTTGTTTAAGTGAAGTATGGTGAGTTTCGCTCCAAATATGTAGCATTTCAGCAGAATGTCTTCATATTAGAAGCTGCTCAAAGACAAGTTCCTAACTTTTTTAGACATTTTCATCATGTTGATTACTTCAGAAACTCTTCGAGCCAGATCTATAGCTAAGTAAGAGGAATGTAATTAAAAGAAAGCTTCTGGAAACTGCTCAAAAATATCTGTCATGTTACCAACTTGAAATGAAAGGCATGTTTCCTAAAATGGCATCTAAATTTTTATACTTTGCATCTTAATCTTATGATGGGTCTGGCAGCATGAAACGCACTTTTGTGTAATGGATCCGAGGAGGGCCTATTTGTAAATGAGGATGTTGTGTAGACGTGAATCAGCTGGATTCCAACTTCGCAGTGCGTTTCCGTCACAGCAGCGTTTAAATTTCCTCAGGAAAATTGACTTAGGGGACATAAATGACAACATTGGCAAAAATGTGTCCCAACCTGTGGGAACTGGGAAACATGTTAATTTTGAATTGTTTCCACTTTTTATCATCAGACATTTGCTGAAAATCATGTGTGATTTATTCTTTTATTTGTAATGAATTGTTAAAACATGTTTGAAAGGGCATTAAATCTTCCCCTCTGCCATTAATCTGCAAATGGGAGAAATCGGGGGTTAAATGGCCTCTTTAGTATATTGCTTTGTGAAACTGCTGATTCCAGCAATGCAGGGCTAGAAATACATACTAATTTAAGGAACCCTGAATGTAACCAGCAAGCTCCTTGCTTTTGTGGAGAAAAGACTAATAGCTTTATATTAACAAGGCTCTTAACATCCCAGCCAGCAGCAGGCATTGAGTGAATGAAATTGGGAGAACTCCCATGGACTAAAAGCATCTTAATTCAACCTTCCTCATACACCAGACCCTCCTGATAGGCCATCACAGGCTGTCATAAGTCAGCCAAACAGGATCTCCACTGCAAGGCACACCAAGCAGGAGCCTCTCAAGTTGTTTTTGAATAAGCTCTCTGAAGTTTCTCTCCCTGAGCTTTATTAGTAGAAAAAGATAAATACGCCCCAAATCCAAGTATAAGTTCTAACATGACATTGTTTTGGAAAAGACTAGGTTTCTCTTATGGCTTAAGTCAAAATGATTTCTATCAGACATATATTTAGGTCATTACATTTAAAAAAAAAAACCTGCATGATACCAAGTGAGATAAAGGGCTTCTTTAAAAAAATTAATTGGATCAAAGCCGCTGACCTTATTTTTTTATGATGAGGGAAATTACCTAATAAGGAGTGCTGGAAGCAGGAACATTTCTGAGTCTTACTGCACACTGAGCAAAATGAGAAGTGAGCTTATAAATGCTTGTGCCTGTTCTCTTTCCCCTCGCTCCTTCCTAAAGTGGCCTGACTTCCTAAGGACCTAGCTACAACTTATAATTAGTTTCTCTTTTGCAATCCTCTATCTGCAATTTCCTACCCTCAATTCACAGCTATTTGTAAGAATCTTGGTACCCGACACAATCATCTGTATTGCCACTATTCCTGATTGGGATATAAAAGTTGATCAAGCTACAGGAGGAGATTAAATAAATTATGATTTATCCATAAATGGGATGTTATGTAGCTATTAAAATTTATGTTTGTGAACTATATCTGGTAGCACAGCAAAATGCCAATAATAAATAGTTGGGGGAAAAAACTGTATGCCATTAAAATATGTATATATTAAAAATGTTAACAGAGGTCGTCTTTTGATGATTTAGGAAGAAAAATCAGTTCAACGTGTTTTTAAATAATGGAACACAGATTTATCCCCATAATTTCCATTAACTAATGCCCTGGCCCTGAGGGAGAGGACTTTTTCTCATGTGTATGTTTTAGAGGACATAGCACATGACTCCACTTAGGAAACACTAACAAATGTTTATTTACCTGAAAGTATTAATCTTATTTTCTCAGCATGATGGCATAAGACAGTGCAACCAGTGTTTGGTTTTGGTTGTTTTTTTTTTTTTTCTTTTTGGGGGGAAAGCGATAAAGATTTTCAATACTGTGGAGTCCTGCCTTCTCTCCCCATCAATCCACAGAAATCACTCTCAATAAAGCACCAATCACCATCTCATTGCCAATTCCCACAGATACTTCTGCAGAGCTTACCTTAGTCACTGTTGAGTTACAGAGAACAATATCCACTCTAGCTGGTTTAAGCAGGAACGAATTTATTATACCATGCTAATGGGCTTACAGAATTTTAAGGACAGCTAAAGAAACATAATCTTGGCTAAGCTTTCAGGAATGATTTCTCAAGCCATGCTACAGAACCAGGCTACCAAGGGAGCTGCTGCCACTTCTATAAGAAAGCTTTTGGCTCCAGAGCCATACAACAATGCCTGTATCAGGAACCACCATAATTAGGAAAGTGCCATCTTTAGTGCTACCAACTCCAAAGCTAGCTATGAAAGCTACACTCCATCCCAGAAACTTGAAATGACACATCTGCTAAAACTGCCAAGGAAACCAAGCACATCTTTAGTCATTGTTGTCAGAATAAACAGTGGAAGTGTGGCCACTTCCTCAATGGCCCAACTTAAATCAGACCCGTACACTGACTACCAGGGCATTCTGGGAAAGGCAGGTCTAGCTTTCCAAGCCCTGTAGCTCAGGGTGATGCTCTGCAAGGAGGGAGGTTTGGGTAAAGCACACCAACACATCATATTGACCACAGACCTTTTCTTACTGCAGTTCTTGACTGCTTTTGACACTGTTGGCCACACTTTCCTTCATGGAATGCTTTTCTCTTGATTTCTACAACATTGTCTTCTAGTTCTCTTCCAGACCAACTGCTGGTCTAGACCTCCTCAGCTTTCCTCTTGAGTTCAACTTGTGTTCATCTGCCCCTTAAATGACAGTGTTCCTAAGAGTATTGTTGGTATTCTTCTCTGTTTCCATTGCACATCTTTCTTCCATTCTGTGTCTACAGATTCTCCCTGGGCATTCTAGTTATTTCCCAAGGTTTTAGACACCATCCATAGGCTGGCTATTTCCTAATTCTCCATCTCTAGCCCAGGCTTCAAAGTTCCATACTTTTGCACTTACTTATCTGTCAGATATCACCATCAGATGTCCCATTCAAGCTCAATATACCTAAGTATGCCCGCCTCCCACCGCTACCCTTGCCCCTAAATCTGGTCCTTCCTTATTCCCATCTTGGTGATGGTTACCAAGCCCACGTAGTTGCTAAGCTCAGAAAATTGTACATTATTCTAGGCACATCCTACCTATTAATCCTCAGTCAGTCCTCCTGAACTTGTCCCCCTTAACATTCTTATATTAATCCCTTGCCTTTATCTTTTTTTTTTTAAGAAACTGTTTATTTTCCATCAACCTAATTTCCCTATAGTTTGCCTCTGTGAACCAGCAGCTTAAGACCACTCCTGGTTGTTCCTACCCATTCGGTGGCCTGAGCAGTGAGAGCTGCGGACCAGTCTTCAGTGGCCGGCTGAGCTCCAGCCCTCAGTAGGGAACTGCTGACGAGGCACAGAGGGCCCCTGCTCGCCTCAGACCAGTCTGCGACGTCAGGTTGAACAGCAGTGAGTCTAGGAGCTGGACAGTCCATTCACCCTGAAATTCCTCCTTGGTCACAACCTTCTCAGCAGCGGCCTGCTCTTCCTTTTCACTCTCTTCAGGACCTCTGTAGAAGTAGACATCAGGCATGACCTCCCACGAGTGTTCACGGGAAATGGTGCTATGCACGCGCAGAACTTCCCGGGCCAGCATCTACCACAGCAGACCCACTGAGTGAGCTCCATTTTTGCAGGATTCATCAAGTTACTCTGAAAGCAGAAAGGCCCAGTAATACCTGAGAGGCCCAGGCAGTTAAGAAGTACGGAAAAAAGAAGAAGACAACACAGGCCATTTGAAAATGTTTTCATTTTTCCTTAAAGTTCTGACACATTGGAATTATACTGGTAGCAAGAATTACTATCAAACTACACTCATAGGGCCAAAATCAGACCCTTGTGGTGTCAGCGAAAGACTCACCCCTCGTGTAGCATGCTACCTACACTTGTGAGTTCATTGGCCAGCCAGTGGCCTCACTCCAAGCTCTAACAATATGCGGGCCTTTTTTCTTTTGTATATCCCCTAGGTTCGACCTTCATCATCTCTGGCTCAAACTATAACTGGAACATCTACACTATGGCAGAAATAATCTCTCTAACCTGTAAATATGTCCCATCACTTATCATAGTCATTCTCGATGACTTCATCATCACATAAAACCAAGATCCTTGGCATGGCATGTGAGCTCTACCAAGATGTGGCCCATAGCTGTATCTCCAGAGCTTGAACTCTAGGGTCAGATAGACCTGCTCTTTGTCTCAGATTTTCCATGCACTAGCTATATGACTTTGGGCAACTACTTAGTTTTCTCATTTGAAAAACAGGGCAACCATTGGGGTTATTGGGAAGATTGACTGGGCTGATGAAAATAAAACATGTAGCATTTTGCTTGACAAACAGTAATTACCAAATAAGTGTTAAATTGTAGTAGTGATCAAAGAAAAACCAAATAAATGGAGGGATAGTTCATGTTCATGGACAAGAAGACTTAATATTATCGGGATGTCAGTTCTTCCCAACTTGATCTATAGATTCAATGTGCTGCCTGTCAAAATCCTAGCAAATTATTTTCTTGATTCTAAGAATCTCAACAAACTGATTCTAAAGTTTATATGGAGACTCAAAAGACCTAGAATAGCCAACATAATACTGAAGGAGCACAAAGACTAACACTACCCAAGTCCAAGCTTATTATAGAGCTATAGTAATCCAGACAGTGTGGTGTTGGTAAAAGAACAGACAGATAGATCAATGAAACAGAATAGAGAGCCCAGAGATAGACCCAAATAAATATTTATTTTGGTCTCTGACAAAAGTGTAAAGATGATACAATGGAGCAAAGACAGTCTTTTCAAGTGGTGCTGGAACAATTAGACATCCAACGTGTAAAAAAATGAATCTAGACACAGACCTTACACCCTTTATAAAAATTAACTCAATGTGAATCACTGACCCAAATTTAAAATGCAAAATTATAAAACTACTAGATGATAATATAGGAGAAAATAAATCTAGATGATCTTGGGTTTGGTAAAGACTTTTAGATATGACACCAAAGGCAAGATCCATGAAAGAAAGAATTGGTAACCTGGACTTCATGAAAATTCAAAAGTTCTGCTCTTCAATTAACACTGTCAAGAGAATGAAGTTAAGCCACAGACTGGAAGAAGATATTTGCAAAAGACACATATGATAAAGAACTGTTATCTTCAACCACAAAGAACTCTTAAAACCCCACAATAATAAAAGAAACAGACCAATTAAAATATGGACCAAAGATACCTTAACAGACATCCCATCAAAGGAGATATACAGAGGGCAAATAAGCATATGAAAAGATGCTCCAGTCATCGGTTATCAGGAAAAGATAAATTAAAACAATAAGATAGCACTGCACACGATTAGATTGGCCAAAATCTGGACGACTGACAACCCCAAATGCTGGTGAGGATGTGGAGCAACACGAACCCTCATTCATCACTAGTGGGAATGCAAAATGGTACCATCACTTTGGAAGATAGTTTAGTCGTTTCTTACCTGACTAAACATACTCTGACCATACAACCCAGCAACCACACTATTTGGTATTTACATAAAGGCATAAAACTTCTCTTCACACAAAAATCTGCACACAATGTTTATAATAGCTTTATTATTGCCAAAAGTTGGAAGCCACCAAGATGTCCTTCAGTAGATGAACGGATGAAGTGGTGCATCCGGACAATACAATATTATTCAGCACTAAAAAGAAATGAGTTCTCAAGCATGAAAAGACATGAACAGGACCTAAATACATATTACTAAGTGAAAGAAGGCAATATAAATAGGCTGCAGACTATAAGATTCCAACTACATGACATTCTGGAAAAGGCAAAACTATGGAAATAGTAAAAAAACCAGTGGTTGCCATGGGTTTAGGGAGAGGGAGGAAGGAGTAGACAGAGCATAGAAAATTTTTAGGGCCATGAAAATATTCTGTATGATACTATAATCATGGATATATGTTATACATTTGTTCAAACCCAATAGAATGTACACCTCCAATACTGAGTCCTAATATAAACTCTGGACTTTGAGTGATGACGTGTCAATGTAGGTTCATCAATGTAACAAATATAGCACATGGTGGGGAGTCATGATAATGGCGGAGTGCGTGAGGCAGTGAGATAGGAACTCTTAGTACCATCCTCTCAATTTTGCTGTAAACCTGAAAGTGCCCTAAAAAGCTAAAGCCCATTAAGAAAAAAGTTGCCATAGTGGCAATAATGGTAATAGCCATAATCATAGTGGTGGTGATGCTATTGTTACTATTCTTTTCCTTAATAGGCTCTATTTCTTCCTTTACCAAACTCTTGACTCTCTCTGAAAACCAGTGTTTTTCTTTTTTAAATGCCTCCGTATTGTTTCATTTTTGGCTTCTCGACTCAGAATGCCTTCTCCTGCTACTCCTACACCTTCTCCCCCAAAAAATTTCTCCTCATTCATATTCAAGTTTTCGATGAAGCTTCAACACCCGTATGAAGCTGTCTTCAACTCTGCCAGGTGGAGTTTCCTATCTGTTTCTTCAGACTCCTACTGCCTCCTCTCTCATGCTGACACTCTAGCAGTGATCTCATGGTACCATAATTGCTTGCAGGCCTGTCTTCTCTATATTCAACGCAGTGAAGAAATCCAGCCCTTGTTCATTCCTTTAAATATAGTGCCTAGCATGGCACTGGGATACAGTAGGTGCTCAATAATCACTAAGTCCATGATCGCATTGAAGATGTTGTCATGTTAATAGAGGAGCATGATATAAATATAATAATTAAATATCTACACAGTTAGTGAAGAACAGAAGAACTTTTTATATAGAAGCATGCCACCCATCCTTGGTCTATGTTCTGCTACTTCTGTGAAGTTTTTCCTGACACCTTCTGCTGTCACCTGTACTACTGTTAGTAATGTCCTGAATGGCATGGGATCATACATTGTTCTACGTCGTTCTTTAATTATTTCATTTCTGATGCTTGTTTTCCCAACAACACTAAATCTTCTGTAAGGTAAGGATCATCCTACATTTCGTATAATGTAAAGGATAACACTGGCAGCTCACCAGAAGAAGAGGCACCTGGCTGCCACCTCCTAGAGACACCAGGATGTGGACAGCCACCATTGGGCCAGGCCAGTTCTGGCTAACAGTGCTGAAAGTATTAACTTGGAGTTTTGTGGCCACCAGAAAAGGATTACTTGTAAATGTCTAGAGCCATGCTAGGGGTTCATATGCATAATGCCCAACAATCACAATTAAATAATCTTCAGCACAGTCCTGGTGTTCATGCTAATTCTTCCTCCATAACCACTAGGTTAAAAACAAAACAAACCTTCGGTAGAAGTGGCTGAGGACAGTAATTGTATCCTTCCCTTCTTTTTCTGTACCATTTCTTTATCCCATTTGTCTGATACTATCCTCGTCTCTGATCTTTGTTAGAAAGGTCAGTGGTTTAAATCAGGGCTTTTATCCTAATGCAGAGAATTCTCAGTCTCTCGGTAATTGCTTCTAAGTTTGTATGTTCAATCCGCATCCTTACCTTGGTCATCCACTGGGCTGTTGCCCTCTCAAATAACTCTGACCGTTCCCGTTCCATGTATTAGTGAAATATAAAGAGGTTTTGCAGAACACACTCTGAAGAGCCTCCTCTAATAATTTTTTTAAAGATTTTATTTATTTATTTGACAGAGAGAGACAGCCAGCGAGAGAGGGGACACAAGCAGGGGGAGTGGGAGAGGAAGAAGCAGGCTCCTAGCGGAGGAGCCTGATGTGGGGCTCGATCCCAGAGCACCGGAATCACGCCCTGAGCCAAAGGCAGACGCTTAACGACTGCGCCACCCAGGCGCCCCTGAAGAGCCTCCTCTAACAATTTGACACCAGAAATAGTCTTTCTTACTCTAAGTGAGTGTGTATACTTGTTTTGCAACACCTCTCACAATAAATCCTCCCTACACATGCTACCCAAGCTGGGATGGTGGTTTCTTAGAGAGCTAGAACTTTCAGTGGGAAGAAAATAACTTGCAAGTTGAATACCACCTGGAAAAATTTCGCCTACTGACTTCACACCATTCCTTGCCGTGCTTACTAGCAAACTCTTCCTTTCCCCTTATAATGGTCCAGGTGTTCCGTTTACCCCTTCCATGCCCGTTCCATGAGGGCTAGCCCAGTATAACAGCCAGCACATAAGCAATCCACAAAACCACATGTGTTGACATGAACAGGTGATGAATTGATAAGTCAACAAGTACTTTTAAATACCTGGGTGCGTTCATCCTGTTTTGGGGTTGCTCTGATAGATGCAGAAGGACTATGTATCAAGTCTTTACATTCATAGAACCAGCACACTTTATTGAGAGCATACGGGCCAGGCACTTCTCTTCGGAGTCTCAGAGGCTGATGGAGGAGACCGGAAAAGAGATGAACACAGGAAGTACAAAGGAAGGGGAAAAAATACTAAAGATCAACCCTAGATAGATAAGAGACAATCACTTCTCTAGTTCCTACGGGAGGGAACTAAGTGAGGTTTGGGTGAGGGAGGGCTTCATGGAAGCTGTGGAGTAGACAGACAGTTGTTTGTCACCAACCCCTGTTAGTAAAGAAAGGTTTCGTGGAAAAGGTACTTTTAAAAAATATGGTCCTGGGGCGGCTGGGTGGCTTAGTCGGTTGGGCGTCCTCCTTTGGCTCAGGTCGTGATCCCAGGGTTCTGGGATCCAGCATTGGACTCCCTGCTCAGGGCGTCTGCTTCTCCCTCTGTCCCTCCCCCATCTGTGCGCTCTCTTTCTCTCTCTCTCTCTCTCAAATAAATAAATAAAGTCTTTAAAAAAGGATACGGTCCTTGTCACAGCCAAGAGGAGTCTAAAGAGACATAACGGCTAAATATCATAGGGGATCCTGCAACAGGAAAGAGGTCGAGTAAAAATCCAAATCAACTGTGGGCTCTAGTTAATAGTAATGTATCAATATTGATTCATTAATTGTAGGAAATATACCATACTAATGTGAGATGTTAGGAATAGGGAAACTGAGTTCCAGGAACTCTGTACTGTTTCTCTGTAACCCCCAAACTGTTCTAAAAACTAATGCCTATGTAAAAGGGAGGAAAAAATGGTCTTACAGCCTACAGATTCTCCCTGGCTTGGTGACAGGAAGGGGTCAGTTTGACAATGACCCTTTTTGAAAGAAGTGACTTTGTTGTTAAATGCCATGTTTGTGGCTTGATCATCGATTCCTATGGCGATACTGAGATCTTGCTCGCTTTTCCATGGTTGGTTTTTGGCAGGCAGCAGCAGCATTTGTGCACTGATTACAATTTTGCAATGCATTGTCGGTAACCAGGGCGTATAATGGATCTTCATCTCTAATTACTTTTCTCTCCACAGGTGTCTGGAAAGGGTCCAGATGGGAACACGCACAACATCCGCTTTGAGGGGATGGAGAGACAGTACGCATCCTTACCCAGGTAGGTCGCTCAGGGGGCTCCTATCACCAGCTTACCCTACAAATACAGTCTTTAGAGAAATCTACATGAAATAGAAATCTGGCTTTGAAACTGGGAATATGTTATAATTTTCCTTACCGCCGTCTGCGACAACCCTCGTGCCATCTTCACAACTGTGCTAATAATTGAAACACTTGTGGGTTGTTTTTTAAGGGAAGAAAATAGTATATCATTGCAATTGAACATGTCAGCAAGAATATTGGACGCAGAATGGAAATCCTAAGCCATGGCTATAAAAATAGTATTGAACATCCTGCACCAAGCTGAGGGACAATAAAATAGTAAATCCTCTGCCCTAGCAGTTACCTACAAGGAAGGGCGAGCCAACCTTAACCTTGGAGCTTCATGTGAGCGTTAAAAAGCAGGAGAGAAATGTGAACCTGGGAAGATGTTCTTTGCTTGATTTAGAATCTGACCGGCTTCGCTAGGCACTCAGCAAATATTGCCGAGGGGTGCAGGCACAGAGGGGAAGGAAACAATCGCGTGGGAAAAGTTCGCTTGGTGATTCTGGCCTAACACGATCCACTTACGCTGTAACGAGACACCCCCGAAAATGAGATACAATTCTCAAAGGCCTGTGCTCTTATCTCGGAGATGGAGAATAATTTTGGTCTGCTCTCAGTAGCACATGACAAAGAGGAAAACTTTCCAAGATCATGTCTAGTGCAGCTACTATTGGGAGTGGAGCGGGACTGTGAGAAACCGTGAGTCCGGGGCGGGGGGTGGGGGAAAGAAACAAACAAAGAAAGGTTAACGCCAGCCAGAAAACTGAAATGTTACGGAATATCTCCTTTTAACAAGAGGGGGGAGGACCCTAAATAGAGCTTTTTCATCAAAGTGGAATCGTTGAAGTGTTATCCCAGAGGGAGTTACTGTGTCGAGTTTCACATTGGCTATAATTCTGTGTGTGAATTTACAAAAATACCATCCTGGATAGTGCAACAGGCATAGCCTAAGTGACCATCTGCTCTTATAAATAGCATGTTGATTTTCAAAAGTAATAAAATCTCAAATCTAGTGGAGAGCCAATTGTTAACACTGATGGGGCAGGATACTCAAACTACAATATTTTAAAAACTTCTATATGACTGTATCTTATTTATCTCCCTGTTTTCTTTTTTTTTGTATATTGTCTCATAGTCTTTTCTCATTCTTGATTCCTTTCCTCTCCCTTATTTTTCCCTGGCCTAGTATTTTGTTTTCATTAAAAAAAAAAAAATGGAAGTCATCTCCAAAATTTGCTTTAAATATAACATTTCTGGCTCTCAGTGTTGAAGTGTATGGAAATTGTGGTTGAGGCAGATGGAAAGTAGTATGTTCTTATGAGAGGGAAGAAAAAAAGAAAAAACTGGAAACAGTTTAATGTCGTCCTGGCCAACTTGCACCAGACTGCGGAAATGGATTTTTTCTTTTTTTGGTACAAATCAAAAGCACAGATATAACATTGAAAACTCTATAAATTTCACTCATTCATTCCCCGTATCTATTAATCAACTCCTCCGTATCAAGCCCTAAAAATCTGGAAATCAGAGACACGGTACCAGTCCATCCTCAGGACCCGACTCTTTCGGACAGGCGGCAGCAAATCAACTTTTTATGACAGTGCAACAAACGCTTAGTTTAGTAATTATTAGCACAAAGTCCTCTGAATTTCCAATTCCTATTTATTCTTACTAATAAGCCTGAAATGCTCAATCATGGCTGACTCTCAACAAGTCTATTTTAGGATTAAACACTGCAGAGGGAGTTTTCTGACTAGGGGGATATATTTACGCTGTTTGTGGCTCTGCAGCTATCATCACAGTGCATGAATTGACAAAATCCCGCCAACCCCAAGAATATAACTGTAGCTGGAAGGGAAGCATCTCAGACCAAAAACAATTGTGACCAACAGTGCGCTCACACCCATGCACGGTGGTAGGAGTGATTAGCTGCATGAGCAAACAGACCTTTGTGGCTCCCTGGCAACCAGAAGTCGCCGTGATGGATAATAAATGGGGCTCCGACAAATGCACGATGTCTCTGGCACTAGTTTTCAAATGGAGGAGTTCCACCTCCAGTTTCCATCTCAGCCTCGAAAGGGGAGACGCAGAGCATCCTTACCGACGTGCCTCCGGTCGGTGGGGGGCTCCATGTTCACCCGACAAGATGCAGAATGCAGGTGCAGGGGGCCCACTGCAGACCCAGCTCTGTGCACCAGCGACATTCACCCTGGTTTTCTAGCCTCCCTCACCTGGGGATTTTACTGTTCAGGGATGGAATCACAGCAGCTCCCCTGATCTCCCTGTCCCAGGACAGAGAGGTGAGCGTGTCTCTATAGGCACCGCATCCCCTCTTTGTCACAGAGGCAGGGAGCTTTACCATATTTTATAGAGTTAAATTTTTAATTAAAAATAGGAATAATTCAGGGGTGCCTGGATGGCTCAGTCGGATAAGTGCCGAACTCTTGATTTTGGCTCGGGTCATGATCTCAGGGTCCTGAGATGGAGACCCACTCCGGGCTCCGGGCTCAGCGGGAGATCTGCTTCTCTTCCTCTCCCTCTGCCCTTTCCCCCACTCATGCACACACTCTCTCTCTAAAATAAATAAAATAAATCTAAAAAAAATTGGAATAATTCTATCTATGGGAAGTTGGCAGCCAACCTTTCTGTAGACTAAATGGGCTCCTGACTGATTTGGTTCTCGTGTGGTTATGGAGAGCATCACAGGAGTTTTTAAGTTAACTCAGTAATGCTGGTTTATATGCCATATTTGGAACCACTGACACACAGAGAGAAAATGCACACACATCCCTCCCGCCCCCCACCCCCCAGGCAGGGAGAGAGTTAGCAGCCCTGGTCAAGGGGCAGGCACCCTGCTCTGCGTTCATGGAATTCAGCCGTCTTTAAAGCAGGCTCAGGCAGCCGGCTGCCAGGCTTCAAGACCCTGTGCGCAGTAAAGCCAGACCCCTAGCCAGCCCAGGAGAAGACCATTCCTAGCAGTTGGTAGTTAAGGTGTTGCCTAAGGCTAAGGGCTAAGGATGTTAAGTATATTGTTAAGCAATGTTCAATCTTCTGCCTCTGAAGAAAAATGACTTTATTTCTTGTCTCCTGAGGGTAGTGTTTTGGAAAGCAGCGCACGGTTGTAATACAACCTCGTTAGCGAACACCAGGCTTTTACCAGGACCAATGTTTTACCATCCTGTCCAGCCCCCCAGTTCTCTGGTAGTAAACACGATGAAATCAGCCTTCCCTTCTTCTTGCCCGACACAAACGATGACTCACTCTGAGTGAGCGGGGAAGCTGTCGTTTCCTAGGCTGCTCTAATGTGTGAACATCAGTGTGTGTACTTTTGCAGGCAGCTGCTTTTTCCCTTCCGCCTCCCAGCCCCGCTCTGTTTTTACAGGCCGCCTTGTGGTCAGTCCCGCCGGCAGAGAACGCGCTACTCGCCCATCCCAGGCCTCCGTTGTTCCCACCTGGCCCATCCGTGGCCCCGCGGGATCCCATTATCCCTTCCCTGCAGGTGGTTCAGTGCATCGGCACATGATGTCGCTCTTCCGGGTTTGTAAGCAAGTGTTGAGTCCTAAGGAGGGAGCAGAAACATCTCTTCTGTGGTCCTATACATGTGGGCGGTGAAAGGTTGCTGGAAAACCTCATAAAAATGCCTGCGTTGGTTCCACTGCAAAAGGCACATTATGCAGCCCCAGCTGGGCCCCTGCTGCTGTCCAGAATTCCTTTTAGTCGTGCTGTCGACTCCCTTGACTATCCCACAGTGGCCATTCCAACCCTGTTCTACTCCCGTTAAATTCTGTGAAGATGACTAAACCCCCCAAGCCCAGTCTCTAGAGATGACCTCACTTCCTCTCCTTTATGACCTTGAGACACTCAACATGAGCGCCTCCACTTCTGCTCCCGCCAGTTCAGACTCGCTGTCCTCACTGCCCACACTTCCTGAGGAGAGACCACGAGGGCAGGGATATGGAGTCAGGCCATAATTACAGCCCAGCTCTGTCATTCATCACCTGGGCAAGTGACCTGACTGCTCCAGTCTCAGTCCTTTCATCTGCAAATGGGGATGGTCTTAGGGCCTCTGTATGGTGCCGGTATGAGGAGTGAAGCAAAACCCTTAGTGAAGAGCCCGCCTGACATATTTTAGGGATTTTTCCCCCATAGTGTTAGCTCTTTTTCATTTTATCTCTGGGGAAGATGTGTTTCTTGAGCGAGTCAGATCCATACAGC
>NW_024423343.1:29544162-29649296 GCF_017311325.1 Ursus maritimus | reverse complement strand
CATTCCTGCTGGCTTCTCAGGGATCCTGTGCCATCAGCTACCCCTCTGTCAGCTGCATCTTGAAGTCCCTGGCAGTTGCTTCCCCCTCCCTGCCGCCTGCTACTGTAAACGCGTAGGCTGAGGTGCAGTCCCGTGAGAGCCCGGAGCATGGACAAGGGGAGCGCCAACACCTGTGTGGCGATACGCCGGGGGTATAACAGAGACTAAAGGATTAGCCAACTCTGGGGAAGGACCAGTGGTCCAGATGGTCAAGAGCAAGAGAACTTAGCAAATCCATATGATCTGAGCAACAAGCTGTACTGATGGACTTGCTGGAGGATAGGAATTCTTGTGGGTCGGGAGTTTCATATAAGGCTCAGGTGGCAGGACAACCCCATGCGCTTGACTCCAGTCCATCAGAGAAAACAAAGACCTTCCCTCCAGGGAGGTCCCACATTTCCTACCTTAAGAAGAGTGGCTCATCCCTATCAGCTCTATTTCCACAGCACCCACTGGCATGGTAGCCTCTTGCCCCGGGTTTCTGACACTGATACTGATACTTCTAGCTGATTCTGCCTCTAGCTCCTTTCCTCTCCCATGTAGATTCTCTCTGAGCAGCTGTCTTCATTCCTACAGATTCAGTTCTCACCACTCTGATGCTAATTCCAGAATGAACCTGGCTAACCTTCCTATCTCACTCTTCAGGGGACCCCAGTTACGACTGCCTGCTTGACACCTCCATCCTTCTACCTCCGAGATAGTTCAGAGTTCACATGCCCAAACCCAAGACCTCACTGTCATGTTTCTTTAGCTCTCCTTACTTTTAACTTCCATGACATCAATTTGGCACTTTTCTAGTGCCACTGAAAACACCCTGGATTCTATTATGAGGCTTTGCTGCCCCTTTCCAACCCTTTGGATTATAAATTCCTCGAAATAAGGCATATTATTTTATATCCACCATGTTTTACATCCACTGCCAGTAGCTCACACAGGACCATGTATATAACAGGTTTTTAATACATTGGCATACAGATGAAAATAGATTTGTTTTTATGTAAGGAAGTGATGGAAAAGAATTTCTTCAGAGTTTTCTTGACCATTTGTTTCAGGACGCTGTTTTCCAACATAACACTAATTTTTTCATGAGAATGTCTCTTTTCCCTGGAATCTGTAGAAGTCCAGACTTCTAAACAGTCCACTCTAAATGAGCATTTACTATGTGCCGGGTGCTGTTCTAAATGCTTTATATCTACTGACTTATGTAATGTTCACAGCAACCCTGTGACTCCAGAGCAACCCTGTTATTGTCTCCATTTCGTATTCATAGGCAAGAGCACAAGTACAATTGCCCAAGTTCAACAGCTAGAGATGGCAGACGTGGGATTTGAACCCAGGTAGTCTGGCTGCAAGTTTGTACATTTAACCTCTAGAATTAAGGTTATCCAGCTCAGAGTCAGAACCAAACTCTGTGGGGGCACCTGGCTGGCTCAGTCAGTGGAACATGCAACTCATGATCTTGGGGTTGTAAGTTCAAACCCCACATTGGATATAGAGATTACTTAGAAATAAAATCTTAAAAAAAAAAATCTTTGTTCTCCGGAATTACATACTGACTGATATATTTAAAGGTAAAGAATCATGATACATGCAGCCTAAGCCCAAATAGTTAAGAAATATAAAGATTACCAAAAAAAAAAAGAATCAAACAGTCATTATCACACTCCCTTGTATCATTTGCTCACCTTCTTGTCTTTCTCCCTCAACTGTAAGTACCTTTGAGGACAGGGACTATGTCTTATTCATCTTTGTATATGACACAGAACATTACTAATATACAGGTTAGGTAATGCCTTTCAACCATCTCTGTAATGCTGTCATAAAATCAATTCTTTTTCCATCCCCTTGGGTCCTTCCCTTGAAATATGAACAATTTAATGCGTAATTGCTAGATGAACATTAAGCAATATACTTTGTCTACCAAAAAAGAGAATCCTGTTTTGTTAGAACACTCCCGAGAGTTGAAAAAGCAGTATCTGCAAATTGGTACTTTGGTTCTTTAAGATTAAGAATAATGTCTACCCAGAAGGAAAAAAAAAAAATGACGAGGCATTTTCGGTAGAAAGCTGCATGAGCAATCCCGAGGAGAGAGAGACTCCCTTTCCCGAGATTGATGCAGGACAGAGCCCTGCTCAGGCTGTACTTGGCTCCCAGTCCTGATGTTCCTCTAACCCGTATTACATAAATTACTTGAGGGGGAGAAAAATGTGTCTCTGATCGTCTCAAGCAGCTTTAACTTGGCTGTGTAATGAGAAGCAACATACTAGAACTGATTTCGGGTAGAAAGAGCAACTTTAGAAGGAGCAAACAGCTTATGCTTGCTTCCTAGGAACCCAAAATAAACTTGCTTCCTAAGTGTGTTCCCAGTGTTTTCGTGTTGGGAAGGATTGTGTTCAGATCAGAAGAACATGCCATAAGAACATACTTCCGCTTTAACATTTCAGTTGGTTCATTTTGTCGGTTTCAGCTTTCTTGTCTGCATATGCTTTTGCCCACCCAGGAAGACTCGATCACAAACACGCAGCTAATTTTGAAGCTCGCGACCTACACCCTGTCTACTACATCGTATTATCCCTGACAGCCTTTTATCAGGGCCTCCTCTGGGCCCTCGGCTGTCATTTACCTGCTGCTTGAAGACCTTCTCCCCTCCTGGTTGCTCTGGTTCTCTTCGGGTGAGCTTCTGCTCTGCTCACAGCTATTCAATTTTCCTGTGCCAACCTTGCATTGTTTCATAGTACTTGCCAAGCAGATGGCAGTGACATTTGAGCTCTGCAAAGATTCCTACCAATGCCACAGGACTGGTCTTTGCTGAAGCTAAGCCAGGGATTGAGTGAGTACAATGGAAACGTGAGCGATCAGCACACATTAGGTGTATATGTGTGTGAGCGCGTGTCCAGTGTGCATGGGACTTTGGCCATCTGGGCCTGTGGAAGTGGACAAAGTCTCCACGTTGCCTAATTAAGTACTTTTCTCTGCCACAGAGCCAGTTTGTCAAATAAGAGGCTTCGTGAGCGTATATGCACTGCTCCCAGCAGGCATAGCAGGAGTCAGATGTCCAGCCAGAGTTTGATGCCATTCCAGCACCTCCTTCTCCACAAGGCACTAGACAGGGGTCTGTTGCACATCACCTAGATAGGGCTAATCGTGGCCAGTCTTTCTGACACCTTCCTGGTGGCACAACTTTATCTGAACTGCCTTGCTGTGCGTGAAATGCCACCTTTCAGTGCTCAAGTCTGTGATCACTGCCCTGACTTTGGAGGGAAGCTACGACGAGCTAAAAGAACCTGTCTAGATCATATCTTCTGCACCCGCGTATGACAGAACGTAATGCTTTTTGAAAATCAGGGAAGCCCCGGGACCGCACCACATTAAACTTTCCTCTCCTCTGGCTCCCTGCACTGAAAATCTAGTCTCCACTTCTGCTATGCCGAGTCAGCTGCCTGTTTTGGCTCCTCTGACACCACCTCACTCCATGCAGAGGACAAAATGATGAATTAGTGGCGATTTAATTCTTTGTGAGATGAAGATATCTCCATTGTCAACTGAAACTTCCTGAAAAATGCAAAAAGCCCTAGCACATAAGACCGCTGCAAGATGCCGAACAGCTGAGATCAGGGGGTTAATGCTACTGCCGTATCATTTTTATGTCACTTAGTTCCTCCGATAAAAGTCCATTTTAATCAAACTTTTCATCATTTCCTCATAGCCAATATATCCTTGATGCCAGTTAGAATATTTAATATTAATTATTCAGTGGAAGGCCTCCATTATGAGTTTAGTTAGACAATTAGTGATATAAAACATGTTAAGGCCCATTATGGTATTGATGTCCCCAAAACAGTTTTCACTGAATCTTGATGGACCACATATATTAAATTCCACAGATCTTTACTTTTCCTTCATTGTCCCTAGAAAATTCTAAACTATGACGTGTCTGTTCGTTCAATACTCCTTTTAGACGAGGAGGGTGTGCCTGCCAAATCTAATATTACCTTGAACTTGAAACATATTAAGCTCGGTAAACGGACTTCCATATTTTCCCTCCTACACCTTTTTGAGCGTTAGCATTTATTTCACACTTCTCCAGCCAAAAGAAAACAAAAGATTTCTTTTGTGCCTAGGCAGCTGCTCCGTGGAGAGTGTTGCTCTGTCTGTAATTTCTCATATTCTTTGGTTATTCTTGATGGTTTCCTATTGTATCGTCACTCCACCATCTGCCGCCAGAAGCTCGTGGCCCAGGATGACCATGGTGAGTTTCCTGACCCTACCGAAGGGCTTTGCGTGATGTGCACTCTGCACCCGCCTCCCTCCATCGTTCGCAGCTCTCCAGCCATTTGCTTCCATCCCCTGGCCTAAGTGCCTGCGTTTGTCCTGGTATCAACCTACCGCAGGCAGAGACACTCCAAATAAACCAAGTGGATGAATTCGTTACCATATCTGGTTCGCATGTGTTTGTGAGGGCCATGTTTTATGGTTCTTTAAAATGACATCACACCGCTCAGCTGTGCAGGCATCTCAGATACAAAGCGAGGGCTTTATTCAGCAGGAATACATAAGAGTAAAATCACTAGGTTGAGTTTCCATTTTTGTTCACCAAAATCTGCCTGCAGATGGTTTCAAAGATGCCACATTTACTCCTAAGCTAGCCAATTATATTTGAAAAGGAAATCAACCCAAGAACAATGAAGGCAGAGGCGGAAGGGGCGATGTAAGTGTGTGCAACACCTACCACGCGCCATGTACTTTCTGTGGGTTGTCTCACTTTCTGCTCACTGTCTAACTGCGTAGGAGTCATTATGATGCTCATTTTGGCAAAGGGAAAAAATCCGTCCTTGAATGGGCAGGATCAGAATTAGATCTCAAACTCAGTTCTTTCTGGTTTTCAAGATCTTTTTTCTTTCGCTTTACCAGACCACAGACACCGACAAGTTAGGGAGAGGGTGCAATACAGCAGCTTTTTTCTCAAGTAACGTGAGTTCATGGAAAGGAAGAGATCTTGGACCATATTAGAAATACATTCATTGTTTCTTAGGGCTCCAAAGAACATAGGAAATGTTGAAACCTGCAGGTGGTGAAAAAGCAATAAAATACAATAAGACAAATAATAGGGAATTTATGGGAAAAAAACAAAATTGCTTTTGAAGCATATCATTTTTCCTCTTATATCACTGTTTTCCCTGAGTAAAAACAAGATAGCCACGTTTTCCTTACAGCGATTATTCTGTTCCTCTCGGGAGCATAAATAAGGATGCAGAGGGCTCCACCTAGGGCTGCATGGGCACAGCGGCTGCGTCCCCCAAGTGCATGGACCAGGTTCCCGGCCCCCACCTGCACTCTGCAGCCCTTCCACGGCAGCGCTTGTAATGGGGCATCGGGGAGGAACCAACACTTGCTAAGCATTTATTGTGCTCTAAGAACTCTGGTGGGTACTTCAAATCTGACCTCATTTTTTCTAGCAACAATCCTGAAATAAATATTATTATCCCAATCGATAGATGAAGAAACTGAGGCTCGAGATCCAAAGGGATAGGGTCAGGGTTACACATAGAATAAATGGCAGGCTTTGGATTTGGTCTAGCTCTTTCTACCTCTGAAACCTCTAGACTCTTTATAAATTAAGTTGTCTTGTGCTAAGCTGGCTGGAAACACGTAGGAAAGAAGCAGTCAATGACCATGCCTTACTGAGGCAGCCCTCTCTGTGCTGACCCCAGCTTGAATCACTGCAGGATGTAGCTTGAAGACATGAACGTGAACAAACCCCTAACAGGCATTCCAAACTACTAAGAACAGCAGCCATGAACCACAGAGCTCCCCTTAGCATATATAAAGCCCCACCTCCTTCCAGCCAAAGCATCTTTTAAACAGTGCTCTTTGTTAAAGACAACCTCTCTGTTATGCTCGTGTTTTAAAAATATACCAATTGATTCCACTTCCGCAATTTTCATAGCCAAGAAAGTATTGTTGCTTCTTTCACGGTATAGGCCTGTCAGATCCTCAGGGGACATGGCTGCGAGGTAAACGCCAGATAACTGTGGAGGGATGGCATCAATTGACTGTATTGCTTCAAGTCCAGAGAAGAGAGCTTTGGCAGTCAATTACCATGGTGGTGCCACACGAGCCCATCTGTGCCCTGGATTTCATGTGACACAGGCCCCCTAACCTCAGTCATTGTGCCAGGAAACACCTTGGTCCAGCTCCATCATTTCTAGCAAAGGCAAACATTTGAAATACAAATGTGGGAAGGGTTGGTACAAAAAGAGCAACATCCAGAATGTGTTCTTGCTTAGATTCCAAGTCTTCAATTAAGCCTAGATAGAAGTGGTTCAGGCTTGTCCCGACAGAGGGTTGTCCCACGCAACGATCACAAAACTGACCCTTGTGGTTGAACATGGAGTGACATGTTAAAGAGGTAGGAACCTGGCAGTTCTCCCTGGCCACTCTCCACCGACAATAAACTCTGGGGCATGAGAAGTCGCCTTTCAACTTGGCCATTGCTTGAAAGTGAAGACAGGGTGGTGACTGCTCAGATAGGGTGTCTGCCCACTAATTGCTTGCATGTAGCTGAGGCAAATGCCCACCCATTTCCAGAAATGATAGTGTCTGACAGCCTGGGTTTTACAAGGTACCGGAAAGAGCTGTAATTGTTGCGGGAGAGGTTTAAGATGGAAAATAAGCACGTTGAGCTATTTTAAGAAAGAGTTGCCACAATGTAGTTTTTCTTCTGGAAACAGTCCTATAAAATCAGGATCGGGGTTTATCCTTGCTTGATTACTTTCCACTGATATGTTGGTGCCTTTGACAATTTATGCTAAATGGTCTAGACTGTGTAACACCCTTTTACAGTTTTGTTTTGTTTTTTTTCTAACATCCAGAGTCAGGTCCATATATAAGCCAGACCTTCTAGCCAGTATTCTGTGAGTAATTTCCAGATGTGCTGCGTGTAATATGGCCAAGATAATGGAGTACTGCTTTCTGTGGATTGGTTATAGACAAGTCACTTACATTACCACCTTGTCAACAGCTTGAATTCCATAGTTTTTCTGGTCACTGCCTGCATATCTGATTTTTTTTTTTAACCCAGATCAGTTCTGAATTGTTCAGAGCTAACTGTGCAATTTTATTAGCCTAAACAGATGAGCTTAAAAAGTCATCTATGCTTGTTTATTCCTTCATTTAACACCTATTGCTGACTACCTACTTGGCACAATACACTCCATAGGCCTTGAAGATACAATAAGAATCCCACAAGACACAATCCTTGGACTAGGAAGTTTGTAATCGAGTGGAAAAGATAATAATTGTACAGCCACAAAGAAAACATAGAATTTCAATCCGGCCTCTTGTGAAAAACAAGAGATACATGATTCCAGAAAACAGGGGAAATTGGACTGAATCAAGGGAGGGAATGACACTTGAGCTGTGACCTGAAGGAGGTTAGAGAGAAGACATAAGGACATTCCAGGCAGGGAAAACAACATGTGCAAAGGCCTTGTGGTAGGAGATGGCACAGTGAACTGAGAGACTGAAATAAGGCTGGGACGGAGACTGCAAGAGCCAAGCAGGAGAAGCAGGTAGAAGTCAGACCATGAGTGGTTAAGTATGTTTATATTCATCCAAACACTCATTAGGAACCCTTTTTGGGTTTTAAGCAGGAGGAAGACATAGGTGTGTGTGTGTGTGTGTGTGTGTGTGTGTGTGTGTGTGTGTGTGTTAGCTGCAGGGTGAAGAATAGACTGGAGGGAGGTAGGATGCAAACCAGTTAAAGGATATTGCTGTAGCTCAGGCAGGAGATGGTGGGGCATCCAGGGGTGGTGGTGATGACAGCAGAGATGGGAAGAGATGGTGGGAAGAACTGACAGAATGTTCTGATGGAGTGCATGTGGATATGTGGGAGGTGAGTAAAGCCAGGTGTCAAGAATGAATCCCCACACAACGGCATGGGTGATGGTACCATTCCCCAAGAGAGGAAGTCCTGGGAGAGGACCAGGTTTGGGGAAGAGGGGAGGATCATGAGTGTGAGTTGAGACGTGCTAGATTCAAAGTGCCTTTTAGACTTCCAGAAAGAGATCCTGAAATGTACAGCAGAGACAGCTGACCAAGGAAGGGAAGTACGATGGCTAATCCAGGCTGTTAGACCAATGTGTACTCTTGAACACAGAAGACCCCAGGGCATATCAAGGGTGATGATTTCATAAACCGCAGAGTCTCCTACTTGGAAGGTACAAAAAGAAGCAGGTGGACGGTGCAAATTGCATGGGACTGGCCTCCAGTCTGTGGTTGTGACATGTCTTCCCTGCTTATATGGACAGCAAAGGCTTATCTACCACTGTCTATGTAATTTCATTCTGGAAATTATATTTTTCTCAAGTAGTAAGCATTGGTGACTTAATGCCATCTGGCATTCTGTGACTAAGCATATCTCTGACCCCATAAAGTGTAAGCATGAAGATAATAAGAAACAGCAGAAATCATTTTGGTAACTATGCTGTCCCTAAAAGAATATTCTTGTTCTTCAGAAACATGCACTGAAATAGTTAGGGGTAAAAAAGCACAAGTCTCCAATTTACTCTTAAATGGTTCCAGAAATAATATGTATATGTAATAATATGTGTATGTGCATGTTTGTAAGTATGGAGAGAAAGAGGGCGCATGGAGGGGAAGGGAACAGACTGAAAGAAAAGAGAATGCATGAAAAAGTAAATGGGGCAAATGGGAAAATGTGGTAAATCTGGAGAAAGGATACAGGGAGTCCCTTTCACTATTGTTGCAGCAGCAGAACAACAGTAACAAGGAACGGTGGGAGGTCCCATAATTTTCTAGTGCCAACTCAAAAGTAAAAAATGTCCTCGTTCTGAAGTCTGGGGCTGGGTTCGCCCCGAAAGCAGAGCCTGGGACAGAGATTTGAGAGCAAGTGATTTTATTTGGGAACCGATCCCAGGACGTATTGGAAGGAGAGTGAGGAAGAACAGGGAAGAAAGCCAGTCTATACTGCATTCACGAGCAGGTTACCACGGCAGGCAATGGGGATCAGTTCGGCTAGGGCCCTCTGGAAATAGTCCGGAACGCGTTCACACCTTGTGCCACCCCAGAGCAAGGATGTTGCAGAATTTGTCTCGCAAGTCCTGTTTGTCCTTGGCTAAGGATTGCGCCTGAAGGAGCCAGCACCCCAGCACTTCTGCCTATCTAGAGCACTGGGACCAGGAAGCCTCCACATAGCCAAGAAGCACAGCTATGTGGAGTAAGTCCTATAGTGGACCGGAAGTGGGGAGAGCTGGGTGGGACAGAGCAGCGCTGCTACAGCGAGTGAGCCGGAAGTCCCAGGGTCAAAGTGGATCAGTCCTGACATCCTTTCACAGGAGGAAAATACATGGTCATTAAGTAGCTCCAGACAGTCTTGATGCATTTATTTTATTTTTGAAGGAGGTGTTGTTCGAATTGGTTATGTCTTCTGAAACACAATGAATAATGATAGAAATGACAGAGCCGCCCCAGAGCGGAACCTCGGAAGAATGTATTTCCGGTTTCTCTGTTTCACTCAAATATACAATTCATCAAAATGATGGAAAGTCTTTGATGAGTTCATTTTCTGTCGAGTCCGTGTTCGGAACCTCACTGAAATACGGCAGCGCCTCTGAGAATGCCAGAATAGGAAAGCCTCGGGGAAAAAGGGAATTTGGTACTTAGGTGCCTAACTCAAGCGTGTCCATTAATGCATGATGCCAGTTTGAGGATATGCAGTGACTTGACTTATGATCATGGCTATAAACACATACCTGGTCAGGTTTGCATAGATTTCAACAGGCCACCTTTGCTCCAATTAAGAATAGCAAGAACTTGGCCAAATGCAGGGACTGGTCATAGAGATGTAGTCAGATTGCACCCATGGTCTTGCCCCAGCATGAGAGTTTCTGTGGATATCAGTGTTGTATCCATGAAGCCTGTACAACTGGATCAATCACATCCAGTTAGTTAAGATGCTTAAGCTCGTCTTCCTGAGAACAAAATGTATGGGTTATAAATCAAACAGGCTACAGGATAAAATCCTAATGTAATTATTAGGTGAAAGAGTGAGTATTTTTAAAGTTCTTGATATATATTGCCAGACTGACCTCTGAAAAGGTTGTCCCAACTTACACTTCACCAGCACTGAATATAAAATACTTTTTTAACTTGTGTGAACGTAATCGATTAAGAACTACCAATTGTGGGGTGCCTGGGTGGCACAGCGGTTAAGCATCTGCCTTTGGCTCAGGGCGTGATCCCGGTGTTACGGGATCGAGCCCCACATCAGGCTCCTCCGCTATGAGCCTGCTTCTTCCTCTCCCACTCCCCCTGCTTGTGTTCCCTCTCTCGCTGGCTGTCTCTATCTCTGTCAAATAAATAAATAAAATCTTTAAAAAAAAAAAAAAAAGAACTACCAATTGTGATCACAAACTGTTTTAATTTGTAAGTCCTTTACTTGTAATGAAGTTGACTGTTTCTCACATGTTTATGGAATTGGTTTTTTTTTTCAGTCTATGGTAGCTCATCTGTTTTCACGTCTGTCTAGGTTTTAATGCTTCTTGATTTACTAGAGCTCGTCATATATTAAGGACATTAACACTTTGTCGTATGTTAATATTATTTTAATTTAGCTTTAAATTATACTTATGGCAAATAGGAGTTTATAATTTTTATAAGTTCAATCTTCAATCTTTCAGCTTATTATTTAATTCTTTGTTTTTATATGTAAAAAGTTGTCTTCCATCGTGAGACCACATAAACATTTACCTATTTTTCTTCCAGTTATTTAAGATTTTATTTATTTCTTAATTATTTATTCTACTGCAGGAATACTTTGAACACACATGTCACGCTAAGCAGTAATGTGCTTTCATAACATAGTTTCAAGCAGTATCAACTGTGATTTGTTGTAATCATAAAGAACACATGGTCGTCTGGACACCCATGTGAATAGCTTTGTGTGGTTAATGTGGAAGATATCTGTGCAGTTTATTGACATGCATCAACCAGCCACTTGTTTTTCCTTGCTCTCACTGCAGTTGTGTATTGTGTCAGGACACACGAGGTCTTCAGGGTCCTGGGAGTAGTCAGGATCACCCATGTGGGCTTCTTTCTTGAGGTGGCCCTTCCTCTTGCAAAATATGTGCTCCTGTCTTTGCCCTCTGCCAGCTGAGGTGACCCTCTGCGGCACGAACATGGTGTGACTGTTGAGCTGACACGCATGCCCTGCGTCCGTTGCAACATGCACACCTGTGTTCCTCGGATCTGCTTGATGAGAACTCCAGGTGTGCTCCCCGAAGACAGTATTCATACCATTGGAAGTTGCCCTTTGAATTTCTGTGAGAAAGATACAGTTCTACTGGCAAGAGACTTAGCTTGAGATAGCACATGTATCACTTGGCGAAACCCAGAGGAACCGTGAGAAGGGTCTTGATCTGACATATTTAAATGGTCCACTGGCTCGTTTCAGGGGACCCTCAAGCTCCCTAAAATGACATGCCAATTTTTTTAACGAGTAATATTTGGTGCATATTTCTGAGGAAAGGGGTGAGTGAGAAAAGTTTTACGACTCAATAAGTTTAAGACTTACTGAATGCGAGGGATTTGCTGTAAACTCTTCTTAAAGGGGTCATTTTAAAAAATCCTCCCCTTACGGTTTCTATGCGACCAGCATTTTTCTTTCAATAAAATAATAATGTCTTCATAGAGAATATTTCATTTGTAAAATTCATGAGAAAAAATACTCAAACAGTAGCTTACTGTGTTGAAGGGTGTCTTCAATAGCGGAGTGAATGTAATAGTTCTAGCAAGAAAACTTATTTTGGTCTCCTTTCAGCCCCCCACAGCATAATGTGTATATATATTTCTATTTTAAACCCTGCCTTTTGTGCGCTTTTAGAAAGAACAAAACCTTCCCAGCATATAAATCCCAGGAAACGGGATGGATGGCATCAAACTCTTAACTAGGCGCCCCCATCTTCCTCCTCCCCATCACACCCACCAACAACGTGAAACACAGGCCCAGCTTATGTTTCAGAGGCTACATCAGTGTGTTCACCAGCGCTGCCTAAGGAAGGGTTTACACATCCTATCTTCCCAGCATTTGAAAAGTAACATTCTGTTTCATCCCCTGAGAGTAGAGAGGAGGGGAAACACTATGAGAAGGACCAACGGCAACCTTCTTTGGAACACAAAGTACTACGTCGATCCCACTATAAATGATAGCAGCATAAAACCACAGGAAACCCAAAAAAAAGGAAATACTAACACGAAACCGTAGCCACCCCACCATGTATAATGTAGATAAATAATCCAGTTAACGTATGTAGGATGTTGGAATATAGTTGTTCATATGCCACTGGCAACAGTTTATACTGCAAAAGAACAGAGACTTTAGTTGCTGATAGATGACAGATATCCTTTATTCATTCTTTTATTTAAAAGCTGAATGTCCTCAAATAAAATACTGATCAATAGCTAAAAATTAAGGGCTGATATATCTTTGTCTTGTAATATGGATTTGTGGCCTAATCTAGCCTTTTCTTGACCTTTTTGCCTAATGGGCAATAAGAGAAATTAATAATTATTAAAGTATTAAATTATTAAATTTATATTTATTAAATAATTATTAAATTAATAAGAGAAAGATGGTTGCATAAAACATCCTCTGCATGTGAATGTTTTTTACATATGAGTAATTTCAGGCGGCTAAAGATGGAATGAACTAACCTGAAAGTCACAAACTGCTCACTGTCTCAGCCAAATTAAGCTTCATGCTGAAAGGCATTCCTTAAGAAGTCAAGAAGGCCGGGGGTCAAGCCATCAGGCCAGGCAGTGCAGCTGTCAGACCACCTTTTGCAGTCTCCAAGGGAGCAACCAAAGAAAACGCAGCAAAAAAAATTCTCAAAAAATCAACAGAGAGAGTAAAGCAAAAATAACCAGATGTCCCAGAAGACTCTATTGGTATTATGAAGAAGGCTAGAGCAGGGCTAACAGGGTTTGGATTTTATCAACCTTACTAATAAAAGTCACTTGGCTCTCCATCGAGAAGAGCAGTTGGTACAATATGGAAAGGTTTTAAAGACCATTAATTTCTTGAAATGAAACAGCTGGCCTTATTGGCTATTAAATAATGAGCCAGATTCTCCCCAGTGCCTAAGTCACTTTCTAGTAGTAAATTAGTCATTTAGGGAGGCACATTAACTCTTTAAGAAGATTAGGGTTCGATTTAGTGCACTTTATGTGTAGGAGGAAAGTTGTAGGGGATCTGGCTGAAGCTGAGCAAAGAAAAGATGGAGACGAGATGGAATCTGATGGAAGGAAGCAAACCTGTGACTTGGGTTACTGTGACAGCTGAGGTGAGCATGGGAAATTTGAGTTGAGTTGTTGAGGAATATTTAATCTAGTGTTCTGAGGTTGGATGAGATCGTGACAATAGAGAGAGTTGACACTTATTCATTCATTCATTCACTCATTCAGTCAACTTTTAGTTGGACAATGCTGTGTAGTGGGCACTGAGGAGACATTCTTCAAGGACACACATTCCTTGTCTCCAGGGCTTTACAGTCTAGTCTCTGGTGGCTTAGGTAAGGAGTGGAGGACAGACAAAAGGGGATTGCAATAGAGTATATCAAATGCTAAAATTGTAAATACGTACATTGAATTTGAGGGAAGGAAGTGACAAGACATGTAGTTTGAAGCACCTTGTACAACATGTTAAGACAGTTGACTCTACCCAGAAACCCTCTGGCCTTTGAAGGCTTTTACACAAGGGAATGGTTTGATCAGATTTGCATTTTAGAAAAAGTCCCTTGATAATTTCATGGAAAATAAATGGGAAGGGCAAGACTGGAATAAGAAAAGACAATGCGAAGCTGTTGATATATTCCCTATGAGGAACGCTGAGGGCCTGAAACGAGGCTCTAATGGCGGGGAATGCCAGCAAGAGAAGAAGGGCATGTGCTTGTAAGGAGATGACTTGACGTGATTTGATGGCTGAGTAGATATGGTCATTGAGGGAAGGGCTGGTGACAAAGGTGACTCTCGAGTCCAGGGCTTGGGCAGCTAGCTAGGTGGAGGGAGGTGCCATCCTCCTCAGCAGGTAAGGAAGGATGGGATGCAAGGTTTGGCAGAAAGGCAGTGACAGTTCTGGTCCCTAGGAGGATGACAAGCTGGCAGAGGAGCGGAAGCAGTTATCCATGGGAGTCCCCTAAAGAGCTGTGAAACATACATCCTAAAAGGAAACTGAGATTTATAAAACTGCACAATTCCTCAAGTTTAAACTGAATTCCTGAAGGGTATTTTGGTTGGTTTTTCTGCCACAGGAAGGGATTTCAAAGATGCGGATGTCTCCAAACTGCGGCTGTATCATTGCTCACTGTTCGTAGTGTTCAAGTGATTGGAAAGTGACAAATAGGAAATAATCATCTTTGGAAAAGCCACCTTTTTTTCTTTAGCTCAGCACATCAATGGTTAATAAAACATCGATATGAATATCGGGAAATTTATACTCTATGTAGAAAGTAGAAAATTGCACAGGTTGCAGACTAGGCAAATTAACAGTTCTTTCTCTGTCAGCACTTAAAATCCGTTCCGTGGTTTCTCTCTATGGTATGGGGTGAAAGGTGCCAACAAATTGGTTTAGATGATGTAAGTATCTGAAAATATGGAAGAAATTATATATTGGGGGAAAAGAGAGAAATTCTTATATATTAAAAGGTGTTGACAACTTCACCACAGAATAGCAAAAAAAAAAAAAAAAAGTCCTTAAAGATAAACTATTATTTCTGAATTTCAGAAACCACAGTTACAGTGTTATACTCTGTGCAGCCAAAGTCATTTTTAGAAAGGAAGTTGACATCAAAGTTTACTAAACCAGTAACCCTTGTGGCCACTTCACGATGAGAACCTCATTCTTTGGGAATGTGAAAAGCACAGAACGAAAAGGGTACAGAGTTCATAGACTGCCTAACGAGAACTTAGCAAAAGCGGACGACAAACAGGACTAAATGTGGCACTCAAAGTTTTCTGTAAGTCAAGGTGTCAGTCTGGTGCCAGTTGTATGACAGTTCCAGGAAAAAGTTGCCCAGGTAGGTGGCCCCAAACTGGCCCAGTCAACGTTCCATGTGAGCATGGACTGTCATTGTTCTTCACACAATCCATCTGGAGCAGACAATTTCTGCTCTAGAATAATTCCAAAAAAAAAAAAAAAAAAAGATCAGCGGTACCCCATTGTGCCATCTGTTTTTCTCAGAGACCCACTAGTCACTCCTGGTAGTAAAGGCACCCCTTCTGTGTTCTAGCATGTACTGAAATCCGTAAAACGCACCGACTGAATGCTCTAATTTGGGGCAACGTCACATCCTTTTAGCATGTGTCCTGAAACTTTAACAGGAGACAAAGCCTCCTGTTATATGAATGAGTTTAAAAAATGGGATTCCTGGGCTGAAATGTATAGGATAATACCCTGTTTTTTTTCTGTGTCGATGAGGAGAGGGAGCTAGAAAGTAGAGAACCGTCAACACCTAAAGGAGCTGTAAGGGGACAGAAGCCACTGAGGAGTGAGAGAGAGGGAGAGATGCCATACCAAAGGTAATTTTTACAGACTTAAAAATAGAGCCTGTGGCTTCATCTATTTCACAAAGAAAGTTCGTGCCCTTTGTCAGTGGCCCATCTCACAAGCAGCATTATGGGAAGGGGAAAAGCCGCTGGCCGCCGCCTGAACTCTTTGTTGGCTCTAGCAAGAAAAAGGCACGTTCCACGTCAGGATACATTTCTGAGTATCCTGTTTGCTGTTTCAAAACCAAATAAACAAAAAAATGTCAGCTGGGGCTGAGAAAAGCAAATGTTTGAGAAAAATATTTTCGACTTGTAGGCTTGTGATGTGGCAGGGCAATGGGAAAAGACTGCCCATCGGTACTAGTCCAGAGGTGAATTTTTAAAGGAGAAAGCAAATGTACGTTGATTTTAATTTAAATTCCATCTGGGCCAGATTGCACGCGCACATACGCACACACGAGGAAAATATATATGAGAGAACAAAGAAGAACAGTAAAGTAAGCAACATATATTTGAATATTTCACCACAAGGATAGCTTAAAGATAAATAACATTTACCAAGTTTTTCTCTTCCCCTTAGATCAGAAACACTATGGAAATAAATATATCTTTTGATGGAATCTTTAACGTATCTTAAATGTCCTCCAGAGTCCCAACAGCTGCCCCAGGAGTTAGGTTCCTACAGACTCTCTTCCTCTCCCTTTCCTCTTCTTACCTTGACGGTGTTAGAGCAAATAAGAAGGTGTTAGAGCAAATAAACTTCCATATGTTGATTGTAGATAAATGCCAAATAATATGTTAGGTAGAGTTTCATCCGTAATGTCATTTATTTTTTTTTTTGAAGATTTTATTTTTTTGACAGAGAGAGACAGCCAGTGAGAGAGGGAACACAAGCAGGGGGAGTGGGAGAGGAAGAAGCAGGCTCCCAGCAGAACAGGGAGCCTGATGCGGGGCTTAATCCCAGGACCCTGGGATCAGGCCCTGAGCCGAAGGCAGACACTTAACGACTGAGCCACCCAGGCACCCCTCATGCATAATGTCATTTAAAGCAAGAGTTTTAAATCCGTTGTCAACTCTATATCACCATGTGCGTTCAAAGACCAGAATCCCCCCAGAAAGCAAGACGGTCCCCTGGCACATGTCTGTGTCATGTAAGAAGGTAGCACAGACACATCCGTGACCCTTACAATCGTTTTGGCACCTGTACAGACAGCTGTAGTCCAAGCATCGGCAGCGTAGCTAAAGCGGATAAAGATATGCGTACTCTGATACATAGAGCATAGAGCCTTACGAGGGGACCGATGCTATAAACCAGCATCGTAAGAATGAACGATAAAAGTAGAATCGTAAGAAAAGACAGTATTGACATGGTGATGTCAAATGGAGTGGCCCAAAGTCCGCATTTCAAGGTTTCAAGCTGACCCCAGATTTTACTGTTGCATGACAATTGCGTCATTTAACTTTGTAGTCCAAATCTTTGCCATCTGACATGGATTCTTGCATTGAAGTAGCCCATCAAATTATCTTTTTTAACTTTTTTTAAAGATTTTATTCACTTGTCAGAGAGAGAGAGAGAACACAAGCAGGGGGAGCAGCAGGCAGAGGGAGAAGCAGACTCCCCGCTGAGCAGGGAGCCTGACGCAGGGCTCGATTCCAGGACCCTGGGATCATGACCTGAGCCGAAGGCAGACGCTTAACCAACTGAGCCACCCAGACGTCCCAAATTACCTTTTTTTTTTTTAATGCATTCTTAGCTCATCTCCCCAACTAGAAAGTTTGAGCTTTCTGAAGGTAAGCACTGTGTCCTAAATTTTTCTATCTCCTCTGCCATACCAGCTTGACAGTAGATAGATATGTGGTCAATATCTGCTTTTTACAACTGGTTATAATGAGCTATGTTCTAATAAAGTTTATCTGCTGTAAGAGTAGAAATGGAAACTAAATCAGTAAAGCGTAAAAAAAGTAAATATTTTCACACACAAAAAAGATTTTTGAATCCGTAAAAAAATATATTTCTCTTTTCCTAGCATTCCAGATGCTTATTTTTGCAGGCCCTGAATTCTTTGTTCAAAACAGTGAGAGCTGTTGTTCTTATACCCACTTGTTCAGAGCCTACATTTTGGGGATAAAAACGGGGTTTAGGGGGAAAGGGGAGGCTGAGAAAAATGCCCACATAGAGGAATTAGAAAAATCTGAGTGACCCACGTAAGGGAGAAAAAAGCTGCTGTGGCTTAGTCAGTTTCTCCTGGCCTCTCTTGTCCTCCTCCCTGGAGATGAGGTTTCCCTTGAGACCCATTCCAACAAAAAAGCTGGGGGGGGGGGTGCAGAGTCCCGGGAGGGGGCGTCTCTGTGCTGATGGGGAAGGGAGCTGTGGTCATGGAGCAGCCACACCAGAGGCCGCCAGGCTGTTGGGGACTTTCTGTGAATGGATGACCGTTTTAATTTCACTCCCCAGCAGAGGCGGTATCCAGCCAGCCCTACTTCAGACCAATTTTGCAAATCACATTTTGTGGCTGAAAATTGGTTTACTGCGCCCTCTCCATCTTGGAGGCCAAACTTCTCTGGTTGAGGGTGGGGCTTTGGCCGAGGTGGGACAGCTCCAGAATGATTCTTTTTCCTTTAATTGAAATGACAGCATATTCTTCCACAGATTAATTTTAAATTAGCCATGTTTATATCCTTTAATCAAGATGATAAAAACAGCACAAATAATTTTCCGCACTGTTCTTTTATTTATTTTTTTGAGACTAATAATGGCTGATTGGCTCCTGACATGTATTGCCTTGCACAGAAGTTTTACTCCAGGCACACTGGAGCCTGGACTGTCTACCACTGCAGTCTGAATTATTTTTCACCTTGCTTTTGTCTCATAGTAAAATAAATGAGGAATAAAGCTTAAATCATGGATTCCACCAAGATTCCTTCCACGAACATAAAGAGGATGCTTTCATAAAGAGATTTGTCCCCAGGATTATATCTCACACTGAAATATACGGGCCTTCTTCCTGGAAGAAATATTTCTTAAAAATGAGTACTTGCAAGAAGTGTTCATCTGTGAACTTTTACCAATTAGAAATGGCTCCATACTTAAGACTCTTTAATAATGTCTGTTAAGCAGCATTTTAGCTCATTTTTATAACACATTCAGGTTTGGTGATTTATATGAAACATTAAATGTAATAAATTTAGATCTTTTTTCAAGTATGAGGCACAGCATCTCTGAATCACCCATTTTATCGGCATGCCCCTTGAAAGGTCCAATCTCTCGCTATCATTCATGGCCGTAATAAAACAGGCTTCTCCTGTCTCTCTCTTGACATCTGTAATAATGGGAATGACATGTGTGTGGAGACCCTGTAACCAGAGGGTGTGTTGATATTGCTTCATGGCAGGGACTAAAGGTCTATGACCAGAGGGTGAGCTAAAAACATGCATCAATGACTTCCGTCCCAGTTTGGTACCAGAAGCTCTGCTAATGCCTAAGTTTTAATGATACAACGAGTAAGTTTCAGTACCGAAGAAAAAAGGAGACATTAAATGTCTCACTCTACATGACTAGAGTTTGTAAAAGAACTAATGCCAAAGAATGGAACTTTGAAACACAAATGGATCTACTCATGATAGTCAGGGGAGAGAGATAAAATCTTCCTGTTGTCTCACTCTTCACTTGCTGAATCACGGGAAGGCATAAGATGGTAAACTCCCTTGGAAAAAGCTATTCTCCCCAATGCAACAATAAGTATAGTAGCCTTCTTTAGAATTATCATGAGAAGTTCAAATTATTCTACGCCTCGGTGGCTCCGTCGGTTAAGCGTCTGCCTTCGGCTCAGGTCATGATCCCAAAGCCCTGGGATTGAGTCCCACATCGGGCTCCTTGCTCCATGGGGAGCCTGCTTCTCCCTCTGCCTGCCGCTCCCCCTGCTTGTGCTCTCTCACTCTCTCTCTCTCTGACAAGTAAATAAACAAAATCTTTAAAAAAAATTATTCTACTTCATACTGAAAGTTGCTTACAAGGTTAAGTTTTTATTGCAATTTGAGTCTAAAATACATGGATACTTTTGGGAATCTGTATTAAATTGAGAAAATGCTCACATTTCAAGCATTTGAATAGGGTTGAGAATTAACTAATACTTTCAATTAAAGATACTGAATGGTCTAAGAATTTTAATTTTATATTCTTAAGATAAATAGATGGCAGAAGAAGACGTAACTCCAGTTTTCGGGCATCACTCACTCGGAGGCAGCTTTTAAGGACTGGGTTTAGAGCTGGTCCTCGCAGCCTGGCTGGGTCCCGGCCCCCAGATGTGGATCCTGGTCCTGCTGTCTTCATTTCTGGTTGCATTTGGAAATAACTAGATGAGAAGACATGGGTCTTTGAGCCAGCACCAATCCATCCCTCGTGCAGGCGGCCCTCAATCTCAGATGGGCTGTGTTTCTACAGCCTGTGTTGCTACCGACTGTCCTGGCGCTCGGAATGCATCTCTCCTAGCAAGGATGCCCGTGCAGTAAGCAGGCTGCCACGCGAGCAGTAAGCAGGCTGCCACTCGAGCAGTAAGCAGGCTGCCGCCCGTGCAGTAAGCAGGCTGCCACGCGAGCAGCCACACAAACCTGTTTAGGCCATCACGTAACTGAAATGCTGTCCACACGAAAACCACTTTCAAAACATTGTTGCTGTGTGACGCGGACACACCTTCCCCAGAGTAGGCATTCTCTGCAAATAAGCGACTCGGGAGAACTCTCTCGCCTTCTGGAGTCCCACACTAGACTCTGAACGTGAAAGTGAGATGTAATGAAAGGAAACAGGATGAAGAATCATGACTTTGAAGAATACTATTACAATGCTGGTAACTAAAGCAGAAAAATAGGAAATTGAATAAGAAGTCATGTTTCATCTATTTTAATAATTGTATTTGAGAACAAGCAGGTTCCATCAGAAAAGGCTGAGGAAGGTGCTGGAAGCTTATTGTTAAGGTTCTGAAGGGGGCATCTGGCCACTCTCCAGGTTGATGGTTGTGCTTCCTTCGGGATATTTTTTTTCCCTAAAACAGTCTGTAGAGTAGCCTAGATTATTGCCTTTTCCGCAGATATTCTTGCCAGTGGAGCAAAGAGCAAATGGCATTTTCTTGAGGTGTCTGAGAGGAGTGAGGGGGAGGAGGAGGGAGGGACCTGCTACAGAAAGGGGTGTTGCCTCTGGTGGAACTAAATTAAGTCATGTAGAGTGAGACATTTAATGTCTCCTTTTTTCTCAGGTACTGAAACTTACTCGTTGTATCATTAAAACTTAGGCATTAGCAGAGCTTCTGGTACCAAACTGGGACGGAAGTCATTGATGCATGTTTTTAGCTCACCCTCTGGTCATAGACCTTTAGTCCCTGCCATGAAGCAATATCAACACACCCTCTGGGCATACTCAAATCTCTTGCTGACTGATGCAGGGGCTTTTAAAAAGCAGGGTGAGGGGGTGATGAGGAAGAAATATTCTAACCAACAGTTCCTGTGACAACTGGTATGGAAGGTGCAGAACTCAGGACAGCTGCGTTGGTAAACTGGCTATTCTCAAGTAATCAGGAAAGGAAGAAAGAACGGGTCATGGGGGGCTGGTGTGGGAGTAGGTGTGTAAATACATCACCTAATTGTAAAAAATATACTTAATTGTTACTTAAGTACATGAAATTGGTTGTTCTCGATTCAGGGAGTATTTATACCCGAAAGAGAAGGTACCATACCTGCTCTCCATGGATTCATTTCGTGAAATGAAACTTGGAGCATTAGAAGTGGCTCTGAGCTTCCGTTTAACCAATTTTCAGGCAATGCCTGTGTCATGAGCTTGACGTCTACTAGGAATGAGGTTCCAGAGAATCAGAGATGTTCCCATGTGATTCCTGCATTTGGAGAACTTATCTGAGTGCATGGCAATGATGGCTGAAGGGATTAGGAGACATTAGAAACAATATGCAAAGGAGAAGTTAGTCATCTCTCCCCACAACGCGCTGTGTGTATGTGTGAGTGTGTGTGTGTACATACATACATACACACCTGCGTGTGTGACATGTATGCATACTGTTCTGGAATGGCTCGAGAATAAATATCATGATAAAAATCATGATGATGGGGGCGCCTGGGTGGCACAGCGGTTAAGCGTATGCCTTCCGCTTAGGGCATGATCCCGGCGTTATGGGATCGAGCCCCACATCAGGCTCTTCCGCTAGGAGCCTGCTTCTTCCTCTCCCACTCCCCCTGCTTGTGTTCCCTCTCTCGCTGGCTGTCTCTATCTCTGTCGAATGAATAAATAAATAAAATCTTAAAAAAAAAAAAATCATGATGATGGTGCTGGTGGGGAGGGCGATGACAGCAGCTGATACTCGACGGCCTCATACGTGCTAGGCGCCCTTCTCAACGTTTTGCCCATATTGACTCATTTAATCCTCACAACGATTCTATCAAGTACATACTATAATTTCCCCATTTCATAGTTGAAGAAAGATAATCTCTTGAGTTCTTGCCGAATTTTAATTCAGCGATTCCCATACACAACTGAGATGAAGCAGGCTTTCTGTTCCAATGCTCTTAAAGCCATATTTATCTGGATAAATTGGAACAACCATTCATGTATATAACAAGGGATGATGCAGAGGTCTGCCACAATCTTGGGTCCATTTGCTTTTCCTATCCTAGGTGCCCTATTTCCACTTCCCTTCCAATTCTGGCTACCCCTCTTCTAACTCTGTCTGCACAGCTTGTGCCTGTCACTTCTGAACCTAGCCCACCACGTTCCTCACCAACGGTAACACAAAGAGGTACAGAGAGATTTTCCACATTCTACTCCATTTTGCCGCAATTCTCATTCTGAAGGGCCATGTTAACCAATGGCAACCCTCAGACACTAAACGGCATTTTCAAATGTTCTTTCTTTGAAATCTGATTTTGTAAATATTCAGAAAAGTGCTTAAAGGATACAAATCCCAAGCATTGAAACACAATTAAAAACAATGCTTTGTAGTCCTTTGCTTTCCAATATGGTAGCCACTACCAAGTACGATTCTCACTTACAATGTGAAGAGCCTAAATCATGATGTGTTTTAAGTTTAAAATCCAAACCAGGTTCCAACGATTTAGTACGACCACCTCCCAAAAAAATGGAAAATATCTCATTAGTTATTTTTTATATTGATTACATGTTGAAATTATAATATTTTAGCTATATTGGGTTAAATAAAATGAATTCTTAAAATTGGTTTCATCTCTCCCATTATACTTTTTAATGTGGCCACTAGGAAAACTTTAACTGTATAGGTGACTGGCATTATCTTCTGTTGGGCAGCACTGCTGTGGACTGTGAAACAAAGAAACTCCATGCAGAGAGAATGGTGGTGGCTTCTGCTGAACCACCCCAGGTCAAGTCTGAGGGGCACATGTTCAACCTGAGCCTTCGTTTTTGGAAAACATTCTCTCTCTCTCTCTTTTTTTTTTTTCCCCTTAAATTGTGCATAATACCAGGCACACCTGGATTTCTGGATAATTGCACCCACAAGTGGCTACATGCAGACACAATTAGGTGCTTGCAACTTGTTTGAAGGCACAGGTGTCTAATTGCGCCCACAAATGGCCATTTGGCAGGCACCACGCATTGTGCACACAGCTGATTATAGGCAGAAAATGGCAACAACCAAAAAGGAGGCCTGGATAACGGAGGCATGAAAATAGACCCCGCGTCCCCCCACGGTCTTGGTGTGACCACTCCTTCCAGCCTTTTTTGTGCACTGCCTAGGTGTTTATGGAGAGAGGTATATTTGGAACGCATGGGCTGGGAGATGAAAATGTGTACGCCCCATCTCACAAAGTAAATGCTGTCTTGAGCTTTTAAGTAAATTGGGGCTAACAAAACCCACATTGTCAACCTGAGTAGCCTTAAAGTGGATTCCGCCCTGCTGGGACCGGCTGTTTATAATGGCTAAAAATGATGGAGTGTGTGAGAAGCCCCAGGGACCCTTTGGTAAATAGTAGTGTTTAAAGGGTTAATCCAACCTAATGAATCATTTAGTGGGGATGAGCAGGCCCAGAGTGGTGGCCTCAGGAAGACTCCGGCAGGCATTTACTGAAATGCGGCGCGGGTAGAGGAGGGGAGGCCAGCTGAGGAGCCCGGAGCTGTCGTGCAGGTCAGCGTCCCCGGGGCAGGGAGTAATGGATATCCCCAGCTCTCGGGACAGCTGAAACAACAAAGCTGGACATGGAAACGCATTCACTTACACAGATTTCAATGTCCAGAGGCGATGTGGGGAGGCACTTGGGCCCTGCCTCTTGGACTTTTAAGGCAAGCGCGGGGAGCAAGGAGTCGGCTGTCTTTCTCCCCTCTTATTTCACAAAGGGCTTTGTAGTAGATTTCAGTAGCTTTGTGGTCTCTTGCGGAAGGCTAGCCTTCTCAGCACTGTTGATCGTAAGCATCGGCCCTCAGGCCACAGCAGAGTCAGTGCTCAAGGAAATGCACACCTTTTCTTCACCAGAGTGGCCTCCGTGTCCCCTAACACGGAAGGACTGGCATCCGTTTCTGAGTTCTAGGACGACCAAGGAATCCTTGGACAAGGTTAGGAAATCCAAACCAGGGCAGCTTGACTTGGTTTTTTTCAGGATAGAAGAAAAAATTTTCCCCTAATGAGTGATGGCTTTAGTCGTGTGTATTTATTTGCAATATAAGTAAGTTCGTGATTTACCCACCTTGACAAATTCTCTCTCCGTCTTGGATCTTCACATGCCTGTGTGTCTGCTCTTTATTTATGATGATGGCTGCCTGTTCTTGAATGGCAATGCTATTGTAATAAATCTCCATAAAAAGACAATTCTCAGTTCAAGTTACTGCAGGCTGAATATGAGGAAGACAGTATAAAAACACACACTGGTTGTCGTCTTTCGGAACCTCTGTGACAGTCTTGGCTCAGAACTTCCTCCATTTTGATTGGCGTGCAGCTCAACCTAATGTCAACTTACCATAATTCCTTTATGTGGAAGGCTATTATTCCATTATGGTCTTCTCTCTTGTCTCCTGGTGTCCCAGGAAGGTTGGTGAGAGATGACTGAAGAATTTTCTTCCAGTCAGGTACTTCATCCCATATGATTCGTCTCTTTCTTCAGTTTAATGGCACAATGGAAATGTTCTCTTTCCTGTCATTACCACTCCTTCTGTGTAGACTTGAGATACATGCGAAAATATATAATTTCTTTAGGAGTTTTGTGTAAGGATAAAAATGATTTCGATTTCACCATTTTATATATTTTCAGTCAAATTTTTCCTCTACTTAACTCCTTCCACCTTATTTGCTGCCTAGTTATTGGAGACAATGTAGAACTGGAGGTAACTGGCATGGGGTGATAGTTTGCTGTTGTGCAAAAGGCTTTGCAAGTTTCCAGTCAAGTATCCCTATACTTCCTTATTTAAAAAAAAAGAAAAAAGGAAGAGGGAGAGAAGGAGGAGGAGAAGGAGGAGGAGAAAAAATCAGAAGAGGAGGAGGAGAAAGAGACGGAGCAAGAAGTTTTCACAAGTTGCGAACTTTGATACCAAATACAAGGGAGAGTAGAAGTTTCTGGTTCTGCATGTGAGGAACTTGGAAGTCACAACTCCATCCTAACAAGTAAAAAATAAAAAAGACTGAAAAATTAACAATTGTTCTTGGATCTGCAAGAGAGGTGAGGACACAGGGCAAACCACTGCCCCAAAGATTGGAGAGACAGGCAAATACAAATACACTGTGGCTTACAGGAACAGAGACTCAAGAGAAACCACTGCAAGGCCCAGTGCTGGGGTAGGGAAAATCTGACCTGTAATTAATGAATTGCTGGAGGTTCAGTGGGGACAACTCTGACGGTTATATACTCCAGGTGGACCCAGTTATAGGGAGGCCCACAGTATTGTGAGATTTACGTCCAGGAGCTCAACCAGATTCCCACAGCAAATATGGAGGGGGATGCCCTTGTGTCTCCAGCAGTGAGAGGAGGACAGGGGCCATTTTTAAATACACCAGAGTACTCTGTTCTTCTTAACAAGGCATACCATCAGGGGAAACTAGTTAACAAAGCCTAACCTGCTGAGGTTATTAGCGAAGCCTAACTGACCTGAGGGAAGGGAAATAGCCAATTCCAACAGGTTCTAGCTTTCCATGTGGGAGAAGGGGAATACTCAACTTCAGGCCACGCTGGCCATCCTGTTCACCGAAGTAGGGAGAAACGAACTGAGAAATGCTTGTGAAGTTCACAGGCCAGAAGCACAGGCTCACTAAAAGACTGAGACCTTATCACAGGACTATAGAATGCTCCCTCCCCAGCCCCACGCCTCACCTCCACATTCCTTGTACTCAGTATATCATGTCTAGCTAGCAAGAAAAGACTATAAGATATACTAAAAGGCATAAACCAGAAAACAAAACAAAACAAAAATCATAATTTGGAGAGAGAGAACAAGAAGAACCAGACCAGGCAGGGCTGTTAGGATGATCAGACTGGGAATTTAAAAACAATTATGATTACTATGTTAAGAGTTCTGGTGCATAAAGTAGATAGCACAGAAGAACAGATGGGAAATATAAGCAGAGAGATGGAAATCCTAAGAACCAAATACATATTTGCAGTTATAAGGATGTACCCTTCATCTATTTTAATTTCTGATAACAACCTGTATTATAAATGTCTTGAACCTCTCTTCCAAGAAGCCAACCATGGTGAGCTTCTGCGTCAGAACACCCACTGTCATCCTTTGGTCTCAAGAAGAAAATCTCACATTGGCGTGTCTCAGGAGCCACATTCTTAACCACAGTTAACCGGAAGACCTACGTTACTATCAGATGCCCTGTGGAGTCTAGTCTAAGTTGCTAATATAGAAATCATGGGTCTCAAAGGACCAGTGGTGATATCTGAATGAGTCATTGCATCTTGGAAAATCACAGAAGTCACTGGTCAAGAAGTAAATGTCTATTCTTATTACTTAATTTCTTTATAAACCACAATTGTAATTGTGGTGTAGATTTGGTTTTACTTCTTAGTGTTTTCCTGAAGAAGCTACGAAAAGAAAAGGATTCACAATCAGCACTAGACTCTAACCAGATTTAGATTTGGTGGCTGACTATCATGCTACCTGTATTGAATAAACCACTGCTCCAATGTTCTGAATAATAATACCACAGTCTTCAGAAACAGTGTATTTCCTTCTCCAAATTTCCGACATGTAAGAAAAGCAGCAATCATTGGAAGCGTCTGGTAACTCGTATTGGCATTGACTTTAACTTCTCTCTGTGGCTTTCTCTTTTCCTAACATAGGTAGAGCTGCTGAGAGAGAGTTCTGTTTTTTAGGAAAATACTCAGGTACTGGGTTATTCTTGGGTTTTTTGCTTTTTGTTGATTTGGGTTTTTTAGACTCTGTTTCTACCATGACCCCTAGCCATGACAATTGGTGGGGAAATAAATGAGGGAATGGTGGGGGAAATAAATAGAATTCTTAGTCTTCGTCACATGGAAAATAGTTATGACACTTCTTTTCCCTTTCTCTGCTCCTCTTTCTTTTCCCGGTTTCCCATTTCTAGCCAGGCTTTGCAAAGAGCAAGAGACCTCCTAGAAGTGAGATGAAAATGGGAGTGCATTTAAGATGCAGAAAGCAAAGGCCACAGGCTCCTTCAGGCAGGGTCCTGCCTTGTCACCACTGTATCATCAGCCCTGCATAGTACCTGGCACATAGTAGTCATTCAACTAAATTTTAAGGTGGGGGTCAGGGGGTGGGGTGGAAGGCAAAACACAAGAAGGAATTTGCAACTTAGAGGGAAAAATTCCAGACATTTCACTGTGAAGTTGTTAGAAAGGACAGTTCTCTTTTTTCAGCCATACTAAGTTTAAGTGGAAATTCTCCCTCTGTACTAAGTTTTGTGGGCTTTCTAATTGAGGCATGAGAATTCTTTCTTTGAAAGCAAATTCTTTTTCAGTAATTTGTATTTTTGTTGTTAAGAGAAAGTTTTCTACAAGCAGCAGTACATAAAGCAATAGAATAATTGTGATTGAGACGCCATGGCACACACTTCAAGCTTCAGTTCTGAATGGTTTATTTATCCCAGAGAATTCTTTCCAAAACTCAAATTTCTCATTTTCGTCACCTGCCTGGACCTTGACTTTATTTTAATACATTCAGCAATTTTTATCAGCCATGAGTGATTGGAGTTTTTCCAGACAAGCCATGAATTTTTCAAGTGTGGGATTTTCTTTCTGTCTTCTGTGGAGTTGTGGAATGCTCAGTTTAAGAGTTAGTAAGGAAAAAGGAGCAGCTGAACAAAGTAAAATAAAGAGCCACCCATATCCTCGATTCTGTGGGTGGTACATTGTGTCCATTTATAAAACCTCATGGAACTGAACACTTGAAATGGCCACATTTCTTGTATGTAAATTGTATCTCAGTAAATTTGAGGGGGAAAAGAAGTGTAAAGAGAGGCCTGTTTTTATCTGGGCTTTATTCCCAGGTCATGGCAGGGCTCAAGCTCTCGGGAGATCTTCCACTGCTGTGGCCCTCCTGGTCTCTGGCAAATTCCCAACTCTCAGAGACCCCTGGGATGCCTGGCTCCTATTAACCATGCTTTCTAAGGCACAGGAAAGGCTCCAAGCTAGTCTGGCCACCTCATGCTGCTCCCGAGAAGCAGGTTTCCACATTCTCAGGCAGTGCAATAGTCTCTTTGCCATTCAAATGAAGACCGTGAGCCTTATTACCCTTTTCATAAGCTCAATATGCCATAGGATGAGATGAAAATGTCACCAAAGTCAGGTTCTCCAGACCTCCTTTCCCAAAGCAGCTCTAGATCCAGTCCTCTCCCCCGTGGTCTATGTGAACAGAGAACATGGACAGAGATGGGGAACTAACAGAGGCTGCGTGTTTCTGTGGCTGGAAGGAAGAGGAGGAGCAGGCTGAAAGGGATGGAGACAATGGGGAAGTCCTTGTGGTATCTCCCTTTTTATTTCCCCCCGTGGGTCTGAGCAGGCAGGAACTTTCCTGGCATGTGTTAGATTTATACAACTAATTGCTAATTATTTGCACACTCATTGTTGTTACCTATTGGATAATTGGTAGAGGATGAGAGGTTGGAATTATTCACTTTCTCAAAAATAGACTAACTTAATTGCGCGTGGAGTTATGACAGTTAGTCACAGACGCAGGCATCAAAGCCTAGAGGAAGTTTGTCCAGGACCAAAACCCCATCAGGGACCCTCCCCTACTTCATGGTTCTTCTCTTTCCCCACCTAACACCCTCTTTATTGCAGTTTAAAGAGGGGATTATTCTAGACCTTTTGCTTTCCACCTTCTCCTCTCTGGAGATGTTGGGAACTGTGCCAAGCTGAGGCAACATGAGCTACGAGGAGGCTTTTCCCTCCCCAGGTGGCTTCTAAAGTGAATGGCCATCTGCCCTTTCGAGTATGTTATCCCGTCGAACTTGTGTTTATACCATTAGGTACCCTCCTCCACACACAAATGCAGGTTAAGCATTATTGGTCGTAGGTCTCCCTCTAAATTAAGTATTCAGATACTCCTCTCTATACAAGATGGAAAAAAAAATCTAGCAAATATAACCCAAAACTCCAAGGGTAGACCTATCTTAAGGTTCAGCTACCTGGAAACTCAGACTGCCATCAGGAGCTGGTGTCCTTCTCCCCATCTCTTGACTCTGCTTTCTTCTGTGTTAGCTCCATTCCCAAGCAAACTCACCCACCCTGGGGTCCAGACAGCTGCCCAAAGCACCAAGCTTATCTTCCTGTCTTCTCAGCCACTCCCATAAGAAAGGGAATCTCGCATTTCAACGTATCCAGTGGCAGTCCTAGAATTGTCCCAGGTTGCTGAAATCAGGTTATGTACTTAACCATAGATGATCGCTGTAGCCAGCGGGGTGGAATGTTCTGATGGCCAGGCCTAAGTTACATGCCACTTCTGGAGTCATGGGTAGAGTCGCTCTACCTGAACCACGTGGACTGGGAGTGGGCATGGAACAATTCGCAAAAGAACAGAATATTATCGCCAGGATAAGATGGGACAGATACGAAGCAGGAAAAACCAGCAACTTCCCACTGTCCCGACTATGATGACAAGGGAAGAAGGAAGGCTAGAATCAAGGATGGAAGAGAAAAGTAGAAGCTCTTGTTACACACTCATAAAAGGAAGAATGAGTGCTAAACCCCTAACAAATTATCCATCAGACCAAAGCACCAAACCATTTTCTACTTCTGAATCTGCTTGTCCTCTAACCCACAGGCTTCAGAAATGCTTCCTCAAGTAAATATAATGCAGTGTTTCCTCCATCCATATAGTCTGATATTAAAGGAAAAGACGAGAGACGTGGAGTATATTATGTCTCTTGCAAGACCATGCTTGATGGACTTTTGGCTGCTGCCCAGCTTCCTTTGGCTTTGGGTGCATGTGTCTATAACTCATTTGATACTTTGCCCGTGTGCTTCTGTTGCTCCTTCTCAGAGATGTGTCCAGCCCCCAATCCAAGTCCTCCAGCAGCTTTCCAAGAGGTGGCATCAATGTGGACACACTAATAAGGAGCAATTAGACACAAAGGATAAAACCAGGACTACACAAAAAAGAACAACTGTTTAGAGAGTATATATTTCAGTGTATCTTGTATCTTTTTTTAATGAACATAGTCCATAAGTTTTGGGAAAGTGGTGATAACTTGCTTCTTTTCCATCTGGAGAAAGCAGATTTTTAGAGAGAAAAAGGCCTCTAGACATATTTGAGTATTTGGAAGACTGAGAAAAGCATGCAAGACATTATGGAATCAGGAATAAGTAATAAAAAGTTGGAGCAGAGAGAAAAATAACCATAATAATAGCCAACTTTACGAATTGCTTACCATACCCAGGTAGTGTGCTAAGTGCTTTCCAGTGCTTTTTCTAACTTAACCCCCCTAACTAGTCAGTGAGGCAGGTAACCCTTACTATTCCAATTCCACACATGAAGAAACTGAGACTATATTATAGAGGATAAGCAACTGTCCTAACGTCACATGTCCGTCAAGTGAAAAGCCAGCACTGGAAGCACCCATAAGCACCTACTCCCCTGCTGTTGCGTCTCTTGAGACTCATACGGGATCTGTGTTGATGCTCAGGGCTGCTGAACTCAAAGTTAGCCGAGACCTGAACACAGACATCCCTGGAAATAGACGAGATCAGGAGAGGCCCCGGCAGAAGGAGATAAGGCAGGAAGTCTGGTGATTGTAGCCAGAAGACACCTGCAAGTCTATCCAATTTGGACAAAAAGGATCCCAAAAAGCAGAAAGGAGCTCAGCCTGAAAGGTAGTCGAAGACCAAAGACAAAGGCTCTACTGGCTTTAGGAAGGTGTCAGCAAATGGAGACACCCAGCCTTGGACACTTAGATTCAGGGGTAGGACCTCATTCCTTGAAGGATTTTAATGGGCAGGGTGCAACCTCAGGCCTGGAGAAAGTGAAGGGGTAATAGTAATAATACTTGCGATATCTTACAGCTGAATAGGGCTTTGTCAGTTACACCATGCTTTTCCACACGCCTCTAATGATTGATCTTCCCCCACCCACCCTGTGGGTTTGGCATTATAATCCCCACTTTTGAGCAAAGAAAGTGAACACGGACATTTCTCACTCAAAGCCAGTGGCAGAGCCGGAACTTGAACCCAGGAGTTTTGACTCCAAGAGCAGTGCTCTTGTTGACCATAGAAAGGCTGAGCCCACCATCACGACAGAAACCCATTTACGAAAGCTGGTGTTGAGTTGAGTGCTTAGTCACTAGGCAACAAGTAAGACGCCAGCTGCAGGGAGAGAAAGATACAAGGCTGAAACTCAAATCGACGTGGTTTTTTTTCTCAGTCGGCAAGTCTAACTCCCACTCAGTTTAGAGAAGAGGACCCTTTTTTCCACACTAGGAATCACCAGAAAACATCCATTTACTAAATATTGCAGTGAGGGCTTATCAGGTACCAGGCACTGGGAAGTCAACAATGAAGTCAATAATAGTACTTACCATCATGAAGCTCACAGTTTATTGGGGGACAAATAAGAAAACAGGTAATTATAGTGGTTAGCAATTCCATAGAGACAGAACTTCCCCTAAGCAACAAAAAAGTCTGTACTATATTCAAGATTTTCCGTGACCTTATGTAATCTTACCGTATACAATTTTAAATCAATCATGACTTAATTTTCTAACATTACTGACATTGCTCAAGAAGTTTACAAGAGGGGGCGCCTGGGTGGCACAGCGGTTAAGCGTCTGCCTTCGGCTCAGGGCGTGATCCCGGCATTCTGGGATCGAGCCCCACATCAGGCTCTTCCGCTGTGAGCCTGCTTCTTCCTCTCCCACTCCCCCTGCTTGTGTTCCCTCTCTCGCTGGCTGTCTCTATCTCTGTTGAATAAATAAATAAAATCTTTAAAAAAAAAAAAAACAAGTTTACAAGAGGGGCATCTGATTCAGAAATAAGGGATCGGGAAGAAATGATAGCTGGGACAGGTCAGATTTGACACTTAAAAACAAGAGCACTTTCTTCTGCCCAGCGTCCTGCCTCCTGTCTTCAGAGAGGGTCATCCTCTCTCCCTGTCCCCCATCTCTCTGTCGCTCGTACCCAGATCTTCTTCCAGATTCCTCCAATGCAACGGCTCACTTATCAGAGCCCTGTGCTGCAGCAGGTATCCCAGGGCGCTTCCTCAGCACTGAGCCTATGTGCCCTGTCTCGTCTTTCATTTGTTTCTTTGTCCCTTCAGCTGGTTGGTAAGATCCAGACGATAGACATTGGGGCTCATACCTTTCTGTAGGTGCTTGACGTTCAGAGGACACTGTCAACAACCAACGTCTAAGATGGCCCTCTGGGCGAGGTTAACGTTCCGAGGTTCGTCCAGACTTAGAACTACAGCGGAACGATAAGAGGATTATTTCTTAAGTAAGCATTTGGCTTCTAAAAACAATTCTGAGTGCCTATCCCTGACAAATGAAATTTTCCCCTGAAGCTATTTCTTTCTACGAGAAATAGTACCCAGAGAGGAACAAATGGATTTAAATTTAGTTATTTTCCACCATCTTGATTTTCCAAGTTATTATTTTTTTAGTGGTGGTGATGAAGGTAATTAACAGTTTAATCCATTTGTTGTTGTTGTTGTTGTTAAATTGATGAGACTTTTTTTAAATGCCCACCGAGTGTGTTCCACACTTACTTGCAAGTGACTGTAAAATTGCTAAAATCCAGCAGGTATTTTTCTATTTCTGGTTTTACCAAATCGTAGTTCACTAAACCTCACTTAACTTAATCAACTAAGTAGGAGAATTCCCCAATGAGATGTTAGGGCGGGATAAGTATGTTGTAAATAAAACAATTAAAGGGCTAGTTTACACCTCATCAACTTGCTTAACCACCTGATAACAGTTAACTCCAGACTTTCCTAGTGAAATGCACGGAGGAGCAAGGAGGTGACTTAGAGTCCGGGCTTTAGAAAGGGGACACACCTCCCCTTGCCTTACCTGGGATCTGGTATTCCTCTGCCAAGCGTTTGCACAGTCTCGCCTTATGGGCCAGAACAATATCTGCATAATACCTCTCGTGGGGAGCGCAAATTCCGGTCCAGGGAGTCCCATCAGGCAAAGCAAGCTTCGCTTCATACCTATAACCTCTGAGACACCAGAGTCACATAAGATCTCAGATTCTTTTTACTCCGACTTTCCTCTGGTATGCTTTCACTCGTATCACTGCACTCTCTCCTGTGAGAAGAAAAGTACGTATTGCTTTACCGATGGAGAAACCAAGGCACAAATAAGTGAAGAAGTCCAGCCAGGGTCACAAGCAGAGGTCAGGCTGAAATGCAGCACTGTGACCTCGGGTCAGTTTGGACTGGAGCTTGTGTGGTTTCCTGGAAGGGTCCTGAAATTGTAACCCTGGGTGACTCACTGGGGGGCACCTATTCATTTTACAGAGCTGGAGATAAGGTCTAGGAAAGTAAAATGACTTGTCTGAACCCCCCTGAGATATGACTCAGTCTTTGCAGTTCTGACCCGGGGCCCCTTCTCCACACTGCAGCTCTCTCTTGCACAGAGGTCTTGATGGAGAACTTACTGTTAAAGATTTACAGGCAGACCAGGTATGGTAATAGAAATGTCAGTGTGCTTCCCAGGACACTTTTGCTCTTTAAAGTGGGGAATTTGGATAACATACACCTGTCAAGTGGAAGCTGTGACCCCAATGGGTGATGCATAAATGGGGGGGCTGCAGACCCAATAGCTATAGGGGAAGGTGGGAGCCTCCAAGGAGAGAAGCCTGAGGAGGGCTAGGCCCTACCTGCGGGGGTGGCTCCGGCTGAGTACCATCTTAAAGGAAGGCAAGGCCTGAGTTTAAAGAAAAACCCAAAAGCTGAATTTTTATGTGAGAACCCTCAATGTTCCAATGTCAGCAACTAGCTGAAATTTCTTAAAATATGTGAGCCTCTCTCCCTCTCTCTCCCCACATATATATATACAAGAATATTAAACATGCATAGTGAATATATATGAATCTATGTGGTGTATATATATTCATATTTATATATTCATTTATATATTCATTGTAATGACTTATAAGTTGCAGTGTCTGATGGAGGGTTTCCTACACCGATGCATATTAATGTGGAGTGGGACACAGAGGGTCCGTTGCACTCCGTCATAAATTTTAGATTTGCTTACGAATTTATTTACTTGCTCATTCTAGGTCTTTGGACAATTACCTTAAACTCCCTATAGAAGATGCGATTTTATTTCTTTTAAAAATGACTGGGTGTGACTTCAAACTCAAGTATTGAGGATCTCAGTGTAATTGGTCTCTTTGTTCTTATTCGGTTTCTGCAAGGGGAGGCAAGGCAGTCCTGCTATCCCCATTTTACATATGAGGTCATGGAGGTTCGGGAAAAGTCAAGGCACCTGGATCATATTTCTGTGAGGTGCCTTGCCCGGTCCAAGCCCAGTCTTTGTCTCAGAGTCCCCCGCTCTCCCCGCTACCCTGAAGTGCACCCTAAGAGCACCTCCCACCCTCACAGGCAAATGAGATCAAGTTCCAAACAGGCCTGCAGCCTGAAGGCTCAAGGTCCACCACAGCAAAGGTAGAGCCTAGAATCCCATCTCCCCCAAAGTTTGAAAACAAGCTGGCATGGGGCAAATGGTAAATAACGTTTTATTTGGTAATGGCTCTTTAGTTTTAAATCACTTCGGCATTTACTTTTAATTAATTTCTTTAAATTAGACGACTCAAACATGTAAATATTTGCTTTTCTATGATAAGCTTTTATTTAAATTATTAAAGCTCCAGCTTCGTGACTGATTTTAAGGAATGAGGTTGCCGCCGTGCTGATGATAGAACGCGTGCGCTCAAACAGGGGGACATCACTTCATTTGGCACGTATGCGGGCACCAAACACGGCGGAGAGCGAGGCAGCGCTCGGAGACATAGAACCCAGGGTGAATTTACAGTTTTCTTCGAATTGCTCAAGGAATAAATCAATAAATCGGGGAGTTAGAGAACAAATGTAGGATGAAATAACATCTGAAGGAGCTCACTCACAATAAAAGCTTGTCTTGCTCTTTTTTAAAAGCACTCATCAAGGGCTCTGGACCCACATATTCGTTCGCTAAAAGGAGGGGAGGCGGGGGCGTGGGAGGGGGCTTGTGGAAGGGCTCGGGATGATAACTGTACAAGAACACTGGAGACAAAAAAGAAGATGATGATGATGAAGACGGAGTCATGATGAGAGCGGAGTAATTTCATAGCCCCAATCAGTGTGAGCTATGATAAGCCTTGATTTGCTAGCTGCCCAATTTTATCAGCATCAAAGGCAAGCGTGGAACCCGAAGGAGCCGGGCTGACAGTCAGGCTCTACTTCGGCAGAAAGAGAAATAACAAAGAATGCTCTGACTTCAATAAAGGGAGATTTGAAAGTAAAAGGCTTGTAATGACATTAATAACCAGGCTTTACGAGCCATGTAATGATCAGAGGATGAAGAGACCAAGGCCAGCCGGGCGAGCTTGGTGCTAGTCATCGGCACCCAAGACTCTCTTAATAACTTTTATTATTTGTTGAAAATCATTTCAACAATACAGTTCAGCAACCTTTGTGCTGTAAATCCATTTCATCTGCAAAACTGAAAGCTAAATAGAATGTGATATTATAGAGAGCCTGTCATGCTGGTGCTATCTCCAAAGCTGTCTGCCAAATAATGAGCTGGGTTCCAGACGGTCAGGCTGAATGGGGGCCAAGGGCTGAGCCGCCTGTGTGCCCACCGGGCCCAGCCTCGGGCTTTGGCACCTGCTTCGCACAGACAGGAGATGAAGGCCCAGAATTAGCCTCCACACTTTGATGAAAATTGTCATGAGGTGATTCCACTCCACATCAAAACTGCTACGGAGAGGCCAAAAGTGCTTCCATTTATTACCTGGTGGAAATTGGAGAATGGACCCATGGGCTTGGTGCTGGGCATCAGGGAGATTGTGAGCCTGTAAATTTCCAAAATCTACCCAAGTACGACTGTGGCTGAATCCATGACCAAAATCCAGAAGTCCCCTGAGTGGAGCTCTGGGACAAGGCCGTACCTCCTTCGGTGTGCCCCCTCCAGTGGAGAGAGGGTGGGACCAGGAAGCTCAGGTCACTATTGAGAGCAGGGCGGGGAAAGCCCTTTTCACAGGAAGTCTGGACAGAGATGAAATCGAGGCAGTATGGGGAGGGGCTAAGCTCCAGTTCTTCGTAGCCACAAGTAAACCCAGCTCTCCTCATCTTTATGCTGGTCCCTGGTCCGTTTGTCTCTTCAGCTACCTTAGAAATTAAATACTAATACTAACATGCTCATTTCTTAAGGCAGAAAGTGAACCCAGAGTTTTATGAAATATGTTATATAAGCCTCACTTAGTCTTACAAATTTGGGAGAAAAGACTACCTAATGTTAAGGGGAAAATTGGGGGGGGGGGGTTACAGCAGACCTTATATTCAGGTACAAGGAAGAAATTCTTCCCCAGTGTAAGGACTGAAATTTGAGAATATCCCATCCGCACAGCGTAAATGATCACATAGTCACCGAAAGAAAACCGATCCCGCCTGTCTTTACAGACTGTGCCTCGTTTTCTTTTTATTATTATTATAATATTTTTTTATTATATTATGTTGGTCACCATACAGTACATCCCTGGTTTTTGATGTAAAGTTCGACGACTCATTAGTTGCGTATGACAGCCAGTGCACCATGCAATACCTCGTTTTCATTTGAGAGTCAGTACAATGTGCTCAAAATTGCTTCAGAGTTGGTGGCAACCGGCTTGGTGGTCACAAAATCCAACTGTCCTTTGGATTTCACGTGCACCTGGCTCGACGATGGTGAACTGCTCTTTGGTGAAGCGGGCCCACAGCTCCGCCTGCCTGTCTGCTTGTCCTAACGTCCTCTTGCTCATCCAGCTGAAAGGGGACCCTGAGCTTAGACTAAGGCTGAGCACTGAGAACGGACAGCCAAGAATACTTAAGAGAGCATTTTCTAGAACGCAATGTCTGGCTGGAGAGGGGATGACAGGGAGGGGTCTCCATTTCTGGTCTAGCTGACTGTGTCGATTGTCATTCTCTACAGGGACCCCTGAAGGGGCAGCAGATGTGGGGGGAGGAAATTATTTAATTTTGTACCTGTAAGGTTTGCAGTGCCTAAGGAGCCTCCCAGTGGAGTCATGCCACCCACCAGGCCATTCACAGCACTCCCCTGATCCAAGTCCTACCGAATGACAGTCACACGTCTCACCCTCCCCACAGCACCTCTGGTATTACGGTCCTCCATGACCAGGCCCAGACAGCCTGTCCACACTCAGCTACTTCTTACTTGCCCCCCATTCCCCAGGCAGTGTTAGCAGAATGTCTGTGATTCCTGTCACCTGCCGCCACTGGGCGCATTGTGAGCCGTGAGAAGCAAGAGAGGTTAGAGGCTGCACGGTCTAGCTTCGTGGTTAAACATGCAGCCTCAGGGGTGGGGGGCCTGCCTGGCTTTGAATCTGGGCCCTGCTACTTCCTGCGTGACTTTGGTCAAGTTACTTAACCTCTCTGTTCTTTAGTTGTCTCATCTGCAAACCAGGGATAACAATAATACCTACCCTGGAGAGCTGTTGAAACGAACAAACACGTTAATGTGGAGAAAATGCTCTGGGTGGAACGTGGCCTGCTGGAGGCCTTCAGGAAAGCGCGCCAGTGGCTTCAGATCTCTGAGGTTCTAAATCAAGCTTCTTTGTGAAGGTTATTCCTGAGCTCATCAAGGATGGTAGGAGCACTCTTCTCGGCCCTTCTATTTCTGCTTCTGAATTGCACAGGAAGAGAATTGCGGTGGCAGGCTTCTCTGTGGTCTTAATGGAAATGATATAGAAAGAAGCCCTTAAACACACACACACACACACACACACACACACCACAGACACGGAAGTATCTGAAACTCCTTCACTGTGGTCCTTGGCCTTAGTGAAGAAGCATCTGATGATCTAAGACTGTGGCTGTTTACACCCAAAATCTTCCTATTGCCCAGGCTTTAGAGTCAATGGAGGCACAGGGGAAGATGTGGCAGTGATACGAATATCTGACCAGCTTCGGATAAGATACATGAATATCTTATCCAAAAATTGCATGTATGACTCTGAAAATACGTATAATCTCCTTGATCAAGAAAAAGCAGGCCTCGTGAACAGTGTGTTTTTGCCCTAGAATGTCCTTCCTCCAGCCAGTAACTGTGGACGAGAAGCAGCATAGTGCTTCTCCTAAGGGGCGGACGAAACTGTCTTTAGAATTCCAGACCCTACACTCATGGACCTGTTGGCCCTCCAAGGCTGACCTTGAAATCACACCGTTGTCTCTTGCATGACAATTGGATGAAACCCTCAGTGTTTAGATAATGAAATTCTGAGACTACTGTTACAATAGAAAGAGAGAGATGATTTGAGTGGTTTGACAAGTTATGATGATTTGTTCCTTTGGTTGCCATTCTCTTTCAATAAAACCTCTTCTGTGGTTAAAAGACCATAGGGTAATTATATGCAGTTATTGCTCAGATGGATTTCATGAGTTTTTGTGGCCACTCACAACCGTCTGGATTTCCACAGGTTTCCTTCTCCTTATATGTGTTCATGCAGCCCTTCCTGATTGCCCTCAGCACCCACTAGAAACCTCACACCCCCTCATAAAGGAAATTATTTGGGCAGGACCGTTTTTAGGGACTACCTCCACCATCTGACAGGATGGAACACTCTTTCCAGATTAACGTCAGCTACAGGGTTCCAGCAGATCCCATCTTTGTGGCACATGCGCGTGGTAAATAACTAAATTCTTGTGTTTGTGATTATTGTTGAAAAACACACAAAAACAGCATTAAATGTGGGCAGTCGAAATTACTGTCTTAAACTGTTTTTAGACATGTCTTCTGAGCCCTGAGTCCTTATCATTCTACCTCCATTTTCTTCGCAAACATTTCCTTGGTGTTAACCAGGGCCAAAAGCGTCTACTGGTCCTTCTCTTTCCACTCCAGTTCTTAACAAAGAGTAAGATCCCTCTCCTCATAACGCAATGGGAAATGTGAGTGATGAAAAGGAGATTTTCCCCCCAAATCATTTCTATAACACTGGCCATCAAATGATCGTTATATTTTATGATCCTGTGAAATCTGCAGAAATCAAAGCTATGTAATATACATCGCAGAGGGCTCTGCTAATCCAGGCTGGCCAGATTCATGCCGGAATGAGGGGTGAAGGGCTGGTAACTAGAAACCTGACACTGAAGGAATTCCAAACACAGACTAAAAGCATCTCTGACTACATCACATGGGCAACTCAAGCGCCTACAAGTATATTAGTTTGTGCTGATCTCCTCTTAGCTTTGCCATATTTGCAGAAGAACTACAGAACAAAGCATCAACACCAGCTCAGCTGCTGAATAATGCCTGCGTGGCATACTTGGGAGGAGGATGGCTTTGCCAGATGTCGACTTTCTGCCAAGGGGTACAAGTACGTCTCAGAGCACCCAGAGTTCCACATCATGTTACTTCCTCCCATTTGAACCCCAAATTTGGGCATAGCCAGTTATTACCAAAAAAGGAAATCTACAAAGTCTACCTTGGAAAAGTTAAGAAATTGTCTTTGTTTTAGCTGTTAATAGCACGCATGGTATTTTACAGAAATTAAGAGGAGCAAGATTCTGCCTTTTGGAAACTTTTCCTTGAGTGAGAAATCCCATGCTTACGCCGAAGGTGGACGTACTCACCTCTTGTCATAAATTCTTTATGACTTTCACACTTTTTACTGCGTACCTTATTTTTAAGCCACTAAACGTATCCCTTCTCGAAGCAGACTCTCTTCTAGTCACTAGATGTGTCTCAAGCTCAGTTGTTTCTCCCTGTTCTCTTCAACCTCACCTGCCCTTCCTTCTCCTAAAGGGAGCTCTTTGGATGAGAGACCGTGGTTGTTCTTAAGCTCAGCGTTGAGACACATGGGTGAGTTATGATCAGCTCTGTATTGCAAGGATTCGTTACTGATACTTGAACTGAAGGTTGCAAATAATTTATTTTGATAAATTACAACAGACTTGGGTTTTCTCCCTCAATAATGTAGCTCCCACTCACTTGAATCCCCTTGTTCTTTCTTGAGTGGGAGGGAAGGGCGTAGCGTTCCCACAGGTGGTTGGGAAGTTCACATAATCCTAGCTTCTGCCTCTCTGGGGCTCGAGCGGCTTATATGAAAGTCATCCATCATGTGTATTCTGGTAAAGAAAAGGTTGGGAAGTGCTGTGACAGATGGGAACTGGACATCACCTCTACCTCTGGTTCGTGTTCATCAATCCTCAAGTCCAAGGACTTGAAACTGTAGTGATTGCACCTGGCTGTCACCTTTGACATTATCTCCCTAAGACCTTTATTTGAGATCCTGTGTACTGTATTTTTAATTGCATACATCACAGTGTTCCTAGATTATTGTATTTATGACAGAAACAAAGAAAATTTCTTTGCCGGATGATAATAAACACAGTCCTTAACTGATTCTTGAATAAATACATGTAACCTGTACTACTTAGTCATGTTGACCTCACTAGTAAGTCAGGGCAATAAATGTGAGCCCAAGATTTATTAAGCACATACGATGTTTCAAGTACTATAGAAGACAATGGAGTATACTTTTGTTCTTGACAAACAAGACAAATATAATAACCCACGCCCTGATAAAGTTTACTGTCGTTCCATGTTGGACCCAATCCAACCCTTTTTTTCAGCCCACCATCTTTTTCTCCTTCCCTCTGTCCTTCTTTAAAAATTAGAGACCAGGTAATGTACACGTAATGTACAACGTGATGACTATAGCTAGCCCTGCCATATGATATATAGGAAAGTTGTTATGAGTGTAAATCTTAAGAGTTCTTACCACAAGGAGAATTTTTCCCTTTATTCTTTTCTTCTTTCTTTTCGTCATGTCCATATGAGAAGATGGATGTTAGCTGAAACTATTGCGGTAATCATTTCACAATAGCTGTAAATCAGACCATCATGCTGTGCACCTTACACTTAAAAATGATGTATGTCAATTATTTCTCAATTAAACAGGGAGGAAGAAATAGAGACCAGTCTCACCTCGACCTTTGCCAGTCTCTGACCCTCAATGAGAGTCTGCTACCTCCTTTTATTTTTTTACCCACGACCTATTTCCACCCCTTCCACACTTCTGACCCTCTATGGTTATTGTGCATGTTTGTGGGTTTTCTCTTTACTTAAACCCTCTTTAAAAAATTCAACACACATTTATGGAGCACCTAGGATGTGCAAAGCCGTGTGCTAAGCTCAAAGGGAGATCATTAAATATATAAGACTCATTCTTTCAAGATGTTTGTGCTCTAGTTCGGTATATAACTAGTCTTTCATCCGCATGAGGTGAGAATGACCTACTGTGGTAAATGCAGAAAAAAGAGATTTTCTTTGTAATGGCGGGGGGTGCGGGCAGATGGGAGGATTCAGAATTGCTCATGGCCCGTCTCCTATTCCAGTAAGTATAGCCACCTCATTCCCAGCTAAAAGGTTTTGCCAGTGACTCAGTCTTTCCAATGTTGAGCCCTTTCCCCATACAGGATTGCCTTAGCAAATGTAGGAGCTTGCCTTCCATCCTTCCATAGAGTGAAGACTCTTGGTACCCAGGGGCTGGCTATCTGACCTGCTTAGCCTCTGATTTTCAGCCCCCTTTTTGTTTAATGAAAAATAGTGACATATTGAGCTGGCAAAAAGAAGAAAATCTCATGTAAAGAAAGTGATCATTATTGTTTCTTCACATATCAACACCATATAGCCTTGTCAAGTTTAGGCTGAAAGGTTAGCATTCATTATTGCTTCCCTCTGCATCTATGTGTTTGGAAACTGCATAACTGAGATGGTTCCTATGAGTTTTCCAAGCAAAAGCCTCCAGAAATGAGCCTAATCAAGAAGAAGATAGGAAAAAAAGTAAACTATGAGAAATGTGAAAAAAAATAACCAAAATTTTAAAAGTATAGGTATTTTCATGATTGCGTCCTCAAAGAGGTATATTATAAAGAAAACAAATACAGACGAGTTCCTTCTTCCTTAGGTAAATATGGTTCCTGCGTGAGATTTTCAATTGAAAGTTTTTGAAGAAAATTAATAACACGTACAAATAAAACTCAGGTCACCTGCAAAATGAAGGGTCTGGAAGTACTGATACATTTGCTGTTTGGGTCTTTTTTTTCATCATAATCTCTGGAGGAAGCTGCCCCTGGATTTCTCAGGGCTGGCAGGTACCGTGCAGTATCAGTCGCTGGGGTAAGCATTTCCTGGGCCCCAGAATGGATTGGTTTTTGTGCTTACCTATAAACACTAAATTTCACCCAAATAAACTATATGGGGAAACTCAAGGGAACTTGGGAACTTGGGAACAAGGGAAACGAAAGGGAAACTTAAGATCAACAAAGCTAAAATTTCAGCTCCTTATTCTTCTTTATCCTATCAAGTTAATGAGGAGGGCTTTTTTTTTTTTCCTGTTTAAAAATCATTCTTTTGTGTTTGTGTGTGTGTGTGTGTCTATGTCAGGGTGTCTGTGTGTGTGCATACACACACACACACACACACACACACACAAGATTCACCAGCCCTTAGAAGTTGCTCTGGCAGAAGTCGATTTGGAGGAAAAAGTTATTATAAACAACAGCAGCGCCCCCCCATCAAAGAAAGAAAATTCTTCTAGCACTCTTTGAACCTTAAACAGTGTTTTCATAGGCCAGCTCCTTGTTTTTCTTCTCTATGAAAAATTAAAAACAATAACTGTTTTGATGAGTTCTCCGGGAAAAGACCGTTTCCATGATTTCATTTCTTGACAAAGAACAGCAACCTCACTGGGTCTCTGCCACATGTAAGCAAACTCCCCGCGGTAAAACCTCCCGTCAGAGGAAGGGATACGGTCCGCAAAACTCTCAGAGTTCTTCCCCATCTGCCCAGGGGAAGAAGCCCGCCTGCCCCTTGCTGGGAGAAGTGGATGAGCCGCAGGGGTGAGGTGTGGGAGAAGAGATAACAACTGCCCCCACCCCCACGTGCACGCGGCCTGGGCTGTCACAGCAACGTTCAGGGTTGGATTCTGCCCCGTCACCACTTGATCTGGGTTGTCTCTTCAAAAATAAAAAAATAAAAAATAAAAAAAACAAGGTGTGCCTGTCTTTTATAATGTTCTGTTTTAAAGGCGAGAAATCTCCGTGGAGAGCACAGGACCCTAAAAGTCCAAGGCCTGGAATTCCTCCTTTCTCTCTTTCCATTTTAAACAGGAAACATTCCCGCTAAGAGGGTCCGGAGGGAGCGCTGGTTGTATGTTCATTTTAAGGCAGATAATGTTTGTGTGTTGCAAATGTCAGTGATTTCTCCCAAGGGCTTCAAACGAGTGCAGAAAAACCACATGTTTCACTTCATGCAGAGAAATAGCTTCAGTAGGTTTCGAGAGAAAGCACAGGTTTCGGATATTTTGTTAAGTGTTTCGGAAATCTCTAACATGAACCAAAAGGAAATAGAAATGAGAGCGGGGGGGCGGGGGGCGGAGGCTTAAAATATTTTACGACAAAAGATATAATGAATGCTGGAAGTTTTCTAAATCAAAAATAAAATTCTAAAGGAAAGGGACGATGTAACCCCGATCCTTTCTTTCCCAGGGCTGGAGCGACAGAGGGTGCGTTGGCGCTCTATTTGTCATGGGCAATTTAAAATAGAGCAAAGCGAACTGCACTGAATCATAGCCGTTGATGCTGTAATAACTTGTACACAAACAATTTAATTTTTTTATCTGAAAACTCTAAATTACCCCAAGCTCGAGGATCTTTCATTAATATTCACAGCCAAATTAAGCATCACACAGTAGAGAGAGTGCTATTGTTCATCCTTAGGAAGGGGTCCGCATGCTACTGTCCACATGCACCCGAGCTTGGAGTCTGTCAAACCTCCATTGATTTGGGGAACTTACAGAGCTGTTTTAACATCAAACTCGGCCGATTACCGGGCGCTTTTGACCCTCATTGACAGTGCTTGATTAAGCGCAGACACGGTGTTCTTATAGCTCTGTCATTTCTTTCAAGTGTTCTCCCAATTTGTGCTCTGACATTGAAGAGCTTTTCATTAATTATTATTGTTGCTTTTTTTTTCCTTTAAAAAATTACAAAAGGGAGAGCAGTAGGAAGTGGGAAGGATCCGGTGACGGTAGCGGTGAATACGCGCACAGAAGGTTTATGGGATCTTAAGAGCAGCAAACAGAGCTCGTCTGTTGAAGGCCAGGCTAGATAAGACGCAGTCATCTGTACATTGGAGACGGACTGCTTCTGTTATAGCAAATGGATCAGAGGACGCTCGTCGTCTTAGCAGAGAGATGCAGACAGGGTCACTTTCTGGGAGTGTTTATTCTTGCCCTGGACCGTTCTGTGGGCCTCCTCATCACACAACGCAGCTTCCAGCTGCTCGGCTACTCCCCCTCCGCCCCTGGCCTGGTGCTGCTTCTCGGCTTTGTGGTAGAATTGCTTTAGATCGAGGTTCTAGGTGGCTAATTCCCAGCGCTGGGTTAGGACTTTTTCTAGGAACTGTAGAGAGGAGAGGGCACGTGGGGAAGGTGACAGAAGCTTACCAGAGTTAGACCAAGACCATGGCCCATGTCAGCAGCACCCCACAGACCGAGCAGAGAAGTGAGTCCACGGGAAGTTCATAACTCTGCATAACCCGGACACTTCTAGCACCGCGTGTATGACAGGCTTCAGTCACAGTAGGGAAGAGTAGGGGAGGGGCAAATCATCCCAGCTTTAGGAGAGCCAAAGGCAGCCTTGTTTAGAAAACCAGTTTGGCCACTATCCTAAAGGCCAACATACGGTGGTATGAATCAGGTAGAAGTAGATTTTTCTCTCTGGCACCGATCGGAGAATAAGCAGTCCTGGCTGACATGTGGCTCCATGGCGTCAGGGACTTGGGCCCTTGCCCTCTTGTTGTTCGACTGTCCTCAGCATGTGGCTTCCTCCGTGTGGTTTAAAATGGCTGCTCCGATGGCCAACAGGAAGGAGAGAGGGAAGAAGAAAACTCACCCTCTTCAAGGGTGCACATCATTTCTGTTCACACCCCATGGGCCAGACCTAGTCTTTGGCCACGCCAAACCACACAGGGAGGCTGAGGAATGGGGTCTTCAGCTGGGCAGCCAGCGCAGTAGCTGCTGACATGTGTCTGTTCTTCTCTTTCCAGGGGAGGACCAGCCGACCCTATAGACTGCCTGACGGCAGCACCTCAAGCGCTCTACAAGGAAAGGGAGCTTCCATATTACCCAGGGGCTCATCCCGTGCATCCTCCCAAGGGGAGCTACCCCCACCCCCCGGATCTGAGGGTCGCCGACCTCCGGTATCCTCAGTATTACCCTCCTCCGCCAGCCCCCCAGCATAAAGGACCCTTCCGACAAGATGTTCCGCCTTCCCCTCCTGAGCACCACAGAGTGCCAGCCTATCAGGAAATGGGTAGACCAGGGCCCCGAGGGGGCAGCCCAGACCAGTACCCCTACCGAGCCCAGGATCCCAGGCAGAAGAACCCCATGACTGCAGCCGTGTAACTGATACCACCAAGCTCAGCCCAGCCAGAAAGGGAGACGTGTGACATCACCTTTGCCCTCCCTAGACTTTCAGGCCTTCCTCTGTTCCGAATTCTCCATGGTACAGATAGGTTTTTCTCACCGAGGTTGCAACACTTGACCGCTGACCAGAGGGAAAAAGGAGGGGACAGGAGGGCGGGGGATCACAAGGAAGAGAGAGGACGGGGGTCATAAAGACAGTACTGCCTGAGATTTGAAGTACGTTTAGAATTGTTGGGTTCAGTGAGAGTGGCAGCTGAACAGGCAGATAACAATGGAGACATCGCACCCCGGGGCCTCCCGGGTGCCCGCGAGCGCCATCGAATTGGCAGCGCGGAGACGGTCTCAGAGGCTCAGCCTCAGCCCCCTTATTAAAGCCATTAAGTCTGAAGGGTGGCTGCACATACGGGCATCTTAAATGAGTAGTTTTTGTCATTGAGAAAACAACAGCGAACATGACTCGTGATCTCCTCGAAATGTTTATACCCACCAGAGGAAGGCTGCATTTCCCTATTTCTCAGGCTCCCAGTAACACTCATTTGGTATTAGTATCTTATATTTTCTTGCTTTTATATAAAAAAATAAGATGAATGCAGTATTAGTGTCCTGGAAGAATATGCAGAGCCAGTTTGGGCTTCCAGAAGGAGTATATTCTGAGGACCAGGTTAAGAGGGCCAAAAATGCTGTGGTTCTCCCCTTCCTTCCCCGCAAATCCCAGGCACGACAGCACAGAGATACCCGGTTTCAGAATCCTCCCCCAAATCTCCTGCCTGTCATTATCGTAAGCGGCCCTCCACTTCCAGGCTCCCACTTGTGGGCTAAAATGTAGTTGGGTTAGAAAGAGAGGGCCTGCTGGTTAGGTCACATGGGGAGCAATGCTCTGGGGGTGCCAATTCATTGCACAATCAGTGCCACAAAGCGCTATGTGCACCAGGGACAAGGAGGGGCTGCCTGTGGCCTTTGGGGCTGGTAGCCAGGAGGTGGAAGGTGGCAGTGACCGGCTGTGTGTTTGTGTGTGGGAAGGCATGTGATTACTGGTATGGAGAACGTAAGACAAAAATGCTTTCTGCAAAGTTTGATGGGGAAGGAAATAAAAAGGCAAAAAAAAAAAAAAAAATCAGAAGGGAAAGGAAAAGGGGCATAAAACCAGATCATTATCTCCCTGCTGTGTTTCAGTCACAAAACTCAGGGCAACACCGAGGCCCACATCTCTGATGGGAATAGAAGGTCTTACGGCTTTGAAAAGCTGACGCCCCACCCTCCAAAACCCATCACGTTTCCTTTGCGTTTTGCAGTGATTTTCTACTTATTCCAGCAGGACATCTAAAACTTCCAACCTGACCCAAATGAGAACACCACAAAAGACTGAGGACCAGCAAAACCTGGGAGCAGCCGCTTGAATGGTTCAGTGACGCTTAAGAGACTTTAAGCCTTTGCCATTCCTCTCCATTCCCTCCAAAAAAAAAGAAAAAAAAAAAGTCTTGAGTTCAATGTAGACATATTTTGGTTGAGATTAGAATACTTCTGACGGACAGGGCTTAATAAATTATAGTATTATGGAATATACAGAGTATCTAACCCAGTTTAGTCTTTTTTTTTTTTTTAATTTAAAATAGAGTTGCATTACCAGGAATGAAGCAGCTGCTGGTTTTAGACATAAATAGTTGTTATTTACTGGACTTTAAGAGGTATCATTTTCTAAACTACAATTTGCTCATGGCCCTCTTAAAAATAGACTGTCACGCTGGTTTTGGCCGCCTGCCATGTCTCGTGAGCCAGCACCTCGGACTGTTGGCAGTTCGTGCAAGGGGCTTGAGGGGCTTGGGCCCTGACCACCTAGGGTTGGTGCAGGTGAGCTACGGGGCTTCTCTGCCAACATGCTGCATGACACTTGTCCCTCAAACTAAATAAACCTTCCGGAAGAAAATGGTGAAGTGAGGGAAATGTAACGTGTTGGGGAGCATTAAAAATCAGCTCTTCGGTCTGTTGCATAGTTCAACCAAATTTCTCTAGGCTATTGGACGTAGCCGAGCCAGAAGTCTCCTTCCGGATTAAGGCCAAGGCCACGCAAGGGGCGGCCAGAGGCAGTGCGAGAAGGTGAGATACTCTGTGCCTGTTGGAGCAGGGGCTCTTGTAGGAAGAATGCCCGTGTTTTCACCGCGTTGCCACCTTGGGAGCACAATACCTCCGGCTTCCGGGCTCAGGGCAAGCTGCTCAAAACACGGTTTTGCATTGTATACAAAGTCAATAAAACACCTGTTAATCCTGGGGAGGCAGCCAGGGATGCAAAGGGACTGTTAAAGTGCACGAAAAATGGATTATAGCAGTTTTCTTTTCTTGCCTGAAGTGTAACACATGCCCTATTTGACCCTGCCCAAAAGAAGCTACTGTGTGTGACAGAGGCTCCGTCAGGCCAAGCCACAATTAAGAGCAGCTCGACTATAAGCTTTATAAAAGCCTGTGTCCCAGCCCTCCACTGTCACCACCCAGAAGTTGCAGAACTCTTTCCCAGTCTCTAGGAGAACAGGTTGGTTAGAGTATTTAGAAGACCGGGCTGTAATCAGGAGGTGCCCAGTAGCAGGAAGTAGTTCCCGGTTAATTTTTGGCCTTGGGAAGACTCAATCAGGTCTGCTTGTCGCTCAGAATATAATAGCGCCAAGGACAGAGCGACAAACCCACCAACACACACCCACCTGGCTCCTGATCTGACCACTGGGTCATGGAGGCCTTGAAATGATGTTTTGGCCTCGAGTCACTGGATATTTTAAGGAGCTCTGTTTCATACCTTTCTGCAGGAGGAGAGATAGGAAAGGGAGCAGACCATTGAAAACTTTGAGGTGCAGCAGAATTCAGTCCTCTGCCAGGAAGGGAAACACTGCATCTCGTTAACCGTGTGTGCCGCTGGACTGCGGCAATATCACTCTTGGTAGAAAATCGCTTCCCCACAATATTAAATCAGTGGATGAAAGGCAATCTCAAAGACAGGAGCATCTTCTTAAGTCATAATTGAGTAACAAACAAAAATTGGAAAATAAAATTACCGTGAAGTTCATTATCCTTAGACTTGTAGGTCAACATGTGTTGACCCCACAGGACAGCATGGAGCAAAGATCTTATAATCAAGAGCGTGGTGAGACCCACGGACCCACCGTCTCACTCGTGGAGCAAACTGCCTGCTTTCCAATAAAGGAGGTTTGAGACTTCATTGTAGCTTTATTGGTGCCACCAGCTAAATAAAATTAAAACATCATTCCTTATTCCCTTGAAAGATTCCTGAACTTGTTGAACTATCTTCAGAAGGAAATGCCCCCGACAGCGTTAGGAGCTGTCCTGCATAGAGTCTATATGCATAAGGATCCAGCCTTTAAAGAGCAGTTGTTCCCCTAACCTATAACCCCAGCTTTTGCGTTCTTTGGGGAAACATCTTAGCCTTTCAGGGGGATAGAGAGATCAGCAGAGTTTGGCTAGGAATGTGTGTCTATAAAATTCCCATAGGCATTAAACTCTGAAATCCTCAATGAACCGCCTTCGAACTGGTGCTAAATTGGGTAGACACCCTACTGCTTTCTGAGTCCAGGAGCAACAAAAAGTCCAGATTTCGTGCAATTAGGCAGGAGGGAGCTGGATCCAGAAACGGCCACAGGAGTATTTCTCTGCACTCCCAGTTCGCACCGACTTAGTGGGAAATGATGCCACAATGAGACCAGAAAGAGGAGTCTCCATAAGGTATCCCTACAAAGTCAACTCTCTGAAAAAAAAGGAGAATAAAAGGTAGATATCTAAAATAAGCCTAGAATCTCATATGCAGCTACTACTTCTAAGGGAAACTCTTTTCTCCCTCATGTCCTTAAATAGTAATAGAATCACACAGCGCCTGACTTTTAAAGATGGGCTTAACTCCCCAGCCTGGAGTGCCGAGTGAACTAACCCCAAAGACTGTCTCCTGACTCAGCTCTGGGAGAGTGTTCTCTTGCCTCGATGCGGACTGCCGTGCTGTTTACTACTGGAACGTAAAAACAAACCCTACTGTTTATACAGTCACTTCTTCTAGTGTTTTCCTGTGCTTTTATGACACCAAGTCTGTTCATAAGTTCCGAAGATAAATTATGTGAAATCATATTTTGGCATATGGGGGCGGAGAATGAATTCTTTACAGACTTCTTAGGATGATCCCATTTGTACCACAGAAAACATTTTGGATGTTGTTATATATGAATATATAAATTTTTCTCGTTTTATTTTGCATTAAAATAAAGCTTTATTCAGTCAGTAAGACACCAGAGTGTTGGTTTTCACTCCCCACCCGTTTGTTTTAGGATTTGATGAATGGAATAGGTCGGTCTGGTCCTAATCACCCTTGAACAGCAGCGTCACAGGGCGGAGGACATGAGAAGAAAGCCTTTGTCACATGCCGGGCTCCCAAAAAACAGATGCAAGATGGAGGTGAGCAGGCCGGCTGTTTGTGAGAGTGCACTTGGGTTCGATACCCGCAGAAGCCAGAGCAAGACAGCAGGGCCGGGCAGTCTGCTCTCCCAGCTTAGGCCTCAGCCAACACCACAGGAACCCTGGAGCTACAGTGGCCCTTCACACTTGTCCCAACCTGGGACCAGGGAGCTGGGCCTTTGTGCCACTGTCTTGGTGTGGGTATCGGCTACCCCCAGAAGGAGGTGGGACCCAGGCCCGGGCAGTTCCCTTCAGGTGAAGCAATCCCCAAAGAGGGCTGACAGCTGGGGACAATCTTTGAGGGAAAATTGTCTTTTATCTTTTCTTTTTTTTTTTTAAGATTTATTTATTTATTTGAGGCAGGAGAGGAATAAAGAATCCCAAGCAGACTCGCCACTAAGCATGGAGCCCGACCTGGGGCTCGATCTCGTGACCCTGAAATCATAACCTGAGCTGAAATCAAAAGTCAGATGCTTAATCGACTGAGCCACCCAGGCGCCCAAAATTGTCCTTCATTCTTGAAGCGGGATCTGGGCATCTCATCACAGCATCCAACTCTGCTGACCCCTCCTCGTCATGCTGGCAACACTCTCACCTTGCCTGTGGAAACATGATTCTGGGGGGTTCTGCTTGCGACCATCCCTGTTTCCCAAGCTTCTTTACTGGCTTGCTCTCAGACCTCCCTGGACTCCCTTGCAAGTTCATTCACAGCCAAGATTTCAGCTACCATCTCTGGAGAGATTTGCTTATAATCTCCAGCTCAGATCTGTCTCCCAGGCACATGCATTTCCACTTTCCCACTGATCATCCACACTTGAGCTTTCCACAGGCCCTTTGGACTCAACACATTCAAACTGAAAGCAAAAGCTTTCTCCAAAGAAACCTGCTTCTCACGATTCTGTCCTGGCCAATGGCCCCACCATGTTCACGCTACAAACCAGAAACCTGGAAATGGTCCTTGACTTGCCATTTACAACTCTGCCCCTTCCTCCCACCCATCCCCATCTGATACGTTGGAAGGCCAGCCATTGCACCCAATCTGTCCGTGCTTCCTGACATCCTGCCTGGGCTCAGCCTCTTGCTTCTCACGCAGCCTCTTCACTAGCCTTCTTGCCTCCCTCCTACCTCTGACCGTGCTTCCTTCTGAACCACCTCTATGCTACACAGACTCAGCACCCGCATTGGTAAATAAAATGTGGTTAGATACGTACATACCCATTTGTTTCTATGTTGTCTAGAACCCTTTCATGCTACCGTATCAGCCCCAGCTCTCTCCTGCCAGAGAACTTTAGCTGAAGTGGAGATCAGAGCACGTATGCTACTCTTCCAGAGGCAGCGTGGTCTTGTTGAGAGACATTGGTTTTGGAAACAGGCAGACCTGGATCTAAAACCAGGTTGAAGTACTTATCAGTTGTGAAAATACTGATCTCTCTAGGCCTCGACTTCACCATTTGTGAAATGGAACCACTCCATGTCTTAGGGGCTTGTTTTGAGAACTAATTCACATGACAGATACAGGGGTTCCAGAGCCAGTTTAAGCCAGCTCCCGAGAGCCCACGGGCCACATCTCTCCCCAACGCCATGTCAAGTGAGGCCACGTCGGTAGCTTCACCTGGGCCGCGTGGGAGGCATTTACAGCACAGAAATCAGCAGAGCCTACGAACCGAGACTTTCTCTCCCCTCTGAAGAGGCCATTGTTCAACATTTACGAGCACACCACTGGAGAGAACATATCCTGCAGTGAAGGAAAATCAATCCCTGCCCCCCACATGCGCACACATACTCATGCACACCCCTATTCTTACACACACAGGTACACACTCCTTAAAACCTTTCTGTGGCTCCCTCCTACTTACAGCCTAACGTCAAAAGCCCCAAGCCCTCCAGAACCAGTCCCCTGTGCCCCTCCCTCTTCACGTTTTGCCGCTCCCAGTTTTATACCCTGTGCTACTGTTATTTCCAAATTACTTGTATTTATTTGAGCCAGGTGTGCATTGCCCAGCTCTGTACCATGGCAACACACAATAAACATAGCTGCTCAAAGTGCCCTTCATCTAGGGATCCTCATTCGTCCCTAAGGCCCGGATCCAGCAGCTCTTCCCTATGGAGACTTCAAGGCAGGAACTGGAGATTGGCTGCCTCACATCCACCCCACCCTCGAGAAGCAGGACCTACTGCAGGGCCGGGGCGCTCGCCCTGGAGGCCACAGTTCCCGCCTTGCCTCATAGCCGTGGTTCCCTGTGAGGCCCAGCTCCTACCGATCAGGCCAAACACGCCAGAGGATGGAACCGAGGACTAGGCACGCCCTGCTGGCACACAGGGTAACAGAGGCATTTGATTTCCTGCAAGAATGTCCGGCCCCTCGCTTCCTGGGGGTCGAGAGGCTGTGTGAGGGTCATGCATCGTGTGAGCACCGATCCCAGCTGGGGCAACGTGATTCTGTGCCAACAGTCGGGGCGTCTTCTTATCTTCGAGAAGTTCGCAACTTCCGCAGTGAGCCAGCTCTGTCCTTCTAGAAGGTCTGCCTAGAGCTGGCTTCTCCAGCCCTTCAAAGAATTCTGCAAGCACCTAACTTCTCACATGAAGTCCCTTTCGGTCTGCTAGAAGGGACTCAGTTATCTGCAGCCAACCTCCCCAAGACTCCCGCCGCAGCCCTCCTCCCGAGCCACTCTAGGTAATTCCATCCCGAATGTTACCGAGATACTTTCTGCAGATCCTCAATAAAACTTTTATTACCTCTATTACGATGATTAGTTTCCACGTCTGTGTGGCCTTCTGAAGAGCATCGTATTTGTAGCACATTGCCTGGCTCTGACTCGGAGCTCGAGAAATATTTGCTGAGTTCATCTGAATGAAGAAATGAGGTGTAAGGGTTCTTTTTCTGAATTGCTGTGCACTTCTGAAGTTCCACCTTGCAGCCCAAACCGTAAATCTCCAAGTCCTGTTGTTAAAGATCGCCCAGTATGATTCCTGAGGTAAAAGGTGTTGGCTCACGTGGACGAGCCAGAGTCTAATTTAAAGCACGAAGCAGGCTAGGAAATTGTAAATGCAATAGGTAATGCATTATTTAGAGAGTAAAGAGAGACTTAAGTAAAGAGAAAATGTATTACTTGCAACGCACTAAGACGGAAATACTTTTCGTGACAAATGATTACTATTATTACTGTGTAATTCCTGGGATTTTAGGCAAGTGCTTTGCATAACTTGTTCCTTTCAACAACTGTAGGTGGGGACCTGGAGGGCTCCCTGACTTTCCGTAAGGAAACTGAGTCCTACATACAATGGTACTGAAATAAAAATTTAATGAACGCTCTTTCGGTGTCTCCAAAGAAACCAGAGATTACTTTGTAAGCGTCTTGACAATTGAGATTTCTTTGTTCGCGGCCATGTTTATTCTCACTAATTACTGCTTACAGTGCATGCTGAATGTTTCAGGATCACAGTCATTTTTGCCTCTCGCGTAGTCGAAGAACATCGGGTTCATACTTATTTTACACCTAGAGAAACTGAGGCATGAAGAAGCCAACCAGGTAACTGAGGGTCACCCAAAGGAGAAAGCTGACGTGCTCTTTATTCATGACGTATTTTAGGGGAACTTCCTATGTTCCGGGCACTGGGTGGCCGCCTCCTGAGTGGGCTCTCTGCTTTGCAGTGGTGGGCGGGGGACTCGCCCGCTTGCATGAAAAGCTCCTTCCGGGGCCTGTGGCCCGGTGTACATCATACCTGTGCCTTCCTAATCACCGGCCTCTCAGAGGTCATCAGGCGTGGCCCTGTCCTCTGGAAGAGGAGACATGCTTCAGCCGTCAATGTTCAACGTTCACTTATCACCCTTTCCACTGAAGCTTTATGTGGCTGCTTGCGCCCACCCCTCACCAGACAAGCCCGAATACCTAAGTTGGCTGCACGATCATGGGTGTGTGACACCATAGAAAACTAGTTTTCACTGAACCCTAACAACCCTGGACTTCGTAGCTCTTCTGCCTCGTCCCTGAAATGAGACGTACAAAAACAAAGTGAGTTTCGATCGTAGCCCAACAGCTGCTTCATGTCAAACATGGCAAAACGCTGCAGAGGATCCCAGATGCGGACAGGGCTTGGATTCTGCCTGCGAGGACCCGCGTGTGCACAAAGGATCAAAACTCAAGGCCACCCGTGCTGAGTGCTCGCGCGAGGTGTGCACTGCCAGGAAAGCCTGACTTCTGACTTTGGGTGTGGACAGGATCGCGTAAGTTTTATGGAAGTGGCCTAAAAGGATGAGAAGAATGTCAACAGGCTAGGCAAGGAAGGGTATTGGCTTTCCAGCTACAGAAAAGAACGTAAGCATCCGCACAGAGACAGGAACCCTCCAACCATGTGTGATTTGGGGACAAGGAGGAACATAGGTTGTGTGATGGGGGTGGGAGGGCGGGAGGTTTATACTAATGATGACTAGTATTATTCAGTGCTTAGCAAGTGCCAGATCCTGGCCTAAATGATTTTCATAATTTATCTTGTTTAATCCTCAAACTCCATGAGAAAGCAAAGCCTTCAATGAATCAGTAACTTGCCTTTGGGATTTCAGACCCTACAAGAATAAGCGACTTAGGGACTCCAGGGACTTAGGCACTTGATGGGTCTGGGGCGGGGCGGGGGTGGGGAGAATCACTCCAAAAGAGTGTTTACATAAAACGAGCCCAAATGAAGCACTATGACAACTGAACTGGAAAAATTCAGCAAATCAGCAGCTCTTACTAAAGAGGAGAGAGCTAATATTTACTGAGTGTCCAGGAGCAGTGACAGTTGCTTTCCCTACATTCACCTCATTTCTTCTTCACATCAGCAAAGTGGGCACACTAACCCCATTTTACAGATGAGAAAACTGAGGCCCGGAGAGACTAAGAACAGCTGTGGCTAGTGAAGTGGCTAGTAAATTCAGCTCTGGGCCCAAGAGTCTCCTTGCTGCCCCCATGGAGATCAAAAGCAAATCTCAGGGCAATTACTTTTAATTCTTCAAGGCCTCCACGGTGATTACTATCTAAAATGTGTGCAGCGTTGAAGAAAATTCAGAACGTGTAAATGCAGATTTTGACATTTGAGACTCAAGAAATAGCCTTGTGTTAGTTCCACTATATATTAAATTATAATCTATGTAGACAGCAGTTTTGAAAGGTATCCAGGCAAATAAGTTGTACTTCTGGCTGAGGTCAGACAGGTAGATGAAACTTTGATGACTTAATTCCCCCAACTACTAAAGGTATAAACAGACCAGGACTCCAAGGTGGAAAGAGGCTGCCAGGAAATTTATTAAGAGCAGTAAAGTGCGGGGCCATAATTTCAACAGGTTATCTTGCTTCTCTGGCTAATTGTTTTCCAAGGCTTCTCGGCTCTGAACCATTCAGCATTCTTATCACCTGGGAAATGTGCGTGCTCCTTAGGATATTTTCCAGCATGCAGCCACCTCCAGTCCTCCGGTCACGGCTGTATTTTTGCTCAAAGAGCTGTCGATTCGATTTAAGAGCCGCCCCAGCCCCACAATGCGCTGTCTTGCTGGTCTTCAGAGAGGGCTGTGGTGTCGCCCTTTGATTTATGGAGAGTGAAGCTCAGACCAGCCCGGTGCTTTATTAAAGCAGCTTTTAGCCACATTATACCTTCCCCGTTCCGCACTCCTACGGCTCTACCACCTAGGAGCCAAAATCCCTGTGATAAGCAGCATTTGGGGTGATTGGAAAGTGGAGCCTTGGCTTTGTCTCCACCCACCATCCTGCCTCCCGACCCCCCAGGTGTGAGATGGCAGGGTGGGGAGGGGTGACGGAGACCCAGGCACAGCCCTGCTCTCCAGGTGGCCTTTCAATATCCGTTTTTCTCCTGACCCTCTCTTGACCTTCGCAGTGTGACAGTGTTTGGCCTGGGGCTGTGCCTCTTCTCGGTGATCTTTTTTTTTTTTTCCAATCCAGGCTTTAAAAGGAAGCCTCAGAGAGGTGCGACCACACTGCTTCAGGACCCACTTTCAAAGGCTCCCGCTCTTTAGGCTGCGTTCTGCAAAATCACAGGCTGCAGGCCCCCAGCGGAGACCACAGTAGAGCAATCGGAGCAGGAGTATCTGCAGGTGAACCGACTGGCTCATAGGTGTCGGATGTGTGAAAACTGGTTTTGTTTGAAACGTGGAACTTTTCCTCCACAGATATATAGCCCCCCCCCAACCCACAAACCAGGCCTGTGCCACGTAAGGCTGGGGGTTGGGGAAACTTGAGTATTCCCGGCGGCCAGGGCCCGCCATGCTGTGTTGAGCAGCAGTGAGGTCCTTCCCAAGGACTCGGCATTAGGACATCTCGGTCCCTTCTTAGCGGCACATCCCTGAAACCTTACTGCTGTCTGTCACTCCGATCCTACACCATCACCCTGCCCCAGCGAGCTCACTGGAGTGGGGTTGATGACAGAGTCACGTTGGGCCAAGGTTGGGGTGTGATCACTGGCAGGCGCACCCCTCCATCCTGTTGTCCATAAGAGGATAAGCCCCCCTAGGGCCGGCACGGTGGCGGGTGAGTTACAAGAGGCTCTCGCGTTAGCGAGCTGGGTGAGCCCTCGTTTGCAAAGACCCTGTCTGTAAGTGGCAAATAGCACACGATCACCGATCACCGTGAGAAAGCATTTCGTTTCTAAATCTCTACTTCCTACAAGAAGAAAGATGTGGTCAATTGCTAGTATGTCTTCAACACCCCTCTACAACTTGTTAATCTCTTTTATTAACAGAGAGCAGATCTCAGACTTCCGCAGGCTCTAGGTTGAATTTAATAACTTTGTTTTGCTTTCGTTATATTAATTTTATAATTGTCTTCTATTTAGGACAAAATGATCCTGGCTTTTTTTTTCACTTACAGTAGTCAAGTTAGTTTTCATTAAAAATAAAATTATTTAGGGGGCACCTGGGTGGCTCAGTCGGTTGGGCATCTGACTCTTGATTTTGGCTTAGGTCATCATCTCAGGGTTGTGAGATCGAGGCCCATATGGGGCTCTGCGCTCAGCAGGGAGTGTGCATCTTTCCCTCTCCCTCTGCTCCTCCCCCTGCTGGTACTCTTTCTCTCTAAAAATAAATAAATTTTTAAAAATAAAATAATTTAGGTAGATATTAAATAAATAATGGTACAAATGGACATGGTAACAACCATGGGATGGCCAAAAAATGAAGTTCAGAAACTTCATTTGCTAAGCCAGTGGAGAGGTGTCCCAGGGGTCTCTGAGGCTTCCAGAAGGCAGAGTAACTTTTGGAGGATGCAACCTGTTTGAACCCTAGGACTTCAAGGTAACCTGTAGATGAATGAAACAAGGCCAGAATGTTCTAGGAGAGAGATTGTACTGACCAGGTAGGTTTCCCCCAAGGGGAATCTTGCCTGGCCTTTTGCCTTGCTCCTGGCTGTAGTTCTGCCGTGGGTCCATGGGTCCTTTTCTTGCTCTCATCCCCCAGCAGTGGGTGACTGCAGGGGCATTTGGCTGATTCTCCTGCTAGAGCCAGAGACAAGCCAGACCCAAATATGACAAGCATCAGATGGGAGCCTTACTTTCCCCGAAGCCTTGGAATTACATTAGCATTAGTTCAGGCCTCGGTCTGCCTCCGTCATCACATGGCATCTTACCCGTGGGTCTCTCTGTCCAAATTTCCCTCTTATGAGGATGCCAAGCGTTGGACTAGGACCCAAACTAATCCAGTATGACCTCATTTTCATTTGATTATATCTGCAAAGAACCCATTTCCAAAGAAGTCCCCATTCACAGGTATTAGGATTTGAACATATCTTTTGAGTGAGACACAATTCAACCCATAACACTCCCTATTGTTCAGATGCTCTCCCCCAACCTCCGCACCTCCCACCAGCCTCCCATCAAAATCTCTGCCCCGTGTGCCGCTAAGACTCCTACACACTGACCAATATACCAATGACCGACCATGTAGACCCTGCTAGTGCCTTCCTGGGTCCCACTTGTTTCCTTCTCTACTGTAAAGGTCACCCTTTTCTTGGGAGACTGTGGAACAGTGACCAAAGGACGGGGATAATGAATGTCTGCCCATACAGATTCCTCATTATATAAAGAAAAAAAAAAATTGCTTTCTCAGATTTTCCTTCAATATAGGGAAGGCCATAGGTCTCACCTGCCTGGCCAATGAGACGTGAGAAGTGGCCGGGGATTTCTGAGAAGTCTCTCTCTTTCTCACTTGTTCCTTCCTCTTCCTACCTGTCACAGCTAGAAGTACAACCACCATCTTGCTACCACGAGGTGTTACGCATAAAGATATGAAGCCAGGGGCGCCTGGGTGGCACAGCAGTTAAGCGTCCGCCTTCGGCTCAGGGCGTGATCCCGGCGTTATGGGATCGAGCCCCACATCAGGCTCCTCTGCTGGGAGCCTGCTTCTTCCCCTCCCACTCCCCCTGCTTGTGTTCCCTCTCTGCTGGCTGTCTCTATCTCTGCTGAATAAATAAATAAAATCTTAAAAAAAAAAAAAAAAGATATGAAGCCAAACGCCGACATGCTAAATAACATTTAGCATGCAGAAATAATTCAAGATAGTCAACACTTACTGAGCATTTAATATGCACCAGGTGTGGTTCTGAGCACATTAAATGTATTAACTCACGTACTCCACCAACGCATGGTCCGAGTATATTATTACTTCCATTTGTAGAGGAGGAAACTTGCACAAACCCGTGCAACAGGCTGCAAGGTCCATGCTAATAACTACTGCAGTATTCTACCTCCCAGCAAAGAGAGAAAGAGTCTGGGGATCCCGAAGGCATAATTGAGCTGCTATAGAGCTCCTCTTTTAAATTTTAAAACAATAAAGTAGCATTGGTTGGGGCTTCCTTTCCTTGCAGCTGATCGCACTCTCGGCTGACACCAGTGGTACCTCACAGGGTCACCGGAGGGTTAAATGAGGAGCTCTATGTCTGTGGTTGGAGAAAAGCAGTAACAGTTAATACTGTCTACAACACAGTAGGTTCTCAATAAATAATTGGTTTTATTGTTTAACCAGTTGAAAAGGCCACATAATTAAATCAATATCATGGTAGGCAGAAGAATGGGCTCCAAAGATGTCCTCATCCTCATCCCAGGACACCAGGAATATGTTACGGTTCCTTGGCAAAAGGGAGTTTACAGATGTGATTAAGGTTAAGAACCTGGAGATGGGGAGATTACGCTGCATTATCCAGGTGGGTCCAATCCAATCACACGAGTCCTTAAAGCAGAGGACTGGGATGAGAGAGCAAGTCAATGGCGGAAGGCCAGAGAGATGGTGGTGGGAGAAGTGTCCGATGCTCCGTTACTACGCTGAGGTACAGGAATCTTCACGTTCGGATCAGAAGGGGCGTCTGGGAGCAGACAGAATGAGAAAATGGAAATCTCAGTCCTATAACAGCATGGAACTGAATTCTGCCAACACCTGAATGAGCAAGAAAATGGATTCTCCCCTGGAGCTGATGGAAAGGAACACAGCCAGCCTACCTTTTAGCCCGGTAAGTCTCATCCTGGATTTGTGACCTACAGGGCTAGAAGGTAATACGTTTACATTAAGCTATCAAGTTTATGATCAGTCGTTCTAGCAGCAATAGAAAACTAAGACAATTCATAATGGCAGCGTTTGGGGTAGCAGCCAGAGGCATAGCTTCAGGAGCTCTAGAGAAGAGTTGAGGACCTGCTTACCGAAGATGGTGAGAATCCCCCCAGGGCATAGAACCATGAAGACTTCTGGAAGAATGCTATCTTGCCCGGTGGTGTGACTGACTTTGTTTTAATGTGGCAGGAAGCGCTACTCTGCTATACAACTTGGGCGGGAGCACTCACGTAGGCCCAGGAGTGCCGTTCCTACAATACGATGTGAACAGTGCCTCCTACAGTTGTGTGGTGCAATAGGCCTGCTAGAGGGGTCGTGTGGGATCTATGAAGGTAGGGGCTAGAGCTTGGCAGGGCAATGTGCGTTCAAGGTATTCGACAGCTCACCTCTCTCGAAAGCCCTGGGATTTTTGATATTTGATGAGTGCAAAATGCCACCTCCTAATGTCAAAAATTCCACTTAAAAGACAACAAAAAGTGAAGCTTTGGGGTTTCCTCAGCTCAGTCGAACCTCTACAGTCAGGTGAGCTGGGGTCAATGTGAGCTTGTGTGGTCTGGCCACTCTTCATCGTGGCTAATGGGGAGCACAGCCTTGTCAGGAAAACAGTCAGGTTTAAACCTGTAAAACTAAGTCCAGGACAAAGATGACTTTCAGATGACAAGGGTCTCTATTTTGAGTCAAAATCTGGTGGAAAAAGAAAACATATTCAAGATCTTGAGAAACAGCTGTCCATTTTACCTTCTTCCTGGGAAAGGTATATCCCCCTAATTAGAGATTTGGAAACACACGGCCGCCCACTGCTTGCAAGGATAGATTACAGGACTGCTTTGTCAAACACAGTTACATTTGCTGACAAGAAACCAGGTATGTAAAGAAGTGAGAAATGGAAATGCTGCACCATTTTCCAGAACAAAATCTGCCTCTAAAAAGGTGTAACTCCCTGCAAAATATGCTTCATCATTTGAATAACAAAATAAGATATGCAAAAAAATAAGACTTCTCAAAGAGAGTCTGCATTCAGGTTGCAGTGAGTACAAGCAGTATGATGAATATTCTTTGTGCCATAAATGTTTTGTGAGAAAATAATGTGTTTTAGAAATGGAGCGGAGATAATACTAGAGACTTTGCTTTAGCGACTATCAAATAAGTTTCCAGGCAGGTTTTCCTGTTTCTTACGGATTCCTGGAGTTCATGGTGAAAGCTGCCATTAAAATTCATTAGATGAAAAGTAAACTTATATTACAATTGATGACATTCTCTTCTAAATTGTTCGCCCTATTAGTGAGAAACCTTGTCTGCCAAACTCTATCTATGGTGTGTGCTCTTCTCCTGCATTTCAATCTAAGAGATGTGCCGTAAATGTTGATTTTTTTTTTTTTTCTTCACGCACCACATATCACACAGGGCATTCCACAAACTGTCCTGAGATATTTCTCGACTTTTAGAAACAGGATGCTGAGGTTGCAAGGAAATTCTTCTATTCCAGGCATCAAGGTTGGAAAAATTACTTAAGGATGACAGGAAAAGATTTTTTTTTTTATGTGCCCCGTTACTAAGGCCTGAAACAGCAATTCATTCAGCAGAAAAAAAATCCCTGTGGGCTTTTCTCAGAGTCCCCTAAAAAGCATCTGTGAGGCCTCTCCTTAGGTTGAAAGCAATTCAAGAGCAGCAAAAGGGGAGGGGAAGCTCTGTCTCTGTCTGCTTGATCCTCAGATGCTGTTCCTTTGCAGTCAGACCCCTCCCTGCCATGCCTCCCATGGATTAGACCGGGAGAACAGAAAATGGCCGACCTCCTCTCCTTGATGCAGAGACTGAACCCCTGTTACAGACTGAATGTCTGTGTTCTCTCCTCCCTGGAATTCATATGGTGAAGCCGTAATACTCAATGTGATGGTATTTGAGGGTGAGCCCTTTGGGAGTTAATTAGGTTTAGATGAAATCATGAGGTAGGATCCTCAGGATGGGCTTAGTCCTTACTCATCCTTAAAACTCGTAGTGCTTCTAAGACGAAGACAAACCAGAGCTTGCTGCCTTTCTCTCTGCCATGTGAGGACACTATGAGGAGGCAGCCATCTATAAGCCAGGAGGAAGGGTCTCACCAGGAACCAAATCTGCCAGTAACTTGATCTCTGACTTTTTGATTCCAGAACTATGAGAAATAAATATTTGTTGTTTAAGCCACTCAGTCTGTAGTATTCTTGTTACAGCAGCCAGAGCTAAGATATCCCTTCATTGACAAAATATGGCATGACCATTTCTTCTTTATGAATTAGCCCCTCTGTGGTAACTTCTCTTGAATGCTGTGTTATGGCAATCTGCAGGGTGATTGGCAAACCTGAAGACTGCAGTTTGGCAGAAAAAATTCTGCGGGTCAGAATTTTTCTCTGAAACACAGAGCTGGCTCACAAAAAAGCATCATTTGGCTTGGCAAGCTCTACACTAACCTGCTTCCCTCATGGAAAAGCCAATTTCAAGCTCTCCTGAGAGAGGCAGGTGACACAAGCTCTTCTATTCCCCAAACCTGGCTGCACCAAGAGCTGTGGGAACAGGAATGGAACAGAAAGATTCCTTGCACCCTCTGCCACCTGCCTCCTGGCTTCTCCCCTCGCCACAATGGCTGGAGGTCCTCACCTTAGCAGGTACCAGTAGATGGGAGACAGCTGGGCGTCCCAGTCCAGCAGGCCAGAGTTGGAAGCTCTACTCCCCACCAATGAATTGTATGACCTTGAGTGGATCATTGAAACTCTGAGACACAGGGTCTCCATTTATGAGCAGGTGGCAATAATTCCTGCCTCACAGGATGTTTAAGAAGATGAATAAGCTACCTGCGTCAACTTACCTAGCGCGGCGCTCCACCAACGTTGTTCCCCTGCCCTTCCCTCCCAGTTTCTCTCAACAATAGATTAGCAACTCTCAGAAGTCATGGTTATTCCCCCCCCCCCCGTCTTATTACCAACCTCACTCTTCCAGGCTATATCTAAGCGGGTCAGAGTTTGAGGTTATATTGCAGAAGTTCGCTGTGGCAGAGCTAAAAAGCCTTGACAGTCAGCCGAGCCTAATGTTCACAGTGGGACTGTCATGGGAGATCTACTAGTCTTCGTTGTCCGTGGGTTTAGCTCCAGAGAAAGCAGCACGAACCTATCCTAACAGGAACAACACTTGGTCAAACCAACTGACAAGGAGAAAAACCTCCTGGGGCACCTGGCTGGCTTAGTCAGTAGAGCATGCGGCTCTTGATCTCGGGGTTGTAAGTTCAAGCCCCATGCTGGGTGTAGAGATCACTTAAAAATAAAATCTTGAAAAAAATTTTGAGCTTAGGAGGGTTTTTTTTTTATCTTCAAAAAACAGAAAGTTGAATATGGGTGAATCATGCCTGCAAATTAGAGCTTAAAGATAGCACTTTGCTTTCTTCCCACTGAGGCTGTTAGAAGTTTGGGCCCTTGGTATCAGCTTCATCCTGGAAATGAACCTGACTCACAATCTATTCATAATCCAGCTCTGAATCTCTTCCCCTCAGAACTTTTGGCAATAAAAATAATAACAATAAAACCAGGGAGGGAAGGATGAAGCAATTCAACTTATTTCATTATCTTGGATTTTACACTTGTTGTTTGCCAGCTTGATAAGGGATGCCATAATCTTTTATGATCTCAACATCCTTTTTTTATTGCACTAGATGGTAGGGGAATTGCCCCCAAATTAATAAAAACCATATGTTGGATTTGATTAAAAATCACTTTGGAATAATGATTGATCTAGCTTGGGAATGAGAATAAGCTTCACCCCCCCTTTTCTTTTTTTTTAATCATTGCTTTTCAGAGTTCCTCGGGCTCCTTTCCTCCCCCACACATCTGCAAACCAGGATAATGGAAAGGTCTTATAAATCTCTGGTGTATATATCTGTTACCAAGAATTGCATTGTAACCTGAACTATTGGTCCATCCAATGCCATCTTTATTGCAATGGGGATGGTAATAACAGCATTCCATGGTTGTGTCTGGATGTGTCAGGCAACTGGTATATGTGATGAGATTGGTCCTCTGACCATGTGATATGTGGCTTTGGTGGGGACCCATTTTGCAAAACTCTATGGGAAGTGGGAAAATTCTGGTTGAAGAGAAAACTTCCTTAATTAACATAATCTATTCTCCAAGCAATGGAAAGTCTTCCACCTTGTTAGCCCAGCCCACCTAGAATGTTGTTCTCCACGTTTGACAGTGCTTCTTTTCAACAGCATGAATAACTGAAACCTACCAACAGCCAAGATGATCCATCTTTGAAAATCCTTTCTTTTATTCCTCCCTCAGAATTGCCCCAAACATGGAAAATGTAAAAATACCTGGGAAGTGGTTAAAACTGATGGATCCTAGGCCTGTCTCTAAAGATGCAGTTTTACTAGGTGAGGGGCTGGGCCAGAAATCTGCATTTTTAACATGTACAGAAGTTCATTCTGATATACATGGCCTACAGATCACCCTTGAAGAAACATTGCTGTTATAGGAACCTTCAAAATATCTTAGGTGTGTTTAAGAGCACTGTCTTTGGAAGAAATTTGCACTTGGCACAAATCCCAGCTTTGCCCTTTACTAGTACCTCTGTGATCTTGGGCAGTTCAGACAACCACTCTAAGGTTCTGTTTCCTCACCCAGAGACTAGAGCGACAATAATGCCCAATCCTAGGGTTGCCGTGGGGATTCAATAAAACACTGTGTGAATGATGTTAGGCACTGGCCCTGGTCATTGTAAGCGTTCCATATGGAGAGCTATCCCTAAGGAAAAATTCTTCAAGGAGAGACGTCAACAGGTTGGTTGCTTATTGTTAAGTTGGCTTTCTGTCACAAAAGCAATAGAAATGAAACGAGGAATATTGGCCTTGGAAAGATCAATGGTAGGGATTTAATGGAAGTGGAGGTGAACAAATTATGAAGGAACGATAGTAAGAGCATGTGAAAAGGTGGTAGAGTAGAAAGTGGTAGAGACAGCGGGGGTGTGCAAATTTCACAACCGTTTTCAGTTGTGTGCTGGATAGTTGTACCATGTTGGGTGGAAGTAGGAGTCCTTTATTTGGAGACCAAGTGTGGTTTAAGGAGCTGTGTGTGGGTGCCAGGTTGACAGGAAGTGAACTGTGCTAGCTCTTTGATGCGTCAGCTTGGCAACCCCCCATTCGATCAAACACTAATCTAGATGCTGCTGTGAAGGGATTTGGCAAATGTAATGACATTCTCTAATCAGTTGACCTTCAATTAGAGAGACTCTCCGTGGCCCTGGATTAATCAGTTGAAGGGTCTTAAAGGCAGACGGAGACTTTCTTCAGAGAAAGAAGACATTTCCGCCTGCAGACAACAGCTCTAGCCAATGCCTATGAGGCTCTAGCTTACCTGTGAGCTTCCCTTCCTGACAACCGGCCCTACAGACTTGTTTCGTCACCCGCCACAGTGTAAGCCAGTGCCTTGTACTAAATCTGCATCTGTCCATGCACGTATGTGTCTGTGTACTTATGTATAAACACATACACATATCACATATACAGAAACCTACGTAGATATGGTCCAGAGAGCTAAATCAACGCATATATATAAGATCTGCCTGTCTACCTCCCTACCTACCTGTCTGCCTGTCAATCATCTCCTACTGCCTCTTCCTTTCTGGTTGTACCATCGTGATACAGCTCTTTATCTTGCCCATGTTTTAGGAACTGGATTCAAAATAGAATTAAATGACATGGCTTATAAATAGGCCTCCTCTGTCTCCTGGCTCTCTGCAGCCAGTGTCACGCCCATGTCCAAAAGGAGAGATGAGAAATGTATCTTTTGCAGAAGTGAAGACCTTTAAAGTGGCTTATTTTTTTAAATGTTTTATAGGACATCAGCAGGTAATTCTGTGATAAGTACTGAAGAAATCACAATAGTGCTCTAGATTTTTCTTATCGTCCCCTCTCTCAGTAATCCAAAGGGATTTATAGATTTTATCCTAATAAAACTCTGGAAATATCTCTGTGAGTAGGTTAAGGGCAAGCATTATTAATCTTAGAGATGCAGAAACTAGAGCACAGAGAAGGGACGAGCCTTTCTCGAGGTGACTCAGCAAGTCAGCAGGTGAGACCCAAGGGAACCTGGGAAATTAATTTCAAAACTCTCAAACCTTGTTTGTCATCTGACCTGTAAGGTAAAGTTTAAAAAAAAAAAAAAAGTGGTAGGAAGGAGGGAGGGAGGAAGGAAGGAAAGAAAGGTAACTCACTTTGCTTAAGGAAACACTGTTTAATAGAGGTCACTCATAGGGACGCCTGGGTGACTCGGTCGGTTAAGTGTCTGCCTTCGACTCAGGTCATGATCCCAGGGTCCTAGGATCGAGTCCCACTTTGGGTTCCTTGCTCAGCGGGGAGAGCCTCCTTCTCCCTCTGCCTGCTGCTCCCCCTGCTTTGTGCTCTCTTGCTCTCTTTGACAAACAAACAAACAAATAAATAAAATCTTTAAGAAATAAATAAAAATCAAAGAGGTCACTCATAGACAATGGATTTTAAGAAGAAAAATCCAATAGGATAGCATTAAAATAGAAGTGCAGTGGCTTGAAGAGTCTTCCAGTGGGTTGTGGAGCTTTAAAAAAAAAGTTAACATTTTATTACAATTATGTTTCCATTTTTATTTCTACAATGCATAGGGAAAGATGTCTGGAAGAGCATATACCAAAATGTTAAGTATAATATAGATGAATTTCATCCTGTTTTTGCTTCTGTCTTTTCTCAATTTCTTTATTGAACATGTATGTGTTACTTGTATTTTTTAGTTTCTTCAATGTTCTATTTTTCGGTGGTGCCTATTACTCTATTGAGATTAAAAGAACAATTGGACATGGGGAGCTCATACTTCAACTGCTTCAGTGTGCCCAAAAATCAGCTGGCAAAGTGGATAAACATCAATCCCTGAGTCCCCCTACTGCCCAGCCCTCCAGAGCTTCCCATTGAAGAGGTCTGGGAAAAGCCTCAGAAACTGTAGTTTGAAGGAGCTCTCCAGGTGTGTCTATTACAGCCAATCCAGGACAACACTTTGGGAAGAAATCCCTTCTAAGGTTATAAAACGCCCGGTATACTGAATATGAGTAAATGTGGGAAAACCAAGTGCCACCTTGATCTGCCTTCGGAGAACTAAAAGCATTTCTAATACTTGTGAATAACCCTTGTCCTCACTGCTGTGGCTTCGGGCGCCAACCCTCCCTCGTGCACCCTCCACACTTGTGCCAAGGACATTGGTTATCCAAGGACGCTGGTTGTCCAAAGTGTGGCCCATGACCCACAGCATCATCATGACCCCGCAGCTTGTTAGAAAAGCAGCATCTCGGATCCCACCCCAGACCAACCGGATCAGAACCTACATCTTAACAAGACTCAAAAGCACTGCATTAGACACCTACAGACGCCAGGCATGATGCCAAGACCCCCATTTACAAACTCCCCTTCTCGAGATCCCCTGTGTACAGATTTTCAGTGGGCACATCTAAGGCTCCTTGACCACCGAATGGCAAGCCTGCAGGGGCCCGTCCTTGGTCTGGGATTCAGAGGCCAGGCCAAGGACCTCCTTCCTCTGCGGGATGTGCCTGTTGTCTTTGTCTCAGGCCAGCCAACTTCCTCCAGTGACCTCCCTCACCCAAGCAGCCAGAGCCCCAGAGCCTAAGGACACCCTTCAAAGCACAGTTCTGTGACGAAGCAGGGGGTAGGCTCAGTCCATTCATTTCCCAAGCCCCCTCCCTCCCACCTTCTAGAAAAACTCAGACAGTTTAAGTCATCCTTATCACCATATTAATAAATGTGGCAGTGTGAGGGCAGAGACAGGAAAAGACCAAGACAAAAAACAAACAAACAAAAAAACCACACGCACACATAAACACACACACACACAGGATATTTCTTTTTCTTGCTTTGCAGGATATGGCATTGCCAGCATATTTTTTTCTTCCTAGTTGCGCTCTTTTTTCTTTCCCTTTTTAAATAGACACATTTCAAATGTCAGTGGGTGATAGTGGGGCCAAGTCAGATTGGATTCGGGAGACCAAATAGCTAAAAGGTTTGATCTTTGCAGCTGCTTCTTCAAGGGAGGCTCCAGGAGCCAGACCAGTGGGGGAGAGAGCCCCCGATAAGCTCAAGTGAGCATTTATTGTGCTCACCCCGGCCCCCTCTCAGTTTAACCTTTATTTATAGACTTGAATCCAAATGGTTACAGACTTGAAAAGAAAGTACTCTTTCCCCTTCTTCTCCCCTCTCCCCTTCTCCTGTCCCCAGAGGGGATGGAAAAGAAACCAGGCAGAGGTTAAGTGAGCGAGACAATAAAGAAGGAAAGAGTCCTTATCTCCAATCGCAGTGACTGACATTGAATGGCGGCTCTGTGGCCAGTTTTCCTTTTCTTACACCTGCCTCCAAACATCCCAAGAGACTGAGCCAAATTGGTCCCCACCTTTGCAAGCCAGCCAAATGGAAATGACACTCAAAACATCTCCCTGCCCCCAGATGGGCCAAGGCTAATCAGGTGTCCTCTCGGAGGGGCTGAGTGTCCGGGGACAGCCCATATTTTAGCTGAGTAATTCAGACTTACTTGCTTAATGCTTTACTGAATCTTGTCATCGCGGCAGCCAAGTAAAAATTATAACTGCGTGCCGTGCGGGGCTGTAAATCCCGCGGCTGTGTTCTCAGTCATTCCATATTTCAAGACAGGGAAGCTTATTTCTACGAGGCTGTTAATAACCCAAGTGACTGGACAAGTATGGGGAAAGTTGGTGTCTACCGTTGGCCCCCTTACGGATGTGTCCCGGAGATGGGAGAGTTTCCGTGGGATTTGCAGCTGGTACAGGGCTGCGCTCCCCCAAAATGCCCAAGGAGATATGTGTGGCGTGGTCCTTTCTGAATGTAAACAGGAGGCGCCTCTTTGTTCTCTGGGCAAGGCTGCATGGTCATCCGGTTGAAAAGTCACCCCAGGCATCAAGGCAACCTGACTGCGAAGGGGGCGGGTGGGGTGGACTGCTGGGTGGGAACGTTCCCAAAGCGTCAGGGAGGAGCTGAGATGTTGGCATCTGAGGAAGGGTTTCTGGGGCAGAGCAGTGAGGAAGCCCCTGCGAGCCCGGACCCTGGACAGGGGAAGTGTCTGGAGTGCCCTGCGCCAGCCTCCCCCAGCCCTCCCAGCTGAGTCATACAGCTGTGCCCCAGGGATCCACCGCATGCCTCTCCCAGGGATGTGGTGCTAAAGAGAGCAAGAAAGACTAGAAGAAAAAAAGAAGGAGGGATGAAAGAGAGAGGGAAGGAGAGAGAAGCAGAGGAGGAAAATACAGAGAAAAAATCTGTTTAACCTTGCTTCCCCTGGTATTTTCCATCTTTATTAGACCATGAGATCATTTTCCCCTTCATGAGATCTGTCATTGCACTGAATTCTGTGGGGTTCCAAAGACCATACTTTGGGAAATTCTGCATCGTATCAATATTCTTTTTTTTTTTTTTTCACATCTGTTCTAAAAAGCATAGTGGAGGGCATGTGGGTGGCTCAGTCAGTTAAGCATCTGCCTTTGGCTCAGTTCACGATCCCAGGGTCCTAGGACAGAGACCTGTCGGCCTCCCTGCTCAGCAGGAAAGTCTGCTTCTCCCTCTCCCTCTGCCTGCCAGTCCCCTTGTTTGTGCTCTCTCTCTCTGTCAAATAAATAAAATCTTAATAAATAAATAAATAAATAAATAGCCTAGTGGAGTCTATCACGTTTATCTTAAGGAGCGTATGCATGCACACTCACGTGTGTACCTTTCTTCGGGTCACTTAGCTCCAGTGTCCTCGATAGTGTGTTAAATTTTCCCGTAACTGCTCAGTTAAATATCTAGTACTGACCAGTTTACATAAAAGCGTGAAACACATAATTCACATTAAGATGTAAAACACATTAATTAATGTTTCTGCATGCCCCATTTATTCTGTGTGTAGGCTATTTTTGAGGTTAAATATTTAATTAAAGCTTTCTGTATTGACTAGAGGTATTCCTCCTGAAAATGTTTGCGTAGCCCGGGATAGCAGACCTTGGCAGCTCGGGCCTAGCTTTTCCCACTTTCAAGCTGTGTGACCTTTGACAAATCTGTCAGCTTCTCTGGGCCTCTGTTCCTTCAACGAATAGGATGAGAGTGTTGAACCAGATCATCTCTGAGGCCTCTTCAGCATCGACATTTATATTTTAAAACCCTTAGCCAACCTCGCTAACCATGACTGCCTCTCTATGATCTAAATATTAGACTTGTAAAATGTGAACAGATTTAATTTACTAAAAGCCTCTAATCAAGACCAAACCTTTTACTTAAACAATTAAAAAACAATTAGCTGGGGAAATAAAAACAATTTTAATTTGCTAAATGGGCTTCTTCCCTCCTAATAGATATGGACAAGACCCTAACTAATGCTCTGACCACACGGAAACCGCACAGGCATCGCTGAGTCTGTGGGTAGAGGCACGGCGCGGCTCCATTTTCTAATAGGGAAGTGAAAGGCATTCACATTAACCTCAGCCTTTTTGCAGTGACTCATGTTTAAACATATGCCTAATGTTTGCAGTGCTTAGTGACTCCTGATCATCGATCTATTCTCTTGCCTAAACATGGGTGGCTCCTGCACGAGCCCCACGCTGTGCACACCTTTGTCACCATCCCCCCAAGCCACCGTGAATGTACGCGCCTGTCCTCGAGACTGAGCCCCTCAAACACAGTCCTGAGCACATGTGAAACACCCAGTAAGAGCCTTTCAATTAACGAAATGTGAGGACATCTGGCCCCAAATTCCAGTAGATTCCAGCTAGAAAATTGCTCGATTTTGCATGATACTCAAAGAGATCAATAGGCAGAACTTCCATTCTCGCCATTACTCAATAGCAGTATGGACAGCATATTTCATGTACTGCTCTATTTCTAGGAATTTGTTTTTCAATTTGTAATGCGAAAATGGAGTGATCTCCATTCTAGAAGCTCATCCAGCCTGGTTCCTCTCACTCTTTTGGTTCCTTTTCCCCTCTGTTCTTTGAAACGCACATGTTGGTTTTTTTTTTTTTTAAAGATTTTATTTATTTATTTGACAGAGAGAGACAACCAGTGAGAGAGGGAACACAAGCAGGGGGAGTGGGAGAGGAAGAAGCAGGCTCCCAGTGGAACAGCCTGATGTGGGGCTTGATCCCGGAACACCAGGATCACGCCCTGAGCCGAAGGCAGACGCTTAATGACTGCGCCACCCAGGCGCCCCTGAAACGCACATGTTTTAATCGCGGGCATGTCATTTCTCCCCGTGGGCCTTGGTTTTCCATTCATAAAGCCACACAAAGTTTTGCACCATCTCTGTTTTAGAAGCTCTTTCAGTTTGCCTCCCTCATCCTCTCAGAATATGCATATTTTCACGTTGGGCACATTTCTCGCAGCTCTGGGTCTCAGCTTTCTCTCTGGGGAAGAGAAGATGGATTCTCTGAGGTCCCTTCATGCTCTTGACAACGCAGTGGGATGGACTGATTGCTCACGCAAATCCTGGGAGCTGGGGTACCTGCTTATTTTTCTCCCTTTTCATTTTTACTTTCCTGCCCATCTCCAACTTTCCTTAAATCTTCCTCTCCTTTTTTTCCTCCTCTCTGGCGTACATCACAGATGTAATCCAAGGAGAGCTGGGAGAGCTGGGAGGGGTGGCTTTGAATCCCGACCACCCGAGTCGGAAGAGTGACTCTGTATCTGACCAGGCTTGTGATATGGGGAAGTCTCTGAGGCCCCTGGATCCAATTTCCGTGTCTATAAAATGTAGGTGATCATAAGAGCGCCTTCTTCACGCAGCTGTTGAGAGGATTCCGTGCTTTCTTTATGTGGAGTGGTTAGAATTGGGTCTGGCTCGGTCAATGTTGACCTGTCATTCAGTTTGTCTGGACAGGACCGTGGGATTGGCTGTTGAGATGTCAGCTTGCATGAGTAAAGGTTCATGGGAAGTTTGGGTAGAGAGAGGAGGTTAAAGAGAGTGTGGGATGGGGAAGACAGCCCAGGGTCCATGTCATGAATGAGCTCCTCGGTTGGGCCCCATGGAGGCCCGTGGAGAGAGAGGAGGTTGCCAGCCATGGAGTGTGAGTACACATAGAATTACTCTGGGGCTTGACAAAGCAAAACCCAGAGGGAGAAAGAAAGAAATCTTCCTGACTCTTCTGCCCAGAACACAAAATCGCTTTTGTACAGTGAGGCCTGAAGAGAACCCAGCAGAGCTTAGTCACCACAAGGATGGGAACTTGAGGGGCACCTGAACAGAGTGCCATCAGCGCAGACGTCACTTTCCCAGGGAGGACACCAGCCAGGGGTGCTGTTGAGGAACCACGTAAGCAGCGGACATGGTCAGGTGTGCAGAAGCTGTACATTCACAGGTGCCGAGTGAGAGCCGAAGAGATGCCCCTTAGGTCTCCTTGACTTTCAGGGAGGGATGTTTTGCACAGGACTGAAGTCCTCACCATACAAGTAAGGGAGCACAAGCCAGTGAAACGGTCGTCAAATTCCGTGAGCCCTTGGGTGTACGCACATCCGTGAGTGGGGGATTGCAGGTAGCACTTTGGGGTAAGAAGTGTGCTGGTCCCAAGCTAGATGCACAGATCAGCCCACATAAACTGCATCCTTCACCTTCTGAACCAGATAGCGACATCCCAGATGGAAATGTCAGCTTGATCATCGATAAAGTCAACTAAGAACCTAGCTTGAAACTGCACCCAAGTTAGCTTGCTAACAGTTCACCCCTAAATTAGGTCATTGTGACCTCCTGGGTGCAGGCAGTGATGGACAACGTCGGTGGTCTCCTACAGAGAGAGCCCTCCCCTCTGTGGGTGCAGAGCCATCAGGCATCCTCCTGTAGACAGGCAAGGCTGAGGATGGAGGGGCTGAGCAGGGCACGCTGGTTCTTCTTCCAAACTTGCCACAGGAGGGGAAGGAGAGAGGCTGAGAGTGAGACTCAAATGAAACTTTCTCTACATAGAATCATGAAAGGGGGGGCAAGGTGCTCTGCCTACCAGCCCCCGCTGGGGTCACCAACTCAAATGCTTAAATGCTTACAGGGGATAATGCAACTATGTGAAGTGTGCAAGAATGTAAGATCAAGAGCAGCAGTGGGAAGACGTAGGATCTAGGAGAAGATGAGGGACAGAGGCTGTGCTTGGGAAACCAAGGGACCCACGTTCCATCCAAGATGGCAGCCTCTACTCGACTCTGGCCAATTGTAGGGCATGGTGCTGACCAAGCTTCAGAATTAGAATTCTCTGAAACATGAAATCTGATCGTTAAGTGATGACAGAGAATTCAACCCCCCCGCCCCCAGCTCATCCAAGGGCTGCTGGTTTGTGGCCTATTTTACAGCAGCCAAGGAAAGAATTGGGAAGGGGTGTACTTTAGGGAAAATGGAAAGCCAAGTCCGAAGGCCATTGCTCTCTCAGGTAAGGGCAGAGGAAAGAGACAGGGACATTTCCTCAGCAATAAACAAGGAGGAGTCCAGGATGCTGGGGCAGGAAGAAGCGTCTTACAGGGACCCCAAAGCCGGGGATCTGAGAGACTGTTTCTTAGCCCCAAAAGGGGGAATTATAGCCTTTGATCCCTAAATACAGGAGGATGAAAGGGTTCCCATCTGGGAAAGAGGGAGATGTTGCCAGAATCTGCCTTGTGTTCCAAGCTCACACCCTCTACTGTCCTCAGTCCATTCAAATGTCTAAGGAGAGGCAAACCCAGAAGCCAATGAGTCACCCAGTCTGGGAGGACTGTCCTTCCGTCTTTGCTTTCCTTCTGCTCCCCTCTTCTCACTAATTGTTTCCAGGGCTAAAGCTGGGGGCAGACGCCGTCCAAAGGCCTGCTCTGTTCCTCCCTTCCCGTCTTGAACAGGCCTCACAGGCTGCCCTGTGTTGCTAGTGCCCATTCATCTGGAACGGGCTGTCACAGCCCCAGCTAAAAAGGCCTTTCATCCACTCATTATCCCTCCACCGAAACCTCAAACGGGAAGAGACTTCAAAGTGCCACAACCAAGTTTGGTTTCCAGTCTCCGGCAGCTCTCCCACCAGCAAAGGCGGGAAGGGAAAGCGGCCCCACTGTCCCCAGGTTCTACCTCTGCCGGCGAAGTCCTCGTGGGCCCATAGTAATTCCCAGTCTGCTGTGTTCCTTCCCTTTTTGGATCTTTCCATTATTATGGTGTCTATTAGAGAAAGAAAGCCTTCAAAGGAAGACTCTTCCAAGGTTCTGAATTGCCCCCTTGCTGTGGTAAGAATCCCTGTTAGCAGCATAAACCAAAATGCACCATCTCAGAGCTCCCAGTGGGTTGGGTCTTGAAACCAAGAAGCCCCTGGCACAGCTCCTGGATTTCTCCATTTTGTTGTCCTCCTCCTACGATTTTATTCCTGATTAGAACCACATTTCTAAAAGTAAATCTAAAGTGAGGCTCTGAACAGCAACTAGAACGGCAAAGTGGCCATTTCCCCATCTTGATCTTAAGGGTCATGCTAATGCCACCTGCTTCTTCATGTTCATCTGGTTTCTAGATTGAGGTTGGGATGAACTTCCACAGTTTATGGATCTTTGAAAATCTGTAGTATGGTCCTCAAGTCCTATCAGAACCAAATATAAACCAGGGTTTCCTCTTTCCCACCTCACCACCATCTCATTTTCTTGAGTGGGAGATGCCCAGGTTGGTTGGACAGTATCCCTACACAGAAATAAATTCTTAGCCTATCATCTGCTTAGACCAAGCATTAGTGAAAAGTCTTGTGAAGCTTTGCACATGTGCATACAAGGGCATGACCTCAGGACTGCTAGAAGCCTAAGCAACCAATTTCTGACCTGCTTGGAACCATGCTTCCCAGCACGGGTAAACAAAGACTTGAAGGTAGCTAGTCACTAAGAAGAATTTACCATCTGCCTCAAAACCCAACCAGAGCCTAGAACACAGACTCTTGCCTTATTTAGTGAATTTGTTGTCATTCACTACACCCTCAACTCCCCCACCTCCCCAAACCCTGCCCTAAATCTGCCCCTAACAATTTCTGCTTGGGAAAACCCACTAAACTTGAACCCAATGATCTGGCTCTCCCTTGCCATACAATAGTTGCTACTTGCTTCTAACAAAAGCTAAAAACCCCTCAAGTCCTAAGGGGATTCAGCACCATTGCTCTCTGTCCATGCAGCCAACCATTAGTGCTTCTCTATTAAAAGCAGCGGTTCTGTCCCCAGGAGCCCAGCCAGGCCCAAGATGAAGGGAAGGTCCTGATGTCCCCATCTACTGCCACTGCCTCTTCTGTCACACCAGCTTGGATGATCTGATTTGCAGTGATTCTAGAAGTAAGAGTAAGAATTCAGCTCTTAGCTCTAAGACTTAGACTGACAACAGCATCTCATGCAATTCATGAGCCAGCAGTTGGTGCCTTTCTGCTTCCCAGTGGATTGTGTCCAAGCCCTGTCTAAACCATCATTTGATGAGTTTGGAGCTTAGACTTACGAGTAGGTGGAGCTAGAGTCTATGTTGTTTAAATAGGTGTGGAAATTATGTCTTCAGCTGTGAGGTGGGTCTGGGGGACCCTCAAAATCACCGGCTATATGTTGCATAATATTTTGATAATCTTATTTAAAGATTTATTTTTTGAAAAAGCAGTTCATTAACAGAGACATTATAGGTTTAGAATGCGAAATGCTTCATGAATTTTTAAGCTAGAATTTGAGACTTGAAAGCCATTTTCTTGCTTGAGGCAGGAAATCCGGGCAAAGCACTTGAACCCTCAGGCCAGCTCAGCTACTCTGCTTTGCCCCCAGGGTTAGAAGTTCAGGAAACTCTGATGAGCAGAGCGATCATCAAGGTCTATTTCAGCTCTTGGATTCTAAAAGTACGTCCTCCTTTATTTCCTGGGGCTCGTTCTTTCCAGAGGTGAGACAAAGACACTCCAGTAGGTGAAAATTACTTCTGATATTCGTGTTGTACCAGAAAATTTTGGATTCAAGGACGTAAGAAGCCCCGAGTAGAGAGTGTTTGTTGAAGGGTGGCTGGAACCAAGGGTTCAGCTGTTCGAGATCATCAAACACCATCTCATGAAGAGCTGCCACTTGTAGCTGTATGACCTTGGGCATATCCCTTAACCTTGACTGTAGCTCAGTTTCCTCGTCTGTAAAATGGGAATAATAATAATCGAATGCACTTCGTGGGATGGTTAGAAGGATCGAATGACTATGTAGTGCTTAGAATAGGCGTCACATACTCAAGTGCTATAAAATAAATTTTGGACCTATTCCTTTCCCAAGATATTTTAACATTCTTAGTTCTAGCAAGAGCCTTCCCTTACTGCCACCCCCACCAGAATTCCCATAGCAATTGTTATATGGATAGGGTTCTCATTTCCCCTCACCATTGGCATTTTTCCCTTCTTTACCCAGAGTGGAGTGAAGAATTTGCATAATAGCTCATGTTATTAGTCTAAACAAGGCCGCCCATATCAGCAAGAGAAAGGCGTGTTTGAATCATAGATACTTATGGTAGGCTGAATAATGAATGGCCTCCTACAACTGTCCACATGCTAATCCCCAAAACCGGTGAATACATTACCTCAGATGGCAGATGTGACTACGTTAAAGAACTTGAGATGGAGAGATTATCCTGGTGGACCCAGTGGAATCCCAAGGGTCTTTATAAGAGGGAGGCGGAGGTCAGAGAGGAGAAAAGATGTCACACCTGTGCTTTCAAGATGGGGAAAGAGACCACCAGCCAAGGAATATAGGCCGACTTCAGGAGCTGGTAAAGGCAAGGAGACAGAATCGATTCTCCCTGAAACTTCCAGAAGGGACACAACCCTGCCAACACCCTGATTTTAGACTTCTGATTGCCAAAACTGTAAGATAATACATTTGTGTTGTTTTAAGCCACTGACTTTGTGCTAATTGGTCACAGTAGCAACAGCAAGATAAATCAATTCTCTATACCAAAGACTTTCTCAGGATGGAAACTGGAAAGTTCAGAGGACTTGCTGACCTTTCAGCAAGATGCCCAGAGCCCAAGTGGAGAAAGGACACAACACCATGTGTTTTTAAAGAACTACTTGGCGCCGTCCCCTGGACTCTGCTTCGTGATCAACTAAGAATGAGATCACTTGCCATCTGACCATGAATTGTACCTGCGTGTGTTTCCAAACATAGCAGGAACTTTGTTCCTTTGAACATTTTGAAAGTTCTCATTTTTGTGTTGTGCCATTTCTTCCATTGTTTTTATTGACTGTTATTGAAATCTTTTATTTACATTTTTACATGTTTATATAATAGTACTGACAACAAACACTTATCACAAGACTTCTGTGTACCAGGCATTGTCCAAAGTATTTACATGCACTCATTTAATCTTCAGGATAACCCTTTGGATCATATACTGCCATTATGCCCATCTTAGAGATGGGGAAACTGAGTCACCGAGAAGATAAGTAACATCCCCGAAGTGACACAGTTTGACGGTATGACTCCAGGGTCCAGGGGCCTAACTTCTATTACCTTGTCCTTCATTCCTTCATGACTGTGAATTTCCTAAGGACCAAAGACCCAGTGTTCTTCTTGTTTTCAGCTCCTCGGCTCTCACACTACCACGCCTCCCACACTTCTCGAGCACTTGCTACTGGTAGGGCAGAGGCAGACACTTTCACATGAGTATTATTTCATGTAATCTCTGCTCTGACCTTAACTGCCTTGACCAAGGTCATGTGAGTGTGAAACTAGAAGAACCCACACCCCAAGCTCTTTTCAAACGACCATGCTGGATTACAGAAATGACTGGAGCCAAATGACTGGAGTTGGAGCCAAAAAGCCCTGATCGTGGCCTTCACTCCTCCACTTATTACCAGTGGTATATCTCGTGCCAGTCCCTTCACCATTTGTGCCTGTTGCTTCACCTCTCAAATGGAGGTGATAAAACCTACCCCGTAGAGATTTCAAGCTCCTGCTGGATGGGGCTGGGAGAGAGAGCTGGCTGCCCCCCAAGGCCGTAGCAGGTGTCTGAGGCTGGCTGTTGGAGCGGAGCTGTGGTGAACTCTCGACCCTCCTCCCATGGAGGGCTCTGGGGTCTCCCCTCCGTGCCTTCTCCGAGAGGCCATCGTCCGATTGGAGAGGCTGGAGATTACTTCCTCCGTGGGAGCAGTACTGCATCACCTGCCCCAACTCCCTCCCATCCCATAGGCATCAACACTCTTCTTCAGTCCACCCCCAGCCCAGGGTCTCACTGCCACAAGCCTTGGCAGCAGCTTAGAAAACCTTGCTGTCAAATGGGGATGGGGGCAGGGGACTGAGGCCCTACCTGACCCCTTTCCTTCATCATGGTTCCAGATACCTATCCAGGCACTGAAGGAGATGTGAAGACTAAAAGGCTATGAGACCTTGTTGGAGGTGACGGAGAGGGTCCTGGCGCCTGGGAAATAATCCTACCACAGGGTTCTATAACTTCCCCAACGGGAGGAGAGGGAGGAAGGAGGCAGCCCAGAGCAAGCTCCAACCCCAGCCCCAGGAGCCAGGGAAGCTTCTCAGTTACCTATTAAATTATTGAACACATAATTCAGGATTTTAAATTGTTTAGTTCTCTGGACATGATACTATGAAAGTCTATGGCTTGGCTTTTGGACTTTTTTTAACTTTTGAATGCATTTTCCACTCTCATGATATGTGAGGGAAAATGGAAGATTGCCTCCGCTACATCGGGTAGGTGATTCACAGCTCCTCACTGACTTTCCGAGGGCAACTATGATCCCTCAGTGACAGGTGCCAGGGCAGGAGCGGTGTCCTGCGGCTCCGTGTCTCTCAGTACTGCTGCACATTAGGCTCACCGGGGGAGACCAAGGAAATAGCAAAGGCCAGCTCCCACCCTGACGCGTAGTCAGATCAGAATCCCGGATGGAGCTGGCTTCCCCCAAGGCATGGGTATTTTTTAAATCTCCTCCACTGGTATTAATGGGCAGCCGGGATTGGGAACTCCCAGAATAGTGGTTGAGAGTTCAGTCTTGGAATCAGACAGACCCGCATGTATTACTCACTGTACAGCGATGGGCAAGTCACTTGAGCATCCCTTGGCTCCGGTCACTCGTCTATAATGCCAATAAGTAACTTAGCACTTCCCATCTTTTTCATGTCACAAAACCCAGAGAAGATAAAAAATAGAAAGCACTCCCAAATGAAGGAAGGCAACCTTCTCGGGTGCTCAACCATCCCAAGGGCTGAGGGCATCCATACCTGTCCATACTACGTGCCTTTGAAGGCACGCTGGTCGGGGGGCTTTGCAGAGGCAAGCAAGGGGGGGATTTTACCAAGTCATCCCACCATAGACTATTAGAGCTAAAAGGGACCTCAAAAAATGGTTGTCAGTTTCAGAGATTGCCTTTGGTCAAAATCCAACACCTGACCAGGATGTACTACCCTCCCTTTGATCAGAGAGCAGCCCAGAAACAACCGTCCCATCCCTTGTTGGGGGATCTCCCCTATATCATGTGGGATGACATGCTGATTCATGGGCCCCATGCTTTCCTTGCAGCCCAAGAGCATGGCTGGGAAACCACTGCCTTAGGGTGGGGTGCCTGTGAGGAATGACAGCCCGCAATGTTCTTTGCTCTTTTTCTTCTCCTCTTCAACTGAAAAGCTGCAGTCAATGAATGTGTGCAGAATTAAAGCCAGGAGTGTGGGTACAGAGGCCTGATCGGAGAGCCACTCAAGACTGACAAGTTGACCACTCAGCATGTTGAAGTCATTTGTCTAGCTGGAGGATTATTTTTCCTCTTTAGGTTTATTTCCTTTGCAGAATGGTTGGGGTTTGGGGGAGTTCTTTGGGTCCTGACGCTTGAGCTGCTTCTGCACCACTGATTTATAACAGATCCGTGGTTCTAGAAACGTTGGTTGCCCTGTTTGCATGCCGCCCAGAACTCCCTCCCCCTCCCACCTCCTCAATTCCATTTCCCCCTGCTGCACGGAGATGAAAAAACCAGAATGTAAAATATAAAATGTGCTGGTGACAAAGAAAGGCCAAGAAGCCACTGGTTACATGGGCTTGAAAGTGGAAGCCAGGTGCATTCTCTCCAGCATGGCTGCAGATCGTCTTTGAAACAGATGTCCCCCACTCCTCCGCCATTCTCTTTTTGCGAGGGAGGCGCAGAGCTCCAGAATGGGAGACAATAGGCATTAATATCCATTGGAATGACAGCTGTTTATGACTTGCTTTGCACAGGACACGTGTCCCCCAAGCAGAATGATTAGTGCTCCCGCAGAATACGATATTTGTGGGTAATCAAAAGCGAATGGCAAACCGTTTGGACTACTGGGAAGCAGGGTCCACATCAGCCTTTCTGGAAGTTCCCACCAAGAATAAATAATAAAGTGAGCTCAGAGCAAGAGAGCGGTAGCCTCCCATCTACTCCTAACATGGTGGATTTGCTTCGTGTATCCTGGGAAAACTTACCTGCCTCGCCAGGGTGTTATGAGGATTAATTAATGTTTGTAAAGTGCCTGGAATTCCGCTGAAGAAATGTACCTTGTCGATGCAACTTATTATCATTCTATAGTGCCTTTCATCCCAGAATCTCAAAGTGCTTCCCCAACAATTAATTAAGCCTCACTACACCCCTGTGAGAGAGGAAAGCATCATTCCGCCCGCGCTAATACAGCAGAGTTTTTGCACCTGAGTCACAGAGTCTAATGTTCAAGTCGCCCTCCAGGAGGGAGAGAGACCCCATTAACGAGCATCCCTAAGTGCTTCATAATGCATGAGTCGCTAACAATGCAAGGCAAAGCACTATACCCGATACCTATGGCCATAAGGACTTGTTTAATTTTGTTTGGTCCCTAATTGTCTGGGCTGCTTGTTTTCTTTTCTCCCTCCCCTGTAAGGCAATAAGGTGCTTGTCAGATGAGAGCCCAATTAGCAGCTGTAACGAGTTACAGTGTTCTGACTGCACCTTCTAATCCTATTCCTTACCATCTGAAATGCCAGAAACAGGTTGCACCCCTCTCCCACCATGGGCATCCCCAAAGAAGTTAACTTACCTTTCACAAAAATTTTAATGGCATTATTAGCAGGACGGGCAGTTAGATGCTGTATTAGCAGCCTGAAGCCGCACGCACATCCAACATGTGAGCGTCTCAGGCACGTATTGTAAGTCTTTTTCATTACAAGTACAATAATTCACAAGCACAAATCTCTTGTGTTGGCTCCTTTTAAAAGCAGCCTGGAAACCAAGTGCGCATGTGCAGCGTTCCGGCGTGCGCCGGGGACACACCAGCCCGCGGAGCCCTCACCGAGTACATTTTGAAACGGAGCTTTTTGGCATTGGTTCTGGACAGCTTGAAGACAGGCTCAGGAGGCCAGCGTTCTAGTCATGAATACCTGGGTGGAAGATCATGATTTCCAACTCTAACCCTATCTCAGGGGTTGAGTCACTGTGTGACCTCAGAAACATCCCCGCGGTTCACCTAAAGCTTCCGATGTCCCTTGTGTTCATCTTGGAGCTGGAAGACCCCGCTTTCCAATTGGGTTGGCCACTTACCTGCACCAGCCACTAACCATTCCGAGGCGCCACCTCCTCATCCATAAAATGGGAATAACAATGGCCACCCTACATACTTTCCGTGTTGCTGTGTGGCTGGAGTGAGATCATTTGTATGTGGGAGTGCTTTGTCAGCCATGACAGCTAGACAAGTGTAAGTGGCTGCTAATAGCAAGAGATGAGTCATCATAAGAACCCTGCAACTGTAGGAAGATACATTTGTTCGTAGTCATAAATCACACCGAGGTAGCCATCTCTAGGCACGGCACACTTAGTCATGCTCAGCAGCACGGATAAGAGAAACTGAAGAGCTCTAAGATTGTGAAATTCTTAGGCACCCTCAGATGGGTTGTATCAGTTACAGCTCTGTGGGTCTAGCTCTTTACCATTCCCTCACGCTATCCCCATTTCCTAGTCTCCTTGTGCTGGTGAAGCTTCCTCCCCCAACACCATGTAGGCATGGCGGGGCTTTCATGTATCGAGTCTCATCTGCACCCCACTCTGAGAGTGGGCACATGACCCAGGTTGGTCAATCAGAATACTCCATCCCCTGGCCTAAGGGATGGGCACCACTGAAGCCTGGCCAGTTGGAGTCTTTTCAATGATTGATGCTCAGGTGTTGGAATAGAGAAGTCCTATTTCCACTGAAGTTGCTGAGCCGGGAGGATAGGTGCAAGTTGCCTGCCTCTTGAACAAAGCCTGCCTGGGAATGTCAGAGACATTCTGAGGCAAGAAAGAAATGATTATTTGGGGCACACGTGCTAATATGGGGCAATGACTTAATGTCTTGACAACATGATTTGGGTTCCTAGATCTAGCTGCTCCTAGACTTCTGATTTCCTGATTTTATGAGCCAATAAATTCCCATTTGACCTGAGTTAATTTGGGTTGAATATCTGTTCCTCATAATAGTAAAAGATTTGGTTAATTCAGGCATGAACTTACCCATGAAGAATAGACAAGATTTATCAGTTCATCTTTGGGGAAAAGTGAGTCATGAAAGTCCAAACCCCATGATTGGATGAAACAGTTGTTTTGTGAATCTCTTCATAGTATCTATAACACAGAGAGAAAAGGTGATGTGAAATGACTAGGTTTTTTAAAGAGAATATAGTTGGCCTACTTACAAGTCAGTCGGGCATCATTAGAAGTTGGGTGTCCATTCTCTCTGCCCGCTCCTTGGCAGAAGGAAGCTGCGTTGGCAAGCAGTGACTGTTCTCCTGATACCAGGTCCTGTGTGGGGCTTCCCCCTCTCTTCAGCACCTGCCCCATCAGAAGCCTTCATTCTCATTTCTTCCTCTCCATTTGCATCGTATTACTCTCAGTAGGGTTAGTGCTGTCCCGTGGGGAGATTGAAAGCTCTCTGGAGACAAGGTTGGAACCTCTGAAAGTATAGCACACAGCCTGAAAGTATAGTGCACACAGTGGGATCTCGAATTTACTAAATGAGATTGGCTGGGACCTTCTGCTCATTAGATTTAAGGGAAAGCCAAGGCACGGAGGAATGAGTTTTTTTATTCTGAGGGCGCTCTGGTCAGGCGATCAGTCACCTGCGTGTATGTGTGGGTGTTTTCACTCAGGATTTTTGTTGACTGGATTGGGTTATATGCATACTTGGGTGCATGAAGACGAGCTCCAACTCTGGTTCCAGATGGCCTGAGTTCAAATCCTGAAACACCGTGTGGCTTTGGGCTCATTATTGCCTCTCTGTGTCTCATTCTCTTTATCTGTAAAAATGGGCAAAAAATCAGGCTACCTCATTACTGTGAAAATTAAGTTGATTTGTGCCATTAGAGCAGATAGAACAGTGCCCAGACCATAGCGAATACTCAAAAAAATGGAAGCTAATATTCTTAAGGGTGAAATCTGCCTTACAGTACGCATTCGACCCTGGGCGTACAGACAGAGAATCCATCAGTTCTACGAGGTGCTCTTCAGAGTTTCTCTGATTGTTCCGCCTGTGGAATCAGGTGTTGCTTCACCACACGGACTCGCCGTCCTGTGCGGCTGGGCAGCAGGTGGCACGCTCGTGAAAGCCCATGACGATGTGTCGCCACCACGGCAAGTCACAGATGGTGTTCTGAGACGCTGTTATGAGAACCAGGCAGAGGAGACCAGGGACACCCATCAAGCTTCAGTTAAGAATCACAGAGCTCTTCTCTTCATTCTTGTCAATGTTTTTTCTGGCCTGTTACCTTCGTGAACATTCATTTTTCTTTATCGTGTCCCAATGGTAGGTTTTTACTCTCTGGACATAAACTTCCACTTTTTTGGCGACTTCCTTCCCCACCAGCCCTCATCTGATCCTTATTTGCATCCCTTTGCTTGCATGAGAAACATGGTTGTTCATGAGTGTCAACTAGATGAAACAATTCTCACGGTAAGGCAAGTTGCTATGTCCTCCGAGGCTCTCAGAAGGTAACTTCTGACCTACACGCACTTCGTTCACGGAGCTTTGAAATTTGTCCAACTTGCTAACAAGTCAGAGAGTATTTACAGAGGAGGGATGAGTCAAATGGGGAACATGAACAGATGGAGAAGAGCCAGTTGTGATACTTCAAGAGTACATTTCCCACATTGGAACGCATCAAAGCCTGGCGGGATATACTGCATGCAAGTCACCCACACAGTATAAAACGGATCTAATTTACTACCAAACGCTTTGTTTTGCCATTACATAATCACAAATGTGCCCCCAAAGAGGTGGTATGGGGATGTAAGCCAGGGCAAGGAGCCAGCCAGACATGAGTTCTAGTCCTCGTTCGAAAACTCCTTCCACTTTCTAACAAATCCTCTGTGGCCGCTCTGATCTGTGACAGGGACATACCTGGACACCACTCTGCTCTGTTGACTTGTCTTCCGTTTACCTCGGTGCAGTGTGCCATTCCCCAGGCAGATTCTAAAGCATGCTGAAGATATATAAAGGGTAATTGACCTTGTGCCTTGGGGTGTTGAAGTGACGCCCAGCTCCACCGCCCCATATCCTGTCTTCTCCGTTGTGAAATCGCTGTTCTGAAAACAGAACTCGGTGCAGCTAGAGAAGGGCCTGGAGAGAATGGCTCTCAACACGTTTCCCCACAAGGCCTTGCTGTTAAATCTCCCACAAGCTCTAGGAGCAAATTGTCAGCGATCCACTTAGCCGGCCCTAAACACCTCAGCCGCCTCTACTGGATGAGGGAAATTGCTTTCAGGGAGAGATACATCTCAAGAAGGTTGGCTACAAAATGGATTTCTATAAAGAGAATTCCATTTTCTCCCGGCTTCCATTACAAAATTGGAAAATTTGCCACACTGGTGGGGGGGGAATCCTCTCAGGAAACTAAAATGAACATTTGGGATGAAAAAGAAATTAACGTAAAGCCATAGCAATGGCACGACTCTCGTTGGAATGCACCAGTGCCTGCTGGGAACCACCTAATGGTTCACTTTTCTTTTGAACCATTTCCAGCATTTTGTAGAAGTGTTGGAACTCATGAACCTTATACATGCTGCCAGTCCTTTTCCGTCCTCACCCAAATCTATTAGAAGTTTCCCCACGATTGAAAGTTCCATTTCCGTGGTCTTGCACCTCTCAAAACTTGCTAGTGCTCACTCCCACTAGTCGCGTGTAGCATTAGGCAGCAACATTAACATTTTACTCATTCATTCACTTATTTATACCCTGCTTTATTCCTATAAATAATTTGATGTGGCTTACAGGGGTAAAGATGATAAAATGGTATGTTTGCATTTCAGATTTAATTCTACTTGTTTGCCCTAATTAAGTCAATTTTGACATTTTAATGTCATCAGTTATAGCACTGAATAATAAATATTAATCTGTTTGAGTTGGAAGAGTTTGAGAGGTCATCTAGTCCTATCTCCCACCCAATATAGCTTCTGTCATATGCTGTCCCGTGAAATGCAGAGAGATTTCTACTTCAGCTCTATCACAAATTATGAAGAAACTGCACAAAATTCTTTCATGAAATGGTGCATGAGAAGCCCTCATTGATGACATGAAACTTGGTGAGTGTTGCACTGATGGAGAAAAGTCTGTCTCTGTTGGAAGACTCTGTCACAAGTAACCCGTTAAGTTCCTACTGCCACTATCAGACAAGGGTTTTTTTTTCCCCCTCTTAATAGGAATACCGAGGCATTTCTATCTTCTTTTTCAGTTTTTCTCCCTTTTAAGGTTCCTGGAAAAGCAAGAGTCTTTGTTCTCTGAACCCCAGCTCCCTCTCCGCCCACGCCCACCTCCAGATTAAAACTGCTCATCTCGTGATCATCCACACTGACTCAGTGGAATTTCCTGCACTCTGTCCATGGAATCCCTCTGCCCCAAACTTCCCCTTTTCTGGGTCAGTTCCCCCAGTTATTTCCTCTTTAAAGACTTTGTGAATAAAGCACAGAGTCTTTCGCTTGGCCCCGCAAGACGTGACTACAGCTCTCCCGTGGGGAGAGAAAACACAGGCAGGAACATTGATCTGACAGCTTAGCAGGTCAGGTGATTGTCAGAGATATCCCCACGCTTCAGGGCCAAGGACACCTCCTTCTGGCAAGGACACACCTCCCTCAGAGGGGTCTAAGTCCCATTCCTTCTATCACGTTGTCCCAGGATCACAGGGAGCACCCATACAATGTAAAGTGGGTTTGCATAATCCATGTCCAAGAGGTTATGCTGTCATAACCCCAAGGTTGCAGTGACTTACGTGGGAAGGTTTGTGTCTCAGTCTCGGCACACAACGGCATGGCTCACCTGCAGCTCAACTCTGCTCTTTGTTTCCTCCTCATGCTGGGATCCAGGCTGATGGGGCAGCCATTGGCTTGTACCTGCCATTATCATGGCAGAGGCAAAGGGCAACGGCTAAACCTCATAATGGCTCTCCAAGTGTTGGCTTGCAGGTTACACTACGTCACTTCTGCTCAGATTCCAATGGCCAAGTCTGATGTCAAAGGGGTGGAGATGTCCACTATGCCTTGGAGAAGGCACACCACAGAGCAAAGGAAGGATGTATCATCCTTTTGCGGTTAATGAGGTGAATAATTGGGACCAATAATACAACCTATCTCAGTGACAATAAAGTTTGGGGAAGAGTCCCACAGAGGAGCTCATCAACTTAGTGCAACTGTACAGTATCATGGAGTCCCACTGTCCAAGTTTTTGGGGCATCCCCTCACTGCTATTTCTTCAGATGGCACGGAGCATCCTTCAATGAATTTCTTATCCTTTATGCCACACCCTTTACTTCTTACCTCCCTCCTCATCACACACACACACACACAAACACACACACGTGGCGACTGGGTCTTCTCTGCTCTTTCAAATTCCCTACATCCCCTTCATCCCCAGGCTGTCACCCTTCCCAAAGCCACCTCTTGTGTGCCTTGAGGGGCATGAGGGACAGATAGTCTTGCCTGCTCCCATTTCCTCTGTTGGGTAAGGCAACAGGAAAGTTTCAAGTCCTTGTGGTGAGAGAAGGAAAGAAAGACATAGAGTGAACTTGACTCTAAGAGGCAGATTGCTGTCGTTTGCTCCCCAAATTCCTTCCCTTACTGTCACATTCTAAGTAGATCAGGAATTCTCACAATGCAAGAGTTTATCTTCTGCCCGTAGGTTTCCCTAAGTTCATAGATGAGATTCATATTGTCCCCGCGAGCAAGGCTTTTATACCTTCTTCGGCTAAAAGGATATCTGCCTCCTTCACAACCTTTGGTTACATACAAATTACTTTTCTGTTGACTTGTCCTTGAGAGCTGTGCCCCAGGATGGCACTTTTAAGATGTCACAGTGTGTGTGTGTGTGTATGTGTGTGAGAAAGAGAGAGAGAGAGAGAGCGAGTGCTCTGGTTTTTGGCTTTTTGTTTACTTGTTTTCAGCACTAAGTAGAATCATCTCTGCCGCCCAGCCGCACGGACGCCGAGAGGAGGGCACCATCCGCACCCGTGAGCAATCACATCCTCCCACCACCACCACATTTTCTTTTCTCTTCCACAGGTACCATTATTTCTTTACGCTCCTCAGGACCTTCTCCCAGCATCGCAGGATTTCATAGCCCTGTGTAAGCTCCACACATTTCAGGGAAATAGCCCACGGCTGTTACCACACACTGATGCTTTCAAATTATCTCCAAAACAATGCTGATGTGCACCGGAGCCTTCACTTCTCAGTTTGCCAAACTATCTATAGTCAAAGAGCTCCAGCCTGAACTGTTTCCCCACCCCCAGGCTCCCCTGATGGTGAGCTCCTCCACCCAGGTAACAGAATACTCCAGCGGAAAAGTACCCTGAGACTGGCCCAAATCCAGACTCTAATGCCACTCAGGTATGCAACTGTCTTGGTTTTTACCCGGAAAGGTCATGACCTTTGACCTTCATGATGTTTGTATCCCTGCCCCTGTGCCTCACCCCGCTGCTCTGGGACAAAGGGCGCTAACCTATAAATGGCCAGGCTCTTTCTTCTCAAGTGTGGATGACCATTTGAAATCATGTAAAGCTAACCAACCTCTGAAAGAACACACATCGAGAGAGGGTTGTTGATACAAATGTCCGGTGAACTGACCCTTCACAGAACCACAGAGTAGAAGAAAGACTCATCTTCCAGGGAGACCTATCTACTCCAACCCCCTCATTTTCTAGAGGAAGAAACAGAACCCCAGAGTGTTGAGTACAACTTACTTGCAGAGCTGCTGAATGACAGAAAGTAGACTTCCTATCCCTTAAAAGAATGTTCTTTCTGCTTTACCATGACCCCTCCTGGGGCTAAGCGCAGTAATTTTTTTTCAAGCACCAACAAACCAACAAAAAGATATTTTAGATATTCCTCTTTTTGAGAACGTTACATGACCAGTAATGGAAACTCGTCCCCGTTTAGATAGGAGCTGGTTTATTTAACTTAGTTCCCTCAGAACTAGTAGAAAGAACATTCAGTGGTTCTCCCTATCTAAGCACATCCTATCTGCTTGTTCCTGGAGAGATCCTGCCACACCAGCAGTAACCAAGTGATTACTCAGGAACAATATCTGACCTCCAGGCACGTCATGCCTGGGTCTTTGCCTCTCTAGGACAGTCTACCTATTTGATCCGCACTCCCAGACAGGCTGCAAGAGGAGCTCGCTCTCTGCATGGTCCCAACTACCCCCAAAGCAACGAGGTGCTTAGTAAATGCTATTCTAAGGTGACATGTTTTTACTACAGTTGTGATAACTGTTTTTGTTTTTATTTTTGTTTTTGTTATCAACATCCTCGCAACAGACCCCAGCTGGGCCAGCTGATGCTGAGTTGTGGTATCTTCTAAGATTCCTCTTCAGAATCTATTACCAAGTTCTTTTGTTGGCGCATGAGTAAACAGACCATGTGGCGAGGTGGGGAGAGCTGGAGTTTGAAGTCTGAATGTTGCCCTGTGGTGAAAGGACAGTACTTGGTTTCGAGTTGAATTTCCTCCTCAGCCAACAACGCTGTGTGTGATAAATAAGCTAGCATCCCTGGACCCATAGGCAGAAAGACAAGCTACACAGCTCTGGAGAAGGGGCATCTGTTTGGCTTGCAATTAGCAAAAAGTAGAGGGTCTCGTCTGAAACATTTTGTGAGGCTCCCAGACTTCGATACTCCTCCCACTGACAGTGGGCACCTCCCTCCTCTTTAAACAATCCTCCCGCAGCCACAGTTGAAGAGCCTGAGAACTTGTATTTTTTAACTCCAACAAACAGCACGGCACCATTTGCCCAAATTGACTTCTTCAAATTGTTTTCAATGGATCTGGGGTTTCTCCCACGTGTTACTCTTGAAAAGAAAGGATCAAAATACAAAAACTATCGTAACAGTATTTCTGACGGAATTGCCCTGGTGAGGATTTTAAAAATAGCAGCAGAAGACACTTTGCTTTCTTCTCATCACGATGTTGCAAAAGAGCCTAAATCCAGCTTTGCATTTGTTTGACTGAAAGCTGCCGTTTCTCAGTGTCCGTTGGAAGTCGAGTCCCAAAATGACGAGTGCGGTTAACTTCAGCTACAAAAAAAAAAAAAAAAAAAAAGTATGAGTCTTAGCATATTTTTACCAGAGTGTCATTGTTAAAATGATTCTATGAGAGTTTCTGCAAGAAGAAAATCTACAAAAAACTAGAATTAGAGAAATACGTGGGATGGGTGTGGATTTGATAGAACTTCTATTTGGCAATGCAAAAAGAAAGAAAAGAAGAAAGAAAGAAAGAAAGAAAGAAAGAAAGAAAGAAAGAAAGAAAGAAAGAAAGAAAGAAAGAAAGAAAGAAAGAGAAAGGAAGAAAGAGAAAGGAAGAAAGAGAAAAGAAAGAAAGAAAGAAAGAAAGAAAGAAAGAAAAAGAAAGAGAAGAAAGAAAGAAAGAAGAAAGAAAGAAAGAAAGAAAGAAAGAAAGAAAGAAAGAAAGAAAGAAAGAAAGAAAGAAAGAAAGAAAGAAAGAAGAAAAATGTGAATACATTGAATTTCTCTGGCCTGGGCAAATTCATCATTAGTAACAGGAGCAATAAAACAACAATAATAACACAAATAAAGCCCATAAAATGATGCAAAAGCTTTTCATGGTTTTTATACATTTTGGTCTAAGCACTGGTTTCAGAACTGATTCCAAGCAAATATGCTTTTGTCAGTTCCAGATCAATCTATACCCATAGGGCAGATCAACCCCGGGATCTTTATTCACTTCAAAAATACGTGCTTTCTCCAAACAGTGCCTTCTTTTAGATTATTTATAATATACTTCGACTCACACAAGTGTGATTTTTTTATGTCATGGTTCAAGAGCACATTTTTCCTGAACCCAGGTGCCCTGAATGGAAGTACAGCCGTGACCATCGAGTTATCCTGCACTGGGCAAGCAGTTGCAATGTGACCGGGGTACCAGGATGCTGGTATTTCTTCTTTGTCTATGTGTGTCTGCTTTGCTTTGGGGAAGGCAGAAGGGGATGGATACAGAAGGTTGGGTGTAGCAATCCTAAACTCGGAGTCAATTTGCCTGGCCATGGCTTTTCAGGCAATAAAGGAAATGGACTCGAAAATTAACTCATGGGTGTGTGCGTTGGGCCTTGAGCGGGGTCCATTGACTCTTGCCTTTCTTAAGGATGATGTATCATTGATTCCTCAATGGGATCGCCTCGGTCGGGTTCTCCCATCCCAGTGGACATCAACAAGGGATCCAGGCAGGGAACGATGGAGACTTGGATCATCTATTTCTAATCAAATATATAATTTTTAAAAATGATTCTGAGACTCAGAAACTTACTATTTAAGCCATAACTAAGGGAAAAGTCTGTGTTACAGTAAGAATACTACTGCTTTGAAAAAGCTGTCTTAAGAAATGAAACCTCACAAAACCAGTTTAAGGAAGGCAGAATCATCTGGATCCCCAAGGACAAGAAATGGAAAAATTTCCCCGCTAATTCTTTTCTTTCTTTACACATTCTAAAGCTTTATTGAATTACAGTTGTAAGTGAGAAGAAAGCAGTTTACCCTACTTGGGAGAAGCTTGTTTTTTGTTTTGTTTTTTTTTTTTAATCTTAGCAGAGTTTCTGAGAACTCTAAGAAAAGACAGTTCTTAGCATCACAAGGGCAATATAATTTTGAATTTGATTTGTAAGGCTGGCATTTGAGAAAATATAATAAATTATTTTGATACTTTGACTGGTAAGTTATTTGGTAATTCATATTAAGTTGCCGTATTTAAGACCTAGTGCATAAATCTCATGTTTTCATTAATTCAAAAACATTTGTCAAGCACCAATCACGTACCTGAAACTGGGTTAGACACTAGGATTCTCTGACGAGAATGACAATAAATAGTAGCAATGCTGCTGTTTATTCAACAATGAGCAAAATCAAGCAAAAACTATGCTCCATTGAGCCCCTGCTATGAAAATTTAATAGAATCATAGAATTTGAGAGCTTACAAATATTTTAGAGATCACCTAATTCACTACAACCCACAGAAAGAAATACATTTTCTTGAGACCCAGAACACTAGTGTTTATGTGTATATGAAATACATACAAATGGAAACCAGTCTCAAGAACAATATATACTCTGATTTTATTCCGACCTACTGCATTTTTTTAAAATGTTGATCACAAACTTCTAAGTTGATTTTGTAACTCACTAAGGGAGCTCATCCTGAACTTTGAAAGACACCGATGTAGTGCGACTGCCTACCTTAGAGATGAGCGATGCAGCCTGAGTTAGGCCACTTGCTTACGGCAGAGGCTTGGTTAGTGGAACGGCTAGTCCAGATTTCCTGTCTGTTGGTTTACCAGTCCCTATCACTTTATCTTATCTTGTTTTCTTCTTAGAAGCTCACTATCACCTTCTGAAATGATCATGCCCATTGTTGACTTGAGTGTTATCTGCCTCTCCCACTAGGAGAACATCCGTCTTCACGGATGACTCACTACTTTCCCCCCCATGCAAGTTGGCATATAGTATGTGCTCAGTAAATATTTTTTTGATTCAGCGAGAGCTTTAAACTGACCCTGCTTTCCATCAAATGCAGACTCAGCCGAATGGTGTGGTAGGGCCACCGCTTTGGGATAACAACATGCCTCATATGAGTGAGGAAACAGCATCACCAAGAGAGAAGGGATCTTGTGACCCCAGGCTCACACAATGCCAGGGAAAAAACTAGAACCAGGAACTAGGTCTCCTGACCCCAGTTCAGGGGCCTGAGTTAGTTCCCTCTGATGTGTCTGTCTTACATTGCCAACCTAATTATTAATGTTACCGGGCTGACTTGCCCTAGAATACTCCTCACCCCCTAAAGTGCAACTTTCCCATTTTCTACGAGTCGGGGGAGCTCAGCGCTGAAGAAGCCTCAGTCTTTGTGAGAATACTGTCAGTCGGGCCTATAGTACAGGCACACTTCCAGATGTGTTGAAAGGTCAGAAATTACATTTACTTCTTCTAAATTATGATCAAATCAAATGGGAAATCAAATGGGAAGTGTTTTTTACATCCTAGCTCCTGGCCAAATTCTAATAAAGAGACAAACTTGCTTTGTAATTTAACTTTGGGGGACTTGTTTAAAGGAAGCAAACTGCTTCTGGTCAGAGAGGTTTTTGTTTGGCCAGATTTCCTGTTTTGAGGTTTTAAACTTCTTTGAAACTAAAAACTCCAGGATTCCATGTCAAAGAAAGAAAGAACGAGAGAGGACTAGAAAGAGCTCGTGACGTTAGGCTACAGAGGTAAGCCCAAATTCTGCAAAAAGGACCGGTGTTCGGGATAGCTCATATTGCAACTCGAGAGCAATTCGTCAAAACCCCAGTGCCCGCTTGAGAAAGCCCCAGCTTCATCTGACACACCGTTTAGTGGTTCCTTATGGCAAGTGTACCTTGGGCTTTTTCTTTCATAGCCTAGATTGCCCAAAATGCCCCCTGCCCAACCTGGGCCTCAGTAAATATAGGAGCCTAACAACTGGGATGGAAGATTGAGAGGGAGTGCCTTTGATTCTAAAACAGAAGTTTTCACTGGATTTTGCTCAGTGACGTTGGGTATTGTGCTTGGGAGTATTTTGTCCTCTGAATCAGATTTAGTAAATAATAAATACAGGATGGCCAGGCATTCCATACTTTATCTGGGGACCCTAGACCAGGGCTTCCTCAAGTTTCTCCTGTCTAGTTTATAGGAAGTTTGGATTAGAAAGGGAAAAGGAGACTAAGCTAAAAGTGATCATATTTATGGTGCTCTAGAAGCAATTTTCCCTTTCATATTATCCCAGCATAAATGTTGCCCCTGCATTCCATTCACAATGCAAAACATCAGGGTACAGAACTCCCATGAGGGCTCGTTTCTGCCTAATGTACCCAGGGGGAAAGCCTAGAAAACATTAAAGCAGTAGCTAGGAGCTTTAATGAAGTTAACCTGCTGAAACCAGGGGAGGTTTGCCTGAACTACACCTGAAAGCACTTTGATTATGGCATTGGCTTCAAAAGAAACCCATTCCCTCATTTCTGAGCTCTGCTGCATTGAGAAATAGAATTGCACCTTTATATGCAGGCTAATTTTGCTGCCTTGCTGAGGGCTGAAAGCATTCTGAAGCATTCTAAAGATGTAAGGGAGGAGGACTGCTCCTTCCCGTCCCCACCCCCCACGTCACAAGTCCAAATGGGCAGAGGGTGCTCTCAACCCTGCAGGTCCTAAGAATGTAAATAAAGTCTAGTATGATAAATGCCTTCCCGTTCAGAAAAAGATAACCGCCTCCCCTCTGCTAACATTGAGCCAATTCAGGTTCTATGGGTTTGTTAAAAAACAAAACAACTTTAATCCCCGGCCTTTGTAAATTTCTCCTCCCTTTACACTTATCCTTCCTTTAGCTTTTTAACATAACTTCCTTCTCTATTTCTTTTCACTTTGTAATGCTCTGCTGTTGCATATTTCTGCTTTCCTTTTCATTTTTTTACTTTTGCTGATGTTTCGCCTTAGCGTTCCTTTTTATTTCCTTGCGCATCTCTTCCTCTTGGATTTTAGTTCTGCATGTGCTCCTGCGGTTTTCTTTTCTGGTCCCAGCTGCCCCCTAATGGTTTTCAAGATCATTACTGCTCAGGGGTAGAGAGGGAAGAAAAGACAGCTGGAGAAAAACAAAAAATGTGTTTTTGCTTGTAACTTGGAACATAGTATCAATAACTCTGGAAGGATATTGACCCCCCAACCGGTATCAATGGGGAAGTGAAATGGAGAGGTAAATTACAAAACTGGGGGATGGGGTGGGAGGGCAGCTTGGGTTTTCATTGGGTTTCTTGTGCTGCTTAAAAATTTCTTTTTTAACGATCTACACATATCACTTATTCTCTTTTTAATTTAGAAAACAAATAGAATCCCAGTCTGGAGATGCCTCTACAAATTTTCTTTCCTTGCAGAGAGCAAGCATCATTCCAAGCCTCCTCCCCCCAACAGGGAACCTATCCTGATGCTGAGGTTGATTGGCAGCTCAGTAAACTGCGTAGGAGTAAATATGAAGGAGGAGAGTGGGAACTAATGACTAGGGTGGGTGCGAATTAACCCACCCTGAAGTATCCTCAATTGCAAAAGGTCAGCTCCCTGACTCTTGCCTTTCCATCATGACTTTCATGCTCAAATTAGCAGCTATTGCCATCATAATGTAACAATCACCTGACATGTAGATGTCTAATTAAGGCACCGTAAGTCACAGGTTACAAATTCAAAAACAGCAATAACCAAAAAAAAAAAGAAAGAAAGAAAATAGAAAGAAAGAAAAGAGAAGAGAAGAGAAGAGAAAAGAAAAGAAAAAGAAAGAAAGAGAGAAATACCTTGTAAATCAATGGGGGTTTGATAGGGTAGGTCTGCATGGGGACGAAGGAAAGACATGTGCACACATGGTTGGAAGATTCAAGTTTCCAAGAATATTAGTCTATAAATTCAGTGAGAAACTGGGAATTTTCAGTTCAGAATAAGATTTTCCTGAATGGTAGAAAATTTCAGATCATAACCCTAAAATTTCCAATCACATCACCTATAAATGCCATGAAGTTATAAATAAGGTCTTGGCTTTTGTGATTGTGAAGAGGAATCTCTTTCTCGTTTTGTTTTGGGCTTTTTGTTTTATTTTAGTTTGGTTTTCTTGAGGATCTAGAAAGGGGCTTTGTCCAAAAAATATCTCTTCTGAAAGCCCTGTCAAGATACCTACCATACCATTACTCACTCTTTGCGAAAAGGTACTCAATGTAAATACTGTGATAGTGGAATATCCAATTAAGCCCCATCCATGCAATAATGTCTTCTTGGGGGATAAATGGCTATTAATTTTAATTCCTTAGGGCAGCTATGAAATTAGAACTAAAACAGTTTTAAATTTATGAATGAGGATGGAGTCAGGAAACATTCTTAGCCAAAATTCAAAACTATGAAGGGAAAGAAGTCATTCAAACTAACCCCTTCACTTTACAGGTGAGGAAACTGGTCCCAAATTAGTTAACAGACTTTCCAAGGACACCCAAGGGCAGTGGAGACCTAAGGTCCATCTGTCCTGACCTCAGGTTTCTGCTGCCCCAAACTGCTTCTCTATACTGAGGCCGGGAGCTGAGGCCAGGAGCCCGGGGAGCACTGTGGAGTATCTGATTCCTGGTGAGAGCTCTGGAAAAGTCATGCAAGAGAGAACAGACGGAACACAGGATGAGAGATGATAATAGGATCCAGCCCTTCTCTCCTTGCCAAATAGACACCAAACATTTTCAAACGATGCTTCTGCTCATATTGGGATTCCCCCTTTGGTGAACAAGCGAAGTAGCCTCAGAGCCTCACAAGGGTGTGCGTGTCTATGGGCTCCGATGGGAAATCTCCAGCTCTGGTCTTTGACTCTTGAGAGCTGCACTGCCCATATTGGGAGCTGTTAAACACAAATGGATTCTCTACTTTTTGAGGGGATCAGAAACATGTGTAATAAAGTTAAATACAATTTAAAATTCAGTCACTCAGTCACACGAGGCACATTTCAAACGCTCATCAGCCATGTGAAAAGCACAGATCTCTCCTTCATTGCGGAAGCTGGATAGGAGGACGCCGCTCTGAAGAGAAGGGTTGATGGGGATCACTTTGAAGCACCTGACGCCTCAAATGTACAAAACTCAGCGTGGCTGAGGGAGATCTGCCTCGCGCTTAAGGCGAGCAGAGCAGAGGGAGCACTGTGCCTCCTTTAGTTGCCTTTGCCAAGGATTCCAGGGACATATGAATGAATTTTGCACATTTTGCTCACTTTTTTTTTTCCGCTCATAAGGTTCCCTCCTCCCTGATCTAGTGCCCGTGTGTGAGAAAGAGATGAGACATAGACACAATTTAGAGTAAAAGAGCTTTTGATATTTTATGGAAATCTATAAAGGTTCTGGGAACCCACCAAAGGTAAAATCAAGTAGAAACTACGAAGTAGTATTCAAATGTATTGAATATAAGAAAAATGTTGTTTAAGGAGGGAGTGGGGGGAAAAAAACCCTATTGACCAGAAACCTGGACTTCACTTCAAAGAAAAGAGAGGATAAAAAATGACGACTTATTAACTTTTAACTGGAGCTTTGTCTCGGAGACCGACGTAGCTAAATATTAACTAGGGCAATGTAGTAAATTACAGATTAAGACGCAATTATGCCTCATATCTCCCCCCTTTCAGGGTGAGAGCTTGTCGATGGTGGTGCTCAGATAAGGGGAAGCACCATGTGACAGGTGGCATCCATTGTGGAAGCATGAAACTTCTGGAGCCTTTAGATTCCCTATTCCCAGAAGGCAAGACCCAAATGCCTTATTTGCTTGCACACCTCCTGCATCGTCATGCTTCCACGAGCATTTAATAAGTACAATGTGATGAACACAGATGGAAAACCATACCTGAAACAAACCTCTAGTAACAACCAATGGTTGAGTGGGTTGGTGCTGAAAGGGCTGGATCCGGATCCATAAACCCCATCAGCTCGCACTTGGAACAGTTTCCTGCAAACCTCCTGCCCCGAGAGGTAGAGGCTCCTGGTGTTTTCAAAAGGCTCTTTGCTGTTGCTGCTTAAGCAAATGTCACAAGGTAAAGCTGGGAACAGCACCTCTCTGGCATTTTAAGAGACATGCTCTTGGGGGGCGCCTGGGTGGCACAGCGGTTAAGCGTCTGCCTTCGGCTCAGGGCGTGATCCCGGTGTTATGGGATTGAGCCCCACATCAGGCTCCTCCGCTATGAGCCTGCTTCTTCCTCTCCCGCTCCCCCTGCTTGTGTTCCCTCTCTCGCTGGCTGTCTCTATCTCTGTTGAATAAAAAAAAAAAAAGAGAGAGACACGCTCTTGGAGGCTTTTCCCGATGTTTTCCTCAAAACGTCTGCCCCCTCAACTGAAACTTGTCTGGAGAAAAAATGTGGAGAAATACTTATCCAGGTACCCTTTGATGGAAGTGCGTACATGGAAGGCTATGTGTAAATATAACACCTCAGAACAGAGGTTTCCAACGGCTGGCCTGTTGAACTTTTGCATCAGAATCACCTAAAATGTGTGTTAAAAATAGAGATTCCCAGACACCACCCTAGATCCAAGGAATCTGATTTGTGGGAAGATGGCGCCCAGAGATCTGAATTTTTAACACTTGCCCTGGGTGATTCTGAGGTGCCCTCGCCCTCGGGTGTGGGACTTTCTAGCTGGGAACACCCATCCTTCCACTGGGGTGTGGCCAGGTTACAGCTTTCTCTTAGCATCTTTTACAAATCTGTTTTATGTTCCCCACATCCCTTCCTGTCAAAGGAATGGAATGTAGGATGGGATTATCTATTATTATTTCACAATTAAGGATAATGATGTGAAACGTCCCAGGTGAGTCAGGGACGCTGCCAGGAATCTCAGCCTCACTAGTTAGCTGTTTTCTAGTTGGTTCCGTGTTTCTGTTAACAAGCTCATCATTTCTAACCACGCGACTCATCCTTTCGTAGGCAGTGTTTGTGGACTCACAAAATAATGAATAGTACGGAGCCTGGCTCCTCACCCCTGAACCTCTGGTTGAAACTAAACCAACTGCAGCCAAACCCCTGAGATTCCAAGTCTAGACAAAAATGGGCTGGCAGGTCTGAGCCCGTCCCAGCCTGAAGAATTTCCCTAGAGATTTACTTTCCATCAGGCACATGTGGGATTTGTGTTTAGTGCCCAAGAGTCCTTGGAAGTTCTGGATTAAAGAAATTCTAAGTCCTCCCTGGAGCCGTGGGCTCTTGTTCAGAGTGGGCTGGGGGAGATCTGGTCTCGCTCTGACTCTTCCCCGGTCTGATAAAGGGTTTTGAGCTCGGAGGATTGTAAAAGCACCACCACCAGAACTGCTCCCGCAGGTAGTATTCGCATTATTTATTGAGTGCTGCCCCCTAGAGGATTACAAATGGTCCGGCGGCTTGGAGTCCCCAGGGCTCTGAACCAGGCTCACCCGCTACCCAACTGCAGGAAATCAGGACTTCACTCAAGTGGATTGATGAGAAGGCTTGCAGCAGTTGTGCTGAGGACTGCCAGGAAATAAGTTAGCTCCCTCTTTAGGACACCTCTGAAAAATTAAAATCCATAATGCTGGGAATCAGGTCCAGGAACAGAACACTGAAACTGACCCTTCTCCCTACCAGACCAAGGACCCCCTGCCTGAGGGGGACCCCGAATCCTAAGACCCCAAGAGCAGGAGGCCAGAGTTGCCATTCTTATGGCTTCCTAATGGGTTTCAGTTTACCTTTTCTCTCTCTCTCCTTTTCCCTGTGCCATTCACCTAAACTCTGGCTGTAAAGTTCTCAGAAACAGAATTCTTCCATGTGGGGCACTTGCTAGCATGAATGGCTTGGCACACCTGGTGATTCGTGGGGGGAGGTGATACTAAATGACTTTCTTTATACAGGCTGTGTCTCTAGAGATAGTGGTGTTAGTTGTCCTTAGGTGAGTATCTTGGCAATGATAGAAGCCGGGATCTCTGCTGAAGGTTCAAAATCCAGACTGCCTCTTTATTCCATTAAGTACTGGGGAGTGGTCTTTCTTTATAGTTGATGTTTAAACGGGGGGGGGGGGAGTAAATCTGGAGTTTTTAATAATGCGGATGTGCTCTCAAGTCAAGGAAAGAAGGAAGGCAAGAAGGAAGAGGGGGGGTGGGGGTGGGGGAAGAAAGGAATGAAAGGTAGCCTTTAGGCCAGCCAGGGGATCTGCTCCCTGGAAGAACTCACTAGGCCTCTGTTAAATGCCCTTTCAAACCAGGCATCTAAGATTAACAGTGTGATATGTGGCCCGTGGATTTACACAGCACTGTAAAATCCCTCCATGGCTTGGCTCAACTATTTGCAAATCACTTCTGATTCAATTTTGTTTTGGTTATCTCAGTGTAAATAACAGTTAAGTGGGAGTTACAGATTTTTCAAACTCTAAAAGTGATAAACAAAGCTAATGGCAAGTCCAGATAAGGAGGAAAACCACCCAGGAGAATCCACAAGTACAAGCAAAGAAATAAATGGGAGAGTCAGATGTGTGTGTGCTTCTTGTCACCGAAACTTTATTTTTCTTAATCTGCAGAGTGGTAGAGAGGGTATGTGCGGAGTGTTATTTAGACGGTTCTTGTTAGAGTCTTTATGATAATGTAGTAATAGGTGCTTGGTGAAGCAAGACAGTTTGGAATCCACAAAGCCATCCTCAGAAACAAAGATACAAGTGTTTCCCCAGCTGTTAGCTTACAACTCCCTCTAAACAGTTTTCACACCTCCATTTAAAAATAGTTGGCATAATGCTGTTTTCTTTCTCTGCGCGCTGTGACCACATTTCCATGGGGAAAAGGTGAATAGAAGTAGTTAGAGTAGCATTTTGAGGAGAAGCCTTCACATACACGTACTTTTGGGGACGATTGGCGGCGGCGGGGGGGTGGGGAATCCAATTTAATTACCTGAAGAAATTCTTTGCAGAAAGTCTCTTTTGTGATAGTTCCAAGTTAGGTGCGTCGGGAGAACTAAATCCTTACCCAGAGAGGAGAGGAGTATGTTTGGGACACAACAAAGGACCTGAGTAGTAAACGCACGAGTGTTTGGGGTTGTATTCAGCCGGAGCTGACCGTGTGTGTCGCCGCCACGCACTGCTGCTTGTGCGAACGCATGGCTGAGCTGCCGCCTGGTTCCCTACACCAAACACCGTACGCCACCCAACTCCTCTTGTAACGCCATTGCGCGTGGCATTGTGCTGGCTTCTACGTGTGTGGCCTCGGAGCCCGGGAATTTGGTGGTGATGGTGGTGGGGGACAGGGATTTCCCCCATTTCCTGCAGAGTCTCCCGCGGGCGGGGACGACGCGGCCAAGGGCAGTGCGCCCCGGAGATGCCCCGGGGCGCTCCCTCTCCCGGGCATTGCGCACGGGCGGCCGGGCGCAGCCAGGCGCGGAGGTGCCTGGGGTGGGCGGGAGGTGCTAGTGGGAGAGGAGCGACTGGGTGGGAGAGGACCGGCTGGATGGGAGCCGCCTCAACTTTGATCGGGCCGCGGCTGGGGGCGGGTGGGGGGAGCCGCCGCCGCCCCGCCCGAGCCGGGTGCCGCGGCGCTGAAGTGTGCGCCGCGCGTCTCCGCGGCTGCCTCTTTAATCAGGAACACAGAAGGGGCGGGCCCTGAGCCGGCGCGTAATCGGATAGCTCTGCCGCGGCTCTGACATCCACATGCTGCTCGGCCTGAAAAGGCTGGGGGGAGCCGGAGGGAAAGCAGAGAAGGCGAGCGAGGCACCAGCCCGCAGCCCGCCCCCGGCACATCCTCAGACGCGCAGACCTCGGCGAGGCGCTGGGCGAGGTGGAGGTGAGGGCGGGTGCGAGCGAACTCGGAGAGGGGCTCGCTCACTCCCAGGCGATCCCAGCCGCCGCCGCCCCGCCGGCAGCAGCAGCAGCAACAGCAGCCGCAGCCGCCGCCGCCGCAGCTTCTTTCCTCTGACTCCCCTCTTCAGGCTGGCCGAGCGGGTGTAGTCGTTGGGGAGGCTCCCGCTAGGGGAACCCGGCGAGGGCAAGAGCTGGGCGGCCGCCTCCCACTCCGGCCGTCCGGCGGTGGCTGCCTCCGCCCGCGTGTTGGTCCCGGGTGCCGGGGGATGTGTGTCAGTTTACGCCTCTGAGATCACACAGCTGCCTGGGGACCGTGTGATGCCCGAGGCAAGTCTGGGCTTTTCTTTTTACTATCATTATTATTATTTTTTTTTACGCTTGGCTTTCGGGAAATCTTCGTGATGTTGTAGGATAAAGGAAATGATACTTTGAGGAACTGGAGAGGACATAGATGCGTTTTGTTTTTAAGAGAGGAAACCCGTCCCCTCTTCCCAGCTTGCTCCCGCTTTGCTGATTTCAAGAGCCACCCTCCTCTTAGTGAGGTGAGACTCCAGCAGGAATAAAGGAGAAGACGGGCCGCCAGGACCCAGGAGGGAAACACTGACCATTAGAAACCTTTGCAGAAGACGCTGTAAGGAAGAACGTAAGAGAGAGAAAAACACAAAGACTTAAAATTATACAAGAAATCTACAAATCCAGCCCTGGAGAAAGCCTCCTTCTCCAAAATGGATATGTTTCCTCTCACCTGGGTTTTCTTAGCTCTCTACTTTTCAGGACACGAAGTGAGAGGCCAACCAGGTAAGCCCCTGAAAGTTTTTTCTGTTCATTTCAACACGCTTTTCCCTTTAAAAGCAACGGCTTATACGGGCCCCATGGAATGGCATAGGAGGCTCCTTCTATACTAAATAGTTTGAAGAGAGATCCCAGCCGGCCCTCCCTACACCACCACCGCTCCTAAAACCCAACTTTTCTCTCTTGCTAGGAGTGTGTGTGTGTGTGTTTTGAAACATAGACAGAATTTGGCGGTGTTCAGATGTCACATATGGACTGAATCAAAGGTTTAAAAATACTACAAAGCCTTTGCATTACAGTTTGGGGGATTTTCTTCCCCCCGTCTTGAAGCAGAACACATCTCCCTTGAGTTTCTTCAACCTAGCCAGTGAAATATAAATCATTTGCATTCTCTCCACTTAGCTACACTGAGCAATGTTAACTGAAGGGCTTGGGAAACACAAGAGTCTAGTTTTGGTTTTCCAATGCTGTGGATTCTTTGAACAATGTGTGGATACGCCTCAAAATCATAGGGCGCAGGCTGATGGAGCAAGTTGGCCTGCAGCTGAGCTAGGGGCTTGGGGCTGGGCACTGCTGGCAACCAAGGCGGCTGGTCGTCCCCGATCTCTTTCCTGCATCCGTGTGTTTTCTGGGAAAGTAAATCATGTTCTTTTAAAAATTATTATTAGATAAAACAAACTGCGTGGCCTTCGAAGGTCTCTTACTCTTCTGAAGTGGTTAGAAACTTTTGAGTGGAATTTGTTCTCAACCACTGCCAAAAAGGGTGTGTGGACAGACTGCAGAGATAAGGACTGCAAGGCCCAGCATTTGGCAGCGGGGAGGAGGGCTGGCAAGGGGCACACGGCCTGAGAAGGGATTTCTGGGTGCAGGGAATCCAGTGGGGCTTGTCCTTCCTTCCCCACACCACTCTCCAGAGTGAGCCTCTCTCCCCTCTAAGAACAGTGTCGGGAATCTGACAAAACTCTTGGAAGCTGCCACAGGTGACTGGGGAAGCCATCTATGGAGGAAACAGGGAAAAGAGAAAGAGGAGATAAAGCCTTCCTGAAGTGCCCTTACCGGAAGGCACTAAGAAGGCTACCGCTGCGGCAGCAGTAGGGCTAACCCCTTGCGGCTTCCTGGGCACCTCCCCTCCATCACAGCGGCCTAGGGGGTCCTGTGGGAGCCCAAAGGGGGATCCGTGCGCCTGGTGCTCTGGCTCTCACCGCCAACACACCCCATTTACGCTTGTTTATTTGAGGAGAAGAAAGACTGAGGAATGCCTTTGCTATCCAAATCCACACGTTGGCGGCTCCTCCTTTCCATAGCTGGTCTTCAGGGCAGCTGCAAATCGTATCAAAGAGATGGGCGCGGGTCTCACTTGGGGAGATTTCCTGTGTCTTCCCACCCCCTCTTGCCTTAATTCTAAGTTCCCAGCTTGAAGCGAAATTAAATTACCTCCCACAGAACTAGATGCTGCATAAATTATGTATGTTTGTGTAATTCTCTGTGTCTCTGTGTCTGTGTGTGTGCGCGCGCGCGCGCACACGGTGAAGATGCCCACGGTATATTATGTATTCGGGCACGGACTCTAGTAGGCCCCGGCGAGCGCGCGCACACTGGGGCACACACCGGCGCGCGCGCTCACATACACACACGCGCGCGCACACACACACACACGCACAACTTCAGGTTCCGTGTGCTTTGCGGAGCGGGAGGGGTCGTGAAGCCTCAGGGGCCATCTCCTACCCCAGATGTTCGCACATCTGTCCCCGAGCGCTGCGCGGAGTGTACGTGTGTGTGCGACACCCGCTCGAACCCACTCCCGCTCCGCCACCTGCCTTTCGCGCTCTCCGCAGAGCCCCCTCCCACCCTAGCCCCGGGCCGCGCTGCGTCCGTGTGCTTTGCGGAGCGGGAGGGGTCGTGAAGCCTCAGGGGCCATCTCCTACCCCAGATGTTCGCACATCTGTCCCCGAGCGCTGCGCGGAGTGTACGTGTGTGTGCGACACCCGCTCGAACCCACTCCCGCTCCGCCACCTGCCTTTCGCGCTCTCCGCAGAGCCCCCTCCCACCCTAGCCCCGGGCCGCGCTGCGTCACTTCTAGAGAAACCCAGAGGCGCGGGGCAGGTCACCCACTACGACGCCGCAGGCAGCCTGGCACCCGGGGTGGGACCTCCTTGTGGGACGCGGAGCTGGGACCCGCCCTGGGTGGGTATTCTCCAGCCCCTCGAAAAGGCGATCGCAAACCGCGGGGAGCTCGGGCTTCCCGTCGGAGCACCCGACTGGCACCCGGGGAGCTGGCAGCGGGTGGCAAAGGGCGAGGCCCTACTAGACCTCTGAGTCACCCGTTCGCGCCTGCCGGGAGGGGGCCGAGCCCAGCCGGCGGCAGCGGTGGCGGGAACCCGTTCAGAGAAGGAGGCAGGGGAAAGGAAGGGCGGAAGGTGCAGGAGAGGGAGCGACTGAGCAACCCTGTGGCCGCGGCGGCAGCCTCTCGGACTGGCGGGCGGCAGGGAGGCCGCATGGGCTGCGCGCACCAGGCTCCTCCACTCCCTGCCCCGCCGCCTGCCTGCCTGCCTCCCTCCCGCCTGGGTTCCGGGGCTCGCGGCCGCCCCGCGGGCCCTGCCCTGAGCGCCCCCTCCTGTCTCCCGCGCTCGGCTGTGCGCTGAATTCCCCCCGCCGCGCCTGGAGGGCCGGCTCCGAGGGGCTGAGGCCCAGGGCGGCTGAGCTGGGCATCCGAGCGCTGGCCAAACTGGGTGGCGGGAAGTCAGGGTGGGATTTCAGAACCGAGGGCGGCGAGGGGCGGAAAGGAGCCAGCTCTAGCCTCGGGAATTCGCGCAACTTGCACCGCCTCTAGCAGCGCCCAGCGCCCGCCGGTGCGCCTGAGCAGGTGAAGAGCACGCGGCGCGCGGGCATCCACGTGGTGGGGACGTGGTGGGGACGTGGTGGCCCCCCAGCCTGCCCCACCCCTCAGCGCCGTCTCTAACACCGCATCGATTTGTTTGGGCTACGCAGCAGAAACAGAGCCGAACGATCCATAAACATTCTATTAGGCAAAAATATTCCCAGCGAAAGCAAAAGCAAGGCTCAAGCCTAGGAGAAGTTGGCCGCCTCCAACAACTCCAGCCTTGTCCCCTCCTCCTCCTGACTAAGGACACCCCCAGGGAGAGGCTTGCGGCATTTCCTCCATGCTGTCCACTGCCAGAAAGTTAAGTCGCCGCTGCGGTTCTCCGCTTGGGAGAAACCTCTGCAGTCGCCCGCGGTCCGCCTCCCCTCCCCCGCCGCCTTGCTCCTTGCTTTTCCACGTGAGAAAGAGAAATATTCACGGCCAATGCTTCATTTTCACTGATTGATTTCTTTTTAATATCAACACGAGTTAATGGAGGCGAGGCGAGCTGTGATTAAACGGCTGCCCCCACCCTTTGCCTTGGGCTGACTGCACCGCAGTTTTTCCTACCGGGTCCCAGGCGCCCGGCGGCTGGGTGGGGGGCACCCGCAGAGCAGAGCCATCGTCCAGGGGCTGGCGTGGGGGGGCGGGCGGTGGAATGAACCGGTCTCTCCTCTGGGAACCGTGGGGGTGGGGTGGGAATCAGCTTTCCTGGCAAGCTTAGGGGATCCGGCTCATCCGTGTCGCAGCTTCTGCGGCTCCGGTTGAATTTCTCTGAAAGGGGAGGGGATCCACGCTCGGGTTTACTGGCGTGTGCTCAGGGCTCGCCGCCCTCCCTCCGCCTCAGGCTTCAGACTGAGAGGAGAGCCCCCTGGCGCTAGCCACTGCTCGTCAGTGCCTGGCCTCGAATCTCCCCTTTGCTAGAGTTAATGGGGGGGGGGGGGGGC
>NW_024423343.1:29542185-29544152 GCF_017311325.1 Ursus maritimus | reverse complement strand
CACACACACACACACGCACAACTTCAGGTTCCGTGTGCTTTGCGGAGCGGGAGGGGTCGTGAAGCCTCAGGGGCCATCTCCTACCCCAGATGTTCGCACATCTGTCCCCGAGCGCTGCGCGGAGTGTACGTGTGTGTGCGACACCCGCTCGAACCCACTCCCGCTCCGCCACCTGCCTTTCGCGCTCTCCGCAGAGCCCCCTCCCACCCTAGCCCCGGGCCGCGCTGCGTCACTTCTAGAGAAACCCAGAGGCGCGGGGCAGGTCACCCACTACGACGCCGCAGGCAGCCTGGCACCCGGGGTGGGACCTCCTTGTGGGACGCGGAGCTGGGACCCGCCCTGGGTGGGTATTCTCCAGCCCCTCGAAAAGGCGATCGCAAACCGCGGGGAGCTCGGGCTTCCCGTCGGAGCACCCGACTGGCACCCGGGGAGCTGGCAGCGGGTGGCAAAGGGCGAGGCCCTACTAGACCTCTGAGTCACCCGTTCGCGCCTGCCGGGAGGGGGCCGAGCCCAGCCGGCGGCAGCGGTGGCGGGAACCCGTTCAGAGAAGGAGGCAGGGGAAAGGAAGGGCGGAAGGTGCAGGAGAGGGAGCGACTGAGCAACCCTGTGGCCGCGGCGGCAGCCTCTCGGACTGGCGGGCGGCAGGGAGGCCGCATGGGCTGCGCGCACCAGGCTCCTCCACTCCCTGCCCCGCCGCCTGCCTGCCTGCCTCCCTCCCGCCTGGGTTCCGGGGCTCGCGGCCGCCCCGCGGGCCCTGCCCTGAGCGCCCCCTCCTGTCTCCCGCGCTCGGCTGTGCGCTGAATTCCCCCCGCCGCGCCTGGAGGGCCGGCTCCGAGGGGCTGAGGCCCAGGGCGGCTGAGCTGGGCATCCGAGCGCTGGCCAAACTGGGTGGCGGGAAGTCAGGGTGGGATTTCAGAACCGAGGGCGGCGAGGGGCGGAAAGGAGCCAGCTCTAGCCTCGGGAATTCGCGCAACTTGCACCGCCTCTAGCAGCGCCCAGCGCCCGCCGGTGCGCCTGAGCAGGTGAAGAGCACGCGGCGCGCGGGCATCCACGTGGTGGGGACGTGGTGGGGACGTGGTGGCCCCCCAGCCTGCCCCACCCCTCAGCGCCGTCTCTAACACCGCATCGATTTGTTTGGGCTACGCAGCAGAAACAGAGCCGAACGATCCATAAACATTCTATTAGGCAAAAATATTCCCAGCGAAAGCAAAAGCAAGGCTCAAGCCTAGGAGAAGTTGGCCGCCTCCAACAACTCCAGCCTTGTCCCCTCCTCCTCCTGACTAAGGACACCCCCAGGGAGAGGCTTGCGGCATTTCCTCCATGCTGTCCACTGCCAGAAAGTTAAGTCGCCGCTGCGGTTCTCCGCTTGGGAGAAACCTCTGCAGTCGCCCGCGGTCCGCCTCCCCTCCCCCGCCGCCTTGCTCCTTGCTTTTCCACGTGAGAAAGAGAAATATTCACGGCCAATGCTTCATTTTCACTGATTGATTTCTTTTTAATATCAACACGAGTTAATGGAGGCGAGGCGAGCTGTGATTAAACGGCTGCCCCCACCCTTTGCCTTGGGCTGACTGCACCGCAGTTTTTCCTACCGGGTCCCAGGCGCCCGGCGGCTGGGTGGGGGGCACCCGCAGAGCAGAGCCATCGTCCAGGGGCTGGCGTGGGGGGGCGGGCGGTGGAATGAACCGGTCTCTCCTCTGGGAACCGTGGGGGTGGGGTGGGAATCAGCTTTCCTGGCAAGCTTAGGGGATCCGGCTCATCCGTGTCGCAGCTTCTGCGGCTCCGGTTGAATTTCTCTGAAAGGGGAGGGGATCCACGCTCGGGTTTACTGGCGTGTGCTCAGGGCTCGCCGCCCTCCCTCCGCCTCAGGCTTCAGACTGAGAGGAGAGCCCCCTGGCGCTAGCCACTGCTCGTCAGTGCCTGGCCTCGAATCTCCCCTTTGCTAGAGTTAATGGGGGGGGGGGGGGGCT
>NW_024423343.1:29531238-29542175 GCF_017311325.1 Ursus maritimus | reverse complement strand
GAGGCCCTACTAGACCTCTGAGTCACCCGTTCGCGCCTGCCGGGAGGGGGCCGAGCCCAGCCGGCGGCAGCGGTGGCGGGAACCCGTTCAGAGAAGGAGGCAGGGGAAAGGAAGGGCGGAAGGTGCAGGAGAGGGAGCGACTGAGCAACCCTGTGGCCGCGGCGGCAGCCTCTCGGACTGGCGGGCGGCAGGGAGGCCGCATGGGCTGCGCGCACCAGGCTCCTCCACTCCCTGCCCCGCCGCCTGCCTGCCTGCCTCCCTCCCGCCTGGGTTCCGGGGCTCGCGGCCGCCCCGCGGGCCCTGCCCTGAGCGCCCCCTCCTGTCTCCCGCGCTCGGCTGTGCGCTGAATTCCCCCCGCCGCGCCTGGAGGGCCGGCTCCGAGGGGCTGAGGCCCAGGGCGGCTGAGCTGGGCATCCGAGCGCTGGCCAAACTGGGTGGCGGGAAGTCAGGGTGGGATTTCAGAACCGAGGGCGGCGAGGGGCGGAAAGGAGCCAGCTCTAGCCTCGGGAATTCGCGCAACTTGCACCGCCTCTAGCAGCGCCCAGCGCCCGCCGGTGCGCCTGAGCAGGTGAAGAGCACGCGGCGCGCGGGCATCCACGTGGTGGGGACGTGGTGGGGACGTGGTGGCCCCCCAGCCTGCCCCACCCCTCAGCGCCGTCTCTAACACCGCATCGATTTGTTTGGGCTACGCAGCAGAAACAGAGCCGAACGATCCATAAACATTCTATTAGGCAAAAATATTCCCAGCGAAAGCAAAAGCAAGGCTCAAGCCTAGGAGAAGTTGGCCGCCTCCAACAACTCCAGCCTTGTCCCCTCCTCCTCCTGACTAAGGACACCCCCAGGGAGAGGCTTGCGGCATTTCCTCCATGCTGTCCACTGCCAGAAAGTTAAGTCGCCGCTGCGGTTCTCCGCTTGGGAGAAACCTCTGCAGTCGCCCGCGGTCCGCCTCCCCTCCCCCGCCGCCTTGCTCCTTGCTTTTCCACGTGAGAAAGAGAAATATTCACGGCCAATGCTTCATTTTCACTGATTGATTTCTTTTTAATATCAACACGAGTTAATGGAGGCGAGGCGAGCTGTGATTAAACGGCTGCCCCCACCCTTTGCCTTGGGCTGACTGCACCGCAGTTTTTCCTACCGGGTCCCAGGCGCCCGGCGGCTGGGTGGGGGGCACCCGCAGAGCAGAGCCATCGTCCAGGGGCTGGCGTGGGGGGGCGGGCGGTGGAATGAACCGGTCTCTCCTCTGGGAACCGTGGGGGTGGGGTGGGAATCAGCTTTCCTGGCAAGCTTAGGGGATCCGGCTCATCCGTGTCGCAGCTTCTGCGGCTCCGGTTGAATTTCTCTGAAAGGGGAGGGGATCCACGCTCGGGTTTACTGGCGTGTGCTCAGGGCTCGCCGCCCTCCCTCCGCCTCAGGCTTCAGACTGAGAGGAGAGCCCCCTGGCGCTAGCCACTGCTCGTCAGTGCCTGGCCTCGAATCTCCCCTTTGCTAGAGTTAATGGGGGGCTTGGGTTTGCTCAGGAAATTATTCAGGCCCTGACAATGGGTTTCTTCAGATGGTGGCAACTCCCAGCCCCAATGTCTCCACCTCCAGGACATGCCACTTGCGGCCGAAAGAACCCGACCCTATAACCAACAACCTTCCCTCCCACACCCACCCCGCTCCCAGAGCTTTGATCTACGCTTGGGTTTAAACACCATTGCCATGGACACGGGCAGACGCGGTCAATCAACCTTGGGTCTGGAGTGGATGATCAGATAAGAGGTGTAAATTGTCTGTGGGAGACAGGTCTGGGTTCAAACAAATCTTAGAAGCAGTGACATTCTAGGCACTTGCTAAGGCTTTCTTTTTTATCCCCTCTCCCCAAAATGCGGGATGACTGTGAGCAGGTGAAATGATTTGCAAGCAAAACTCTGAACTCCTAGATTGTACACAGACAGCCTGCTCTAGGCTCTGGGGACTGGTCTCATGCCCACATTCAGTGCGTGCCGGGTAAACTTTACCCCATAAGCAGCCACTGGAGATAGTGAAGCTGTTACCAGTTGCCAACAGAGCACACAGTGCAAAACAGTGGAAAGAGGAGAGCTCCCCATGAGTGCTCCAGGCAAGCACCTTCTTGTCCAAGAGGTGCCTGGTAGGATTGCGAATGCCCAGACAGCACTGCAGGTTTGGACTTTGATGTCATTCTGCGGAGCCCTCCGATTAAGTCACAGAGCACCCAACTGGCAAAATGTAAGGTTGGAAGTCTGCAGTGACTGGAACCCCAGGCTATATCTAGATAGGACTCCTGCTGTCTACGGAATGGCTCTCATCCCCTGCTGTTGAATGTTAAGTCCACATTCTGCAACCAGAGAGGTCAGCTCCTATCTTCCTTAGTATAGGAAAAGTTAGAGGAGTCCAAATGCCAATTCATATGCAATAAGACATGAATGTAAACAACGGCTGGGAGGGGTCTGGGGGCATCTGTGGGGAGAAACACCATTGGCTCCATGATTCTGAGGCCCCTGCCTGGTGATATTCATTTCATTCAATTGCTCATTAAAGTAATCGAGAGAAATGAGCTGACTTTGGGTGATCAGAGTTTGGGACACTTCGTGGTTGATAGAATTCAGAGCCAGGTTTATTGGGAAGGGTTTGCAGAATGTATTCCCCAAAAGTCCAGCTGGGAGAGACTAGGAAATAGAGATGAGATTTTCCTTTTTCAGAAGTTGGAGCAGAAGCATGATACCTTTTCATTTCTTCCACTGTTGAGAAAGGACTTGAAACGTGACATCTGGGCAGTAGTTTCTGTTGTCATGAACATATCTGAAGTATTTTATCCTCACCATTATTTGCCACTGTATGATCTTTGAGGCACCCTTTCTTGAGTGCCAGACTCAGAGTTTGATCCCCAGAAGGTAGTCTTTGTACCTTTCCTTCCAGGTAAGGAATTTTTTTTTTTTTTGTTAATTAACCCATTCCTGGAAGATATTGCCTATGTTTGTCCTAGAGAGCCTACAGTCTTTTGCAAAGCTTTATCTGCCTTGATGAGAAATGGCCGAGGGACTTAATGGTTTCATTACCTAACAGGATTCAGTGAGGCTGGATTCCTGGACACAGTGGCCTTGTAGCGTGGCTGGCCCTCCAGGAGAAAGCATCTTCTGAAGGTTTAGGAAGCTGTCAAGTTTAGATAAGGCTGAGCTCCGATCCTATGGGACCTTGGTCGTATTAATAAGAAGAAATTAATTTTTAACCACTGGGAACGTTGCCAAATTATGTGACCTTTGGCAGACCAGCTGTGCTATAAAAATAAATCCCCCATTTCTGAAAATGCTGCTCCTATCCAGTGGAACAATAACAATGTGGCATTTAGGGTAGGGATGCGTGGGGTTGAGGCGAAAGGAGAGAAATGGGAGTTGCCAGCAAAAAAACCCCTCAGTGTTGTCACACGTGGTTTCAGACCTGAACATCCTATCCACACCACCCTCCCCGCCCCAAAGACACACCTTGGTTTCCGGTACACAGGAAAGAGGGCCAGGATGACAGAAGCAGGGTGCCAGTGCGTGCAGGGAGGGGAGAAGATGCTAAGTGCTTCCAGCCCTCCCCACACCCCAGCCTTGAACACATCTCTCATTGTTCATGAAGACAGATTACTGGCACGGAAAGAGCAAAGGCAGTTTTCTACACGGGCAAAACATTTGTCTTTCCCTAAATGCCACTAAATAAGTTTGTCACATGGAAGTTTGGGGGAGCCCTGCCTTGGGCTTCCCAGTTTCTAGAGCATTGAAGCCAGACTGCCTAGGTTGAAAATCCAGTTCAGCCATTTGCCAGCTCTGTGGTCCAGGACACTTCATCTCTCCGTACCTCAGTTTCTTTATTTGTAAAGTGTGTCTGACAGTCATACCTACCCCATGCGGTTTTGGTGCTACGGCAGATTACATAGAGTACTGTTTGGTCCGACTCTGTAGGCATTTATCTTCGAAGAGCTTCAGTGAGGTTAACCGTATCTCATGAACGTAGGAAGTAGATTATAACCATTGTGATAAGTCTATGTGACTTATATGAGTTTTTGTAATAAGTAAATAATCATCATCCTCAGCTCTTACCCCACGGAACGTTTGTCTGTGTTTTATAAGCTTCGGATGATCTCTCAGCACACTGATCTTCAGAGAGCAATATTCTTTGCTGGATTTCCATCTTAGATTTCCATCTCCTCGTTGCATTCGTTTTCTCTCCTTGTTCTTCTGCTGTCGGTGTTCTTGGCTCCACTTAGGTTTGTTTTTTTTTTTTTAATCTCTCCCCCTTTCCTTTCTTTTCTCCTCTTCCATCCTTCATCACTGCAAGTGTGCTCAGCAGGGAGCATGTGCCGAAGGTGCTCCCCCGAATATGCGATAACTTCTCTGGCATGAAGGCCCCTCAGCAGCTGAACTCAAGAAAGTCATCATAAAGACAAAATAGCTTTTACCCAGCAAGACTCTTAATAATCCCGTTTCCCTCTGGGTCTTCATCAAAGAGTCATGATCTAATCCAGGAAAAAGGGAGGAGGCTGGGAATAACAAAAGGAAAGCTCTCCCCAGTAGCCACAGTGGATGGGGCTGCTGGCCAGCTTCATGCGCAGATCCAGTGACTCCTCACTGCCTCCAAAGATCCCGAGAACCGATGATCTGGGCTCTGGCCAGTCTTTCAGCGAAGAAGATAAAGGGAATTGCAAACTACTGGGCCAAGCGGTAGTAATAATAATCGTTTTTGATAAAGGGGAAAAATAAAACAGATGTGCCCCAAAGGCATATTGGAGGCCAGGGGAAGGGAGATGGGGAGGGATAGGTAGAGAGAAGAGATCGTCGATTACCAGCAAGCAGTTTAGTGATGAAGTACTGTGCATCTTCCTGGTGCTACTGATAACAAATACCTAGAAGTCACCTTTGGGGGGGGAGGGAGGGGACGAAGAAATCCTCAGATAAATTATTTTTACCATCACTAGGATTAAAATGTAAATATCCTTTGAACTGCATCATTATTCTCTGGAGTTTAGAGTGTCTTTGGAGACCTGGCTCACATAACTCAACCTTGACTTATGACAGGTATCATGATCCCAAACATGTTAACTGAAACTCTCAGTTCACCACTGAAAATTCTTCGCATTTAATAGTAGCTGCGGGTTGGGAAGGAAGGGCAGTACTAAGGAGGGAACAGTCAGAGTTTGTGCTAGCTAGTGCTACTGTGGGTGTTATGTTAGTCAACCAGTAATTGATGAACTCATCGAACCTTACTGAGCCTGACTTTTGGGCAAGGCTCTGGGTTTGATCCTATAAAGTTCCCCAAAGATGAATGACCAAGGAGTCCTGCTCCCAGGCTTCATGGTCCAGCGGAATGCATAAGGCTGTCCCGAGCCTTCGCACACCTTAGAAGACGTTAAAGAGCTTGGGTCTCGGAGGTTTGCGATACGGAGGCTGGACGAGTACTCTTGGTGTGGGAGACCCCGGGCGGTGGGGGCAGAGGTGGCATGTGAGCCTACACTGAGAGGATGGATGGGCTTTGGAGCTGGAAAGGGATATCAGGGGAAGATGAGAGCAGAGAAATGGACACTGGGTTTATTTGGAGAACACTCAGAAGCTGCAGTTTAGAATGTGTGGAGGGATATAATTGCAATAAGGTCAGAAATGATTCATTAGGCTAAATGCAAGGCCCCATGGCTAGGCCAAAGGGTTTGGATTTCATTCACTAACCGATGGGGAGCCCCTGATGTTTCAGCATAAGCCTTCGGTTCAGTTAATCAAAATAAATGAAAAAAAAATTATATTACCTCTTTTTTCTCCTTTGGTTTTTGGAGAGACCTCAAAATTATTCTTCCTCTATTTCCTCCCCCAAATGTCTATTGAAATGGGCAGGAATTGTAATCCCAGATCTCTCATCAATGGCATCAAAATTGCATTTGCAATGAGGGCTGGAAAAGAGTGGACATAAATATAAACTAATGATATTATATTGGCTGCCCTATTGGAATTGCATTTGTTTATGATATAAGATGACAAATAACAAGGTTACCACAGGTGGCATGATTCAAGGTCAGAGGAGGTAATCACATCAAACTTACGTTTTTCACAATTAAAGGAAGGTTCATTTTTAGAATCCAGATTAAAGGGAAATGATTTTCCAAAGGTCCCATTTCCAGACCCAATTCCCGGTTCTGTCCTCGGTGAATCCATTGCAGGTGTTTTCGAAGAGGGAGCTTGCCTGGTTCCTTACTCCTTTCTCCATGCTTCTGTGCTGCCTCCCCCTCCCGCCCTCTCTTCCCCTCCTTCCTGCCCTCCCAGAGGTTCTTTTATTCAGATTTTGAACTTTATCACTGCAAAAGTTCACAGGGATTTCCATTTGCTGGGCCTTCAGGAGTCCATCATTCACTGCCACCCGCCCCATAAATTGAATAGATTGCATCCCTTCCCAGTTGCCTTAGGAAGTGGTCAAACAGCCGCATTCCTGGGCTGATGGATTGGCTCATTTCTTCCCAGCTTAAGCCAAGATACAGATTTTATGAGACTGTCTTGTGACAGACAGAATTCGCTTTGAATAAAACAAAATCCAGCCTCAGCTCACAGAAATAACTCTTAAAAAGCAGCTTATCCGGGGTTAGTGAGCAGAATTTGGTTAACACCCTGAGCAGAGGACTTAGATGATTCAGGCAGGGGATTTGAAGAAACTTCTGGGTCTTCCTTTTTATGCATCAGTGTTGCTCACATGCTCACACATAGAACTACGTATCCACAATATTTATAAATATGCAGCTACAGACTCGGTTAAGGAAAGAAACTCACGTCAGTAGGACTAATGTGATTAAAAGACATTTGAACTCTCCATAATGCAAGACAGGCATGTTCATTGGAAAAATCCTAGAGGTTGTTTCAAGGCTTACCAGACAGATGAAACAGGAGTAACACCTTGAATAAACGTCTTGTTCTCCAGGAGGAGAGACAATCTATGGGTAATAGCTATAGGATCCCCCCCCCCATTATATAGGCCTTGAATTTAAGGACTGGGACTGACTTTTAGAATCACTCCTCGCATTTTACGGATGAGACAACAAAGTCTCAGAGGTGCTTCCTGACTTACCCAAGGCCACACAGCTTGCCAGTGGTGAGACCATGTTGAAGACAAGGTTTCTTGCTAATGAAGTGGCAAGGTGACAACCCTCTCTCTTTTTAAGTGGAACTGCTTCTTTGCTTTGCTGCTAATAATGAAATGAAAGCACTGCTTTGGAAAGAGGAACAGGATGGGATTATGCTGTGGATAAAGGATAAATTATAGAGGAAATAAAGTCTATTATTTTTAGGGAGAATGAGACCAACTGCTCTTCTCCGCATGACGCTCAGGGATGTACAAGAAATAGATGTCTTCTAATCCTACTCCTTCTCTTTCACGAGGAATTTTTTTAAAAACTTTTTAAAGATTTTATTTATTTGAAAGACAGAGAGAGAGAGACCACGAGAGGGGGGAGGGTCAGAGGGAGAAGCAGCCCCATGCAGGACTCAGTCCCTGGACTCCAGGATCATGACCTGAGCCGAAGGCAGACGTTTAACCAACTGAGCCACCCAGGTGTCCCTACAAGTCATTTTAAAGTAATAAGGGAACTGGGGTCTAGTTCAGTGGGTTTCAGACTGTGCTCCCCAAAGCCTGGCAGAGGAGACAAGGGAACTAAGGGGCCCCGACTCTACACCCCTTCTCGCCGCCCCACCTCCTGTACCCAAGAGAGCTCCGCTTCTACCTGCTTTGGGCATCGGAGTTCTGGGTAGAGTTTTGTTCAAAGAGAAAACAAACACTGCTGAGAAGAAGTTTGAAAACTACACACTTGGTTTAATCCACGCATTGAATAACAGAGTAGGAAGCTGAGACCTGGGAAGGTCAGCGAGTGAAGAATCCACTGCCCTCTTCTTGCTACTATGGGATCACCCCACCCCCTTCCTAGAAACTCGGTTGGCTTATCCCAGCCCCACCTCTGACAAAGGCCTGACTCTCCAGTCCCACGTTCAGCCAGTCCTAAATATCCCTGCTGCGGCCAAGGACTTTTTCCTTCAGTTCAGCTAAGCCCAGGGATGGGACTGTTCTTTTGCTGCTGCCCGGTGTCACCTGGTGCCTCTGCCTGGCCTGGAGTGAGCCATTGTAATTCTGATATTTAAACGTATCCACAGCAGTCAGGGCTTCCTTTCAGTGATTATTAGTGTCAAGTTCGGGCCATACAGGGTTCCTTTAAAACAACTCCGGTTGAAGGCAGAGCAGACTTTTAAACAGATTTTCTTTTACTTCTCGTTACTTCCTAAAAATCAGATAGTACCCAGGAACTAGTGGTTGGTCTTCAATTGGTTCTGTAGAAGGGTGAGTTCCTTCTGAAGCTGGCAAAGTGCCGCAGAACTGTAAGTGGGCGGACGCAGAATCACTTGACCTGATCCAGAGCCAGGTTACCTCTGGGCAGCATCAGATGGTGCTTTGGCCACCGGCAAAACAAGGGCACCTGAGGAGGGGGAAAAAAGAGACAGAGAGACAGAAAGATACAAATGTCAGAAATAATTTGACATTGCACATGTCAAATAAAAACACCGAAATACTCACCATGGGGGAAGAATCAGACCTTTGTGACTTTAGGACTTATTATTCTCTTTCTTTCCAATTAGGTCTCGAGGTGTCACTTTAATCCTTTTATTCTTGGGCCTCGGAGAGGTCTTTATCTGGCCTGAGCTGGCTCATCCCTCAGGCTGCCCTCCAGATGTAGGAGAAAACCCAGGCCTGGGTTTGCCTGCTTCTCTTTGGGAAATGAATTTGCCCCGGGTGAAAGGTATTCACAAAATAGTTGGAGAAAGAAATCCCATGTCAACTCACCCAACAGGCTCAGTAGCTCCAGCTTCGACTGGGTCAGCTTCCCTTCTGTATGTGGAGACTGGCCTAAAGGGGTTTGCCCTCGAGTTCAACTCTCTTTTGGCTCGGCTGGACTCCTCCGACACAGGACAGAGAGCATTTATGCTGTTCCTTCTGGGACACAAGACGGGCCTCCAAAGTAAGGGAGGGTAGAGCTCTTCAGAAGAAAGTCTAGCTCATTTCTAGTGGGGGCGTGTTTGTGTTCAAGAAATGAAGGGTCCCCAAACCTGGAAATGAAATATCAATGATTGAGAAGAGGTGTAGAAGGATTAAGTGTGTTTTCTTTACACGTTTTACTGATAATCTTTCAAGGATTCAGTTCTCTCCAAGAAAAATAGAGGAAGAAATTGTAGTATTTATCTTGCTGGATGTGTGTGATATTTTATAAGCGGGTGTGAAAGTGTGTACGGGGCTGAAGTGTGACTTTCTAATATGTGTATGGACCCAACGTCTGCTCCGTATCTATGAGAGCGTGTGCTTCTGAGTGTGAGTGCCATCCGAACAAGAATGTGAGTTTAATATGCTTGGGTACCGAAGGGGTTAACTACACCACAGCAAAGCAGATGTTTTAATGAGTTTTCAAAAATTTTAATAAAGTGCCTCGATTTTTTCAGATAAAGGACAGAAAAAAAAAAAGAAATGAGTTACTCCTTTTTCTTTCCGTTAAGTTTTTACAGTGGAAAATACAGACTATCAGCTATGAATTATATATAGTTTCAAATTTTTTTGAGTGGGGAAGTGATTACTCCTGGTGTGGATGAGAAATGAAACCTTCCTATGAGGAAGTTTCCTGTCTTTATTGCTGATTGTGTGTGCCTGGTCTGATTCCTAAAAGCTTGAACTTGGGGGGGGGGCGGTGAGGGAGGAGAAGTTCTCCTTTTTGGGAGTGGCTGGAGCGAAGGAGAGCAAGGGTGGGAGAAGGAGGGAGAGAGTGTGGATGATGTAGAAACCATCACAATTACTGAACAGGAGCTCAGCTCAGAGCGCCTCTGATGAGTTCCAAGGCGAACAGTGTGGTTTGGGGGCGAGTATGCGTCAGGGCTGCAGTTCTCAGCAAAACAGCTGGCAGGGAGAAAATCCCCTCTCCCGCTAGCCTGGTAAGAGCAGCTGGTGATCTAAGTCCCCACACCTCTGCTTTCTCAGAGGTTCCTTCTCAGCCCGATTTCACATGCATGAGCCAGCACCAACGGGCCGCAGTGCGACTTGCTGAAGGTGCCGGGCGCCCAGCATGGCAGTGGTGTGGGCAAGCCTGCGGGGATTGGCTGCGAGAGGAATGGGCGGTCCCTGGCCTCCGAGGGCCCCCTCTCTGTCTGCGGGAGGGCTTGGCCCATTGTCCTGCTGGACTGGGGAGGGTGCAGGGTCATTAGTTAGAGGATGATGTGGTCTCTGCTAGCCAGAGGAAATGGCCTGCTTTTGTCTTCCACCCAGTAGGAAATGGAACCTGAATCCATTAGAATCTGGGCGTTCAACACGGCACAGTTTGAGCTCTTGGAGGCACGATGCCTAAAAGGCTACTTGCGTGGATTTGTGTGTCCCAAGCACCACTGTGCGGCATGCCCATCTTTTATGCATTTAAAGCCTGTCAGGCTGGTAATCTAAAGCAGAGGTCTGGAAGACGGTAATGCCAACAGACATGGGGAATAGTCAAGTGCACCTGTAGAGTTAAAAAATGCATGACCCTTTCCCTCAAAGAGCGAGCACAGGAGAAAGACCCCGTCCTGTACGGTGGCTGCTGAGCCGTGATACATAATTCACGGGCCCATGCTGCTCCATGCAGATGGCGATATTAAATCGTGATTGATGCTAAGAGAGGCACACGTCTCAGGAAGGTCTCCGGGAGGCTTCTGAATATTTCCAGGTCTCTGGTGCCTTCCCGTCCTCTGTTCTCCCGTGGTATTAAGCAAAACCCCCCATTTCCCAGGAACCCCTCCTGGGGATTACAGAACTTCACTCCCAAATATATGAGATTCTTCAAATGTCATCGCCCACCTTTTCTGCCTTTGAAGTCGCCCCTTGCCTCCTGGCCCACATGAAGCTGTTTACCCCCAGCCAGGCAC
>NW_024423343.1:29459316-29531218 GCF_017311325.1 Ursus maritimus | reverse complement strand
CTACCCTTCTGCCTGGCCTTTTAAATGGCCGGCTGCTGTGGGACAAAGCAGCAGCACACTCTGGTGGTGGTGACGAGGCAGGAGGGACGGCGGGTAGGAAGCAAGGGAAAAACACAAAGCACTTTTGTCGAAGCTCTGAGGTCAGAGCCAGTGAATTCTCCAATGCAGATTGTTTCCACTTGGTGTATAATGAAATAATAAATCAAATTTGTGGTGGATGTGGAATTAAATGTTTGGGGTTTTTGCTTTTTCTTTCTTAAAAAAAGAAGAAGAAGAAGAAGAAGAAGAAGAAGAAGAAGAAGGGGCAGCAGCAGCAGCTAAAATCACCCTCCAGGGCCTATTCTGGCCCAAAGCTGAAAATGTTTCCTCCACATCACATGTAATTGTTACCAGGCTCGCTTGTGGGTCGGCACCACAAAACCACTATTGTCAGTTCCCGGAGCCGTTACTTCTGGCTGCCTGGGCTGGGCTGGGAGACACCGAATGACATGAAGGATTTATGAGATAAAGATAGAGAGGAGAGGTTTGAACAAGAAGAAGATGGGCCAAGGAGAGGAAACAAGAAGAGGCAGGCGGCGTGTTATGTTTGCAGCTCTCTTGTTCGTTTCATCTCAGACCATGTAATTGGGAATATTTATGATCATTTTCTGGAATATTTTAATTTAGGGAGTGTGTGTGATTGCACACGCATCTCTGTGTGTGTGTGTGTGTGTGTGTGTGTGTGTGTGTTGGGTGAGTGGCGGGGGATGAGCTGAAATAATCTCTTCCACTGAATGAGTAAGTAGGTTAGTCTTCTGGACTGCCATAAAAGGTCTGTAAAACAGTTTTAATCAGCCACTGGTAGGGAAGAGAAACAGGGAAGGGGGAAAAAAAAGAGGCTGTAGCATATTTGAAGTTCTTTGGGTTCTTTGCCTTCTCTTTCAGACTCACCCTGTGGAGGTCGTTTGAATTCCAAAGATGCTGGCTATATCACCTCCCCAGGTTACCCCCAGGATTACCCATCCCACCAGAACTGCGAGTGGATTGTTTACGCCCCTGAACCCAACCAGAAGATTGTCCTCAACTTCAACCCTCACTTCGAAATTGAGAAGCACGACTGCAAGTAAGCGCCTGATTGTGCACCCGTGAGACACACACTCCCACCCACCGCCCCCGGTTCCTGCCACTTCTGCCACCTAATGGCAGCGCCCCTAACTCACCTGCTGAACAGTGGCCCCAGAGGGAAACCTCGAGATGATGTTCTCTTTCAGGGGAAATAAAGGCCTAAGGGATCCCACAGTATGGAGGAAAGAGCCTTCTTGAGTGAAAAGCGTAGAGAACAAGCACCCTATCTTCAAAGTGGGTAGTGGAGGAGAATTCCATCTAGGGGCCAGGGCCGGACTGCAATATACCAGCTCTTGACTTTGGGGTTTACTTTCCCCTTGGAGATCTCCCCATTTCCACCACTGCCCCCACATGTAGAAACCCCACCGGCTTCCTTAATAAACTAGTGGCCAGATCCCCAAGTGGAGACTTCTTCTGCGTCCAGCCCTGGAGGGTCAGGCTATTACTTTGTGAAGCAGCAGCTGGTTTCCTTAGAGAGAATTAAAAATCTGAGTCTACACTGGTAGGTCTAAGATTCTCTTTGATTCTTTTTACCTGTGCTGCACAGGTTAGAGTCTCAAAGCTGGTGTTACGGATTTATTTCACCGAACCGTTCTAACTGCTTTACAAATATCACTCCATCCAGTCCTCACAATGGCCCTGGGAAGTTGGTCAGGACTCACATTTTGCAGATGAGAAAACTGAAGCCCAGAGAGCTTGCCAGTCACCCGAGGAGGCTCAGCTGGTCTCATAACATCAGACCTGCCACCTTGGAAATGTGTGGCTTTGGAGATATCAAGTGGGCATTTAGACATCTGTGAGTGCTTTAGAAATACCTTCTTGACACCAAGGTCCCTTAAATTAAGGTGGAGAAGCAGGTAGCAATGTAATGTCAAGAATGTGAATGTGCTTTGTACCAGCTAGTGGGCTCTATCTGAAAGTCTTTGCGCATTGAAACAATAGTGCGAGTTTTCTGTGCAGAAAAGAATCTGCCGATGATCACGTCCTCTTCCAAATGTGCCCCTACGATGTGCCGCTGGGTGTTCAGTGTCCATTTATGATTCCTAAACAGTCTGGACTTTCCTTGTGACCAAGGCGTTGCAAGTACAGAAAAATTAATAAAAGGGCCAGCTGGCGAGAAAGGTGCAAGGGAGCAGGCCTACCTCCAGGCCAGGCTGTCCTCCTCGTGGAGGAGACAGGGCCCCCTTTAACCAGGGCTAGACTGCGAGTGGTGAATTGATGTCATTGTTATCCTCCTAGGACTGCTTGACACCTACATAATGCTCTTCTCCTGGCAAGAGGTAGTCTGCACTGAAAACTGGAGGGTTTCTGGGATGGCCGCCTCATGGCATGAAGAGTCATAAGACAGATTTTCTAATCCCAGCTCTACTCTTGACTCAGTGGATGACATAGGGTAACTCATCAGTTCCTCTTTGTCTGAGTTAAATACACAGCCTGATATACTTGTAAAGCATCTCAGGCCTGCTGATTCCCTGCTGTGGACTTCAGCAAGTGTTTCTGTTAGAAGAGCTCCTATACTGGGTGTTCTTGCTCCTAGTGCCTTTGGCTGGGCTGCGGAAGGTTGGCACAGACTGAAGCGTAATGCACAGAGAGCTTGGGTCTGAGCGCAGAGAAATTTGACTAAGCACCTCTGTCGACTGTCGAGGGCCAAATTCTGTTATGCTTATGCCAGCAAATCTCCCAGGGAAATTGCTAAGAGGTCATCTTATGTATATTCATAGTGGCGGGAGAAGAAGGCATGGCTTTTGGAAGGAAAAACTCAGGGAGCTAGTGAGCATGGCTTAACACATGTTGGGGAGTATGAAAGGCCAGGAAAACATGCTCCTGCCCTGTTTGGGGCCGCAGGGTCTGCCTTCCCCACACAGGACTCAGCCCCAGGGGTGGAGAGAACTCAGGTTGCTGGAGTCTCTGGCAGCAAAAGGGGACAAGGGTGTTGCCTCTTGCTGGACTTGGAGTGGGAAGCAGACGAGTTACAGGTTATCTTCTGGCTTATCATCCTTACTAAGTAGCTTCCTGTTTTTCTCCCCACTGCCCCATGGATGCTTCTAGTTTGAACTGAAAAGGTCAGGAAGGTCAGGAAAAAAATCTTTCTGGGGTCTCTTTTCCCCAGTGCCAAGTTGTCAGAAAGGCTCTGCTGGGGTCAAGCCTCCACTACTTAACCTCGTCCTTAATTCTCTCCCCCTCCCCCGTTTCCCCTCCATTCCCCATTTCTCTGTCATTCTTGTTGATTTTTGTATTTAGAAAGACACATCCGGTTCTCTCAATCTCTCACTCTGCAAGGTATTTTTAACATTCTTCCTCGGCTATTTGCATTTGGAATAAACGAGCTTCTCCTCCCCCACTGCCTTGTACCGCTTGCCGGTGAGAGGAACAATTAACCTAATTGAAGTGTCCGAAGTTCTGCCTGGTTCCTCCTCTCTCGCCCTCTGTCCTTTTCCTTCCAGGGGAGCTCCTGGGTTTGGAAAGCACTTACTACCAAAGGAAATTAGACTCCTTTCTCTTTTCATTTCCGGTGCATGTTTTGAATTGGACTTGGCTCTCCAGGCCCATAGTGTGGATGGATGCTTACCAAGAGAAGGCCGCCCTGCACTGTCCTCCTCTTGACAGGGCGCAGCAGCAGCACCCCTGCAGAAGGGAAAGTGAGTAAGAACACCAGGAAAAAGCCAGCCCCACCGTGGAGGAAGGGCCGCGCTCAGCACCTCCCCCTGCTCCTGTGTGCGGGAATAACAGCAGGGGTTGCCCGGAGATCCAGGAGCAGGCCTGCCCGAGTTGGCCCCTAGGCCCTTGGCTCTCTGTGCCTTGAAACCCACAACCCAAAGATGGAGCCCGCTGAAGAATAAACCCCAGACAGACCTTTTCCTCTTAACGGCCGCTTGTTAATTTTGTTCCATTTAAGCCCGCTGTCTGCTTGGAAACTTTCACTCACAGCCCCAGCTTTGCCTGAGTCAGTCCCAGGCCGCCACCATCTGTGGGGAGCTCTCCGACTCCTCCCTTGGGCTGTGAGCCGGAATCCAAACCCCCAGCCACCCGCAGGCGGCTCTGTGGTCAGAAACCAGAGGCCCCCGTGGCCTGGCCACGTAGATGTGGCCGAGGGACCAAAGGGCAGGACGCAGGGCCCTCTGAGCAAACAGGGAGAAGCACTCATTCCCTGTGGTGAGGAAGAGGGGACTACTGCTTTTCACCTGAGTCATCGGCAGTAGGCGGGACACTGGGGCTTTGGAAACATATGTACACAGACTGGAATCTTTTTCCATTTCTGAAATCTAAGATATATGCATTTTTTAAGAACACCCACCTGCATATGATACAGAACTTATTCCTGAGTCCTCACACAGGCTGGCTTCCCTCCCCTCCCAGAGGCCCAAGTCAAAGCAGAACTGAGAGCCGGGGCCCTGTTAAGAATTGGTCATTTCCAGATGGGTGTCTTGGAAAAACGTGCTTCGCAAAGTGCACAAACCACTAGGAAGACCTGACAGAACGTTTCTTGGGCTAAAAAACCCACACGAAGTTTATACGAATGGTTTTAGGCGTGCGTTCCGCGCCGCGTTATCTCATCGACCTCAAGAGAACGGTGCTCCATCCCAGGGAAATGTTTAGATCCTCAGACCGACTCCTTTAAAGTTCCAAAGTCCTGTTTTGAAAGGATTTCTGATAAAGAACATCCTAAATCCTGAGCCACACTTCCCTGCCTTCTTAAACAGACCCAGTAGTAAGGGGAGTCGACTTTTCCTTGATGATTCAGGCCTCTAATTTTAAACTTCGCTTTTTGTGTCCGAGGCCGGGTAATGTCCAGTTTGGATCAGATAGGTGAGAGTCGAGTTTTTGTTGACCTTTTACACTTCCCAGGCCTCAGTTTCCTCACCTGCAAAACTGGTCACAAGTGCTTTGCAAGATTGTCACGTCGTGTGTGTGGATGCACCATGAACTAGCAGCCGCGTTAGCATCTGTCCTTTGTCACGGGAAGGTCTGCGACTTTTTCCTATCAGTACTCTTGCTGTCACTTCCTGTTAGGTGCATGCCTGCCTCCTGGAGCCTTCCTCTTCTACTTGTTTTACTCTTCTATTGTGTTGTATGGATTTTGCTTCTGGAGGTCTTGCTGTCCATTGGGACGTTCTGGTTCTGGGGTCTCGGCTCTGCCCCAAGTCCGTGTAATCCCAGAGCCAGCATATGTGCTCGGCTTCAGTCGGCCAAGCTCACGGAAGAGCGGGCTCTGGGGCACACCCCCCAGGGGCGGAGTGTGAAGAGCATCGGTGCACAGAGGGTTAGGGGTATTTGGCCTCTAGCTAAGTGTCCTGGATACACAAGGTGCTCTTGTATTTATGGCCAGAGGAGCTCTCTAAATCTTAGATGTGTCTATTTCTCCCAAAGTAGGGGATGGTATCTTAGAGAGGTAGCAGCTTCCCAGGTTGATAGATTGACTACAGTCAACAGAGGGAACAGACCAGACCTCAATAATCTAGCCCCTCCCCACCCAGCCAACAGTGATTTCCTGTGCTCGGTGAGCACCCTCCAAAGACAACCTTATATCTGCACGAGACCCTGTGAGTGCCCCGTGCTTGGACCCGCCCCCCTGTCCCCTCCATAGGGACCAGCTGCCCACTTCCCCTTCTTCCCTTCCGTTTCCTTGATTCCTCCAGTCCTCCTTTACGGGTCCCAATGCCGAACTGCCAGAGCATTGTGTTCTGCCTTGGTTTCCTGGCTTGCCTTTAGTTTATGGGTGGTCAGTGTTGTACTCTGAGTGTGTAAATTCTCGAAGGACATGGACTGCGTATTTCATCTCTCTACCCCCAGGCCACCTGGTCTTGGAGTATTAAGCAGGTGCATGCACATGATTGTTTTGGTGGTATGTTTACATTTGAGTTGCAGGACATAGGTCAACATGGCATGAACCCACACTGGAAGCAGATGGAGCTGTCTTCCCTATCCGTCCATCTGGCGATGTGATATAGTGAGAGCAGGAGGGTGAGACACGGGCTTATGGAGGTCACTAAGCTCTCTGTGACTTGGCCTTTCCCCAACAAAATGGCAGCAAACCATGCATTCATTCATAGTTACTAAACACCTACTATGTACCACACATGATGACGGCATTGGGAATGCGGTTATGAGTAAATCGTATTCTTCGTCTTCGTGGAACTGAGAGTTTGGGAGCAAGTAAAAAAATATGGTTATTGGGGTGCCTGGGTGGCTCCATCGGTTAAGCATCTGACTCTTGATTTTGGCTCAGGTCATGATCTCAGGGTCCTGACATCAAGTCCCACGTCGGGCTCTGTTCTGAATGTAGAGCCTGCTTAAAATTGTTTCTCTCTCCCTCTGCCGCCCCCCCACCTTCGCACGCACGTACTCTCTAAAAACATAAAATAAAATACAATAATTTAAAAATATGTGGTTATTGATGAGAAAGCCACCATACCTAGAGCATCGCCTCTGAGACCAGCACATTGCTGAGTGCTTCACATATATCAGCTCATTGATCCTTGAATCAAAACAATGCGAAGTCATTGTTACTCTTCCCGTTTTACAGATGAAGAAACTTGGGCGTAAAGAATAATTTCTGGCCCCAGGTCTCGCTCATGGAAATGGCAGAGAAGGGATTTGAAGCCAGGATGCCCTGCTTTGCAACCCGTGCTCTTCACTCTTATGCTCTATTGGCTCCCCCAGCACTGGGCATGCCAACTGAGGATATGCTGTGGGCTCAGCACTGGAGATCAGGGAAGGCTCCCTGGAAGAAGTGATGCCTGTACCAATCCCAGAGAAGTTAGCCAGACCGGGGTGAGGGGGGTGTATGTATCTCTGGTGGTCCAGGTAGAGAGCATCCCGTCAAGGACAAGAAGGGGAAACAATTTGATGCTTTAGGGAACCACAGTAATTGAAGGGCCATCCTTGTGACTTGCTGATTGACAAAACTTGTTTTCGGTAAAGAGGTTCCTGAGCAATGCTATTGAATTTTGTTTCCTGGCTGGGCAAATTCCACCATCTTAGAGAGGGGCTGTGGTCAGGAAGCAGGAAGGACAAAGACTTTAAGGACTCTTTGCTGCTCCCACCCTCCCTGACCAGGGTCTCTACAATTTCATACCCCATGTCCTGGGACAACTCCTCCCCACCCCCAGTTTAATGCCTGAACCTGGGGTTTGGCCTGGAAAGATCCAGGTATCGCTGGATTAAGCTCCACCTGTCGGTTTACTCCTACACAGGACTCTGTCTGAACACATGTCTCTTTCCTAAGAATAGAGAGCAGGAGGCCACATTGCCCAAATGGAGGCATGGCTTCAGCTGCTGTCCACCTGAGTCTCTGGAAATCGAAACAGAGTGTAAGTTCTCTGGTTCAAGAGAGTGTCTTGCACTCAGGAGAGAGCCTCAGGTTGATTACTCATGACATTATTATAGATTTACTGCCTGCCCAACCACAGAAATATTCTGATTCCCCCAAGGAGCCAATGAGCAGCAATATTCTTCTGTATTGCAACAACCCTGCTAATGACAGAAACAGATCCCCCTGCAGGTACATGGTGCAATAAAATGGGACAGTCCTGCTGACTCCAGCTCCGCTGACAGCCGACCCCGGCTCACCAGCCTTGACCATGGACTCCACCCAGCAAGTTCGCTTGCTGAAGAAGTGGGAAAAACACCACAGATTGCTCTCTTCCTCCTACCAAGGTTAAAGAGCAGTTGGGACAACGGTTATTTTTGGCAGTTTGTTTTTAAATACGCGATGTTGCAATTGCAGCTCTCCAAATGCAAGCCTTGCTGTGCGTGTCCTTCCTAACAATGCATTTTATCTCCTGATTGAGAAAATCACTTGAGGTTTTCTAATACACAATCCCCTTGTTCTGCCTCTCAGCCCTGGCACCTTCTCTGAGCCCAGAGGTCCCAGAGGGCCAGCATCTTACCCCATGTAACCGTGTGTAATTCTCCCAGCTAATTACACTGGGTGAGAGTCTGTCTTCAGAAATTCAGTGGGAGCTCAGGGTGTGGAGGGGATATAGAGGAGAAGGAAAGAGACCAAGTAAAGAAATTAGATTTTTCTTAAAAAGGGATTTATTTGTGTATTTTCCTATAGTCATGAGTCCTATAGAAAATGAGATGTCCTCTTTGTTTTATCCTTTTTCATGCCAGGGGGATTGAAACCTTTGGATTAAGAGAAACTCAATAGATAATTTAATTCCATTCTTCTACTTCTGCCTAGATAAATCACCCCCCCCAAAAAAATATATACATATTAGCTGCCCTTGTCTTTCCTTCTAGAAAAGAGCTTCCATAATCGACCTTCATTATAAAACCTAGGGCCTCACAACTCATCTCAGTGATTGCAGAGTAGATGGTTGTATTTAATTTACATAATCAGAATTTTTTTTCCCTGGAAAGAAATTCCCTGAAAAATGTTAGCTGGGTTAGAATGAAATTTTTAAAAAGAAGAAGAAAGAAAAACATGTGAACTGGGCTTACGTTTGGGAAGCTGTCAAAGGACTTCACATGATAAAAGAAATCCACGTGATTTTTTAATGCTTTTTTCCCTACCTTTGTAACCACGTGTCTTGGCAGTCTATGTATATATACACGGGACTGGATACTACTGTCATTCCCATTTAACAGATGGGTACACTGTGAGAGACATCTCACAGAGAGTAATGGTAGGCCTGGGATTTGAAGCCTGCCACCCCAAGCTGCCTTTATACACCTGTGTCCTTGTACCTAGAGCTGTCACCCACTGTCCCCACGCTTAGGTATTTGAGGCCTCTCTGATTTCCTTAGATATTCTTGACAAGTCTTTTCTTTTCCTCTTCCGTCTCTTACTCCTTTTCTTTGCCTCTTCCTGCCACGGGGTCACCTCCGGATGCCGGCAGGGCAGTCAAGGAGAGAGAGAGCTTTCTGTGACGCTCCGTCAACGGTCTCCGTCTGCCTCCCTGTCATCCACCTCCTACTCCCCGAGTCCCCTCCAGCCCCCCTCGCCATCCTCTTCAAATTCCCTGCCATCCCCCCACCGCCTCCCTCTGCAGCTGGAATCCGAAGATGTGAGGGCTAGTAATAGAGTGTCAGCGGAAGTAATTGATTCCTCACACACAGAGAATTCTCAGGCCTTCAGTGTCAATGGAGCTGAACCAGAGTCTTGGAGGTGAGCGAGACATGTAAACAGTCCATGGCTGAGCTGTCAGGGCGAAGCTAGACACACCGGAAAGCGAGCGAGAGGGAGAACGGTGGAACGAATAATTGTTTTATTGGGAAGGAAAGGAGTAAATAATATTTCAGCCCAGGAATTGGCAGTTTGAAAGAGATGGTTGAGAGCAAGGTGCAGAAGGAATCGTGATGCAGGTTTTAATGGAAGAGTTTTTCTTTGTCTCAAGGTAGGAGGTTTTGTCCTCACCCTGCCCCCCCTTCTCCCATTATCATCATTATTATCATTAAAATAATTACCGTAACAATTACGGTTGATGAGACCTCGAGTTTATAGAGCACCTTTCATCTAAAAGTTCAAAGTGATTTATCTATGTGTCATCCCTTTGAGAGTGGTAGGAGGGTAAGAAAGTAATTTTTTTTTTTTTTTTTGGTCTTATCCGCTGGGAAACTGAGGTCCAAGCAGATACAGGATTCGGTCTAAGCCTCGGGGCAGGCAGCTGGGTTAAGAGCTGGGGTACTGACGGCTCTCTTCTGGGGGTCTCTACTGCCCTCCTGCCCACCGGGGCCCTTATACTTGCTCACCCCTGGCACTAACGCTCCCTTCCCCGATGCAGCGCCCCCCCCCCTCGCCGGCCCCTGCAGTTGGTAGCTGTGCGGCCAGGCAGCCAGCAGCTCCACGCACAAAACAAACCGTCCGCGATGCTGTGGGATATATAAAGGTCCTTCAGGGTCTGACTCATGCTGCTCCCATCCTGCTAGGAGACTTCCTGCAATCTGGTTCCCTTTCTTGTAGAACCTGCTGTCCTTTCTAGACATATTTCTTCCTAGTCTTAGGGAACCTCCAGACAAGAGAACCCAATATTCCTGAATGTTCGCTGCTTCCACCCACCTCCCCCCTCCCTCCCCCCCCAGATGCTGGCCAGTTCTTGCAGAATACAGGGCCACTGTGTTGGAGAGAGGCAAGTGCTCTAAATGCCCGGGTGGACCAGGCTGCCTGTGCTCCCAGCACAGCCACGGCGCCTTCACAACCCAGCCGTCGAGGAAAGCACTGTTCACCCAGCGGTGGTTTGAGAGGCGGAAGCTGTTCCAGCTGACTGGCCACGGAGTGCTATATTCAGAATCTCCACCCTGGCGTGGCAGCAGCCTTCCTGCTTGGACATTAGTGCAGCCCCATCATTTCCACACCAAGGTGCTTTTTGCACGATCGTGACAAGTCTGCCCCTGGCGCCAGGAGAAGCTCTGAGCTCTGTAACCTGAGGCTTGCAGTGAATGAAATCCAAGGACAGGGCCCATCACACCAGCCACATACTCCCAAATGGTCCCCTGCTTGGATTTCTGCATGGTACATTTTTCAGGCAAGCTTTGTATTTTCTAAGTTTTGTTATGGAGGCCGGATGCCAGCAAAGAGGGACAGAAACACGACTGGGAGCCTAAACCCCTAGAAAAACGTTTTTCCGATGCAGTGATTGATTCCCTGGTGCACAGTACACCTCATTCCCAGCAGGCTCCCATTTTTCGGACAGATGGGAAGGTTATGATTTGCTCTCACAATTAGACCCTCTGGGAGCCAGGGTTAGTGAGCGCACGTTCCAGAGGGAACCGTTCGCCCGGCCAAGTGCAGGGCTGCTGCTGCCCGTACAGCCAGGCCCTGCGATGGTGTACTCTGATTGCCCCTTAGTGGATGCCCGTTGCTTTCTGCCCCTTCCAACCAGCCCCGGGAGCCACAGAGGCATGATGCCTGTTCCCATTTATGAGATGAGGCAAACTGAGGCATGCAAGGTTGATCGACCCAGGCCAGTGTAGGCCAGTCTGGCCTTGCTGGGTGGGGTTCACCTTCACATCCAAGTGCCAGCCTGCTGGTGAACAAACATGGTGGGCTACTCTGACCTATTCCGACTCTGGTATCATTACAAAATGCTAACAAGGGGCCCTTTGAGCTAACTGCAGTGAGTGAGGATTTTATAGGCGTGTACAGCAGACGGAAAAAAGACCCAACCGTTGTGCTGAAAACAGCCTGTCCAACAGCCTGAAACTTCACATTGGCACTGGTTGCCTACAAAATCCTTCCTTACATAAGCAAACACGTTCCATCCAAGCCGGCCTCCAGAGCGCTCGCTGGTCCAGGAGTGGAACAGATCTGTGGCCATACAGCCTCAGGAATGCGCCTTGCTGGGCAGCCAGGTCAGTGGGGGAAGCGGTGTTCAGCCAGGGGGCCAGGGGAGAGGTGCTGGAGGCTTTGTTGTATGCCCTTCATTCTCTGAAAGTTCATCCACAGTGAGACTTATCAGACGCCCTGTCTGGAAGCGGCCCCCTTCCTCACGTTGCGAGGCGTTCTTGGCAGCCTGCTCCGTCAGGAACAATGAGATCGCCGAGCCCTCTCCATCATCCCGGGGCTTCTGCGGAAAACAACCAGCAATTATAAATAGACGTTATTTGTATTTCCATTTTCTTGCCTTCAAGGTTTTTTGGAATAATTCCTTCGGTTTGTTTTGGGTTATTTTCTTTGCATACTTCCTTTGCTGGGCGGTCAGATTTCCTCCTTTCTGAGGCGCCGTGATGACCCTGGCTGTGCGGGGATTGCGGATAAGCTCCAAATATCAGAGACGGGTGGCGGGAAGAAATGAAGGAAGGAAAGGAAACTGCCAGCAGTTGCCATTAAAAGGGCAGCAGCACCAACCCAGATAGGCAAAGAGATGTTGAGTCCCTATTGTTCAACAAATAATAACAATAACAACAACAGTAATAATAGTAGTAATGACTGATGTTTATTTATTGAGGACTTACTATGTGCCAGGCACTGTACTGAGCTGTTGACTTGCATGAACTCACCACAGTGAAGGAGGTCGAGTCCCTAGTTGTTCAAGACCCACCAACCAGGGGCACCTGGGTGGCTCAGTTGGTTAGGTGTCTGCCTTCAGCTCGGGTCATGATCCCAGGGTCCTGGGATCGAGTCCCACATCGGGCTCCCTGCTCTGCAGGGAGTCTGCTTCTCCCTCTGCCTCTCTCTCTCTCTCTCTCTCATAAATAAATAAATAAATAAAATCTTTAAAAAAAAAAAGTCCCACCAACCACTAGGGGAGGGGGGTGGGGGAGTTAGGGAAGGCAGGGGCTGTTCTGAATGAGGCATGGCAGGCTGGTTCTGGAGCCGGGGCTCAGAAACACGAGATTGAAAGAGAATCTCAAAAACTCAAGTGACTGAAGCACTATTGAGGGATTTGTACAGGAGGAGGATTTTTAGAAACCTCCATCCCTAGCATTTGCGGGGGGGTGGGCATCGAGACCGTCTCTAACTTTATGACTTTTCATTCTTTCTTCGTGTGCTCGGTTCATGTGTGTGCAACCTTTCTCTCCCCCACGTCTGCCACCCTGCTTTGTAAAAACACGGGTCATAGTAAACATAGCCAGTGTCTCCCAGGGACGTTCGCAGGCATCCAGCACTCTCTCCCGGGCTCGTATGTACTTCTGCAATCCTTCCAACAATGCCACGGGTGGGGACCATAATTATTTCCATTTTATAGATGAAGAAACTGAGACTCAGAGAGGTTCAATGCCTTGCTTACACTCATGCCACTGACGAGTGCTGGACACAGCTGGGTCTGCCTACAAAGCCCGTGCACCCCACTTCTCGGACTAGGCACATGCCTATCCACAGATATGTTTCTGTATCACAGAAATTTAAGGGGTTTTTTTTGGTCACAGCCCTCAGAAAATGTGCGTACACACAAACGCACAAAATTTCTGCATTTGACCATAGGGGTTCCCTCACCTACTGAAACTCATCTGTGGACCCTACTGGAAATCCACGGGTTTAGGAATATGTGCTGTAGATGATACTTTAAGAGCTTATAAATGCACAGGATACTGTTTTCTCACTCGATGGACCATATGTTCACATATGGGTGTATATGTGCTTATAAAAATACTTCACTTGCAAAAATTAATATGTTATCCCATCTGAACACTTAAAAGCTAGATTTCAACTGGGTGAATCTTGAAACCATGAATTCCAAATCCGCTCACTGCTTCTATTGGTGATTTGTCTATTAATTTTGGCAAGTCCTATAGGCTTTGTTTAAACAAAACAGCTACATAAAAAGAGCAAGATTCTGCTAAGTCTCTACTGGAAACCGAGCGGTTTCTTTATACCCCATACCTTCTAATGCTAGTGTACCGTGGCAATCTGATATTCTCACGGGACGGAGGTGAGGCCTGTATGCCCAGGAGTGAGACCACCTGGGTCTCAAGCCCACCCTCAACCTGCCCTTCTCACGGGACTTTGGGCAGGTCACTTAGGCTCTCTGAACCCAGTTTCTGCATCCTTAAATGGGTGGGAACCGTAAGGGAGTGTGGCGTGTATTCAATGACGATTAAATGAAGTAATATCTAAACGGGGGTCTAGCCCATAATAGACGCTCAGTAAAAGATTCATATTTCTTTCCACTGGTATTCCCATTGATGTTCCAGCTTCTTCTTTGATGGGTGGCCCCAATGAAAGGGAGAAACTCAAGGAAATGAAATTTGCTTCTTAAAAAATCTGACCTGACCGTGAACTGATTTCTCCGTAACGGCTGGATTTCACTATTGAGCCAGAGACCAGGTGACCTGGCTGTGGGCCCGACTGGACCAGAGACTTGGGCCTCGTGCAGACCTGCCCACAGCCTCTTTGTGTCTCGGGCAGCTTCTTCACTGAGAACTTGTAGGTGACAGTGTTGTGTTTTCCTCCTCTTTTCCCTGCAGGTTTTAATGTAAGGATTAATAAGACAGTGTTTGTAGATGTCTTTGAGCTTCCCAGAAGAAAGGCACTCCAGGAGGTGGTAAATTCTCTGGCCTCCATAATCTACTCATGAAATATGGAACTTTGAAAGTGTGAGAAAAATCTCAAATCACTTTGACAGCATTTTAATTATAGTTGATTTGTTTGCCGCTAATAGTGAAAATGCTGTCAGCATGACTTGAGATGTTTCTTCCACTCAAAATGTTATATTTCGTGTTTTCGAGTCATGAGGCAACATTTCAGTTTCCAGATAAAACCAGAATAGCTCAGTGAATGTGTTGGAGTACAAAGGCAAAGAGTATAAAATGGACCAAATGTATCCCACCCCTCAGGAAACGTCGTCACAGAGTGAATTCTTCCTGAACTCACCAACTGTAAGCCCCTCATTCATTTACTCACACCACAAAAAGCTCGTGAGCCCTGCTCTATGCCAGGCACCATGCAAGCAGTAGAAATTCAGCAATAAAAAGGCAAGGTTCTTGCCCTTGTGGTGCTTACTATGTAGTGAGGACACAGATTCCAAACAAATAAATAAGTATATTGACAAGATCTTTGCAGATCATAATAGCTATAAAGGCCTTAAGAGGATGGTGGGCCAGAGAATAAAGGCATGCTGTCTGAAATAGGGTGGTCAGGACAGGCCTCTCTGAGGAGGTGACATTTGTACTTGGAAGAAGAAGACAGTACCAGCCACAGAAGAAGGTAACAGAGTATCACAGGCAGGGGCAAAGGCCCAGAGGCCGGAAAGAGCTTGCCATGTGCAAAGTGTGAGGTCTTAAAAATTTATGATACAAGTAGCATAAAAGGAGACATTGACCAGTTGGCAGCGGTTATAGCTTCAGGACTTGGGCAGGCACAGGTGCGGGGATGTGTAGACGTAGGTATTATTGAACGGACACAACACTTTCCCAGAGCACCCAAGTACTCCACCTATGACAGAGAAATCTCACAAGCGGGTCTAAGTGGCAGTCCTCCGGGCGGACTCTGGCAGACTGGACGTTATCTGGCCATTTGAGAAGGGCCTGGGCGTTGGGGATCTTCTAGCATAGGCTCGGTTGACTAACCCAGCCTTCGGGGGCCTGCTGGGAAGTGTCAAGCGTGGATAGAGTTATGGAAACTAGAAAGCCTCTTTTCATGTTTGCCTAGTGATGAGAGGAAGAGATGAGACTGTTGCTTTTTCATACCTCTCCCGTGGACTCTGAAAATTAATTTCCACTGTCAAGATTCCCACGCCCCAAATGTGGGTTTGGGAAGAGAAATTAAGACTTTAAAGTGGAGGAAGAACATACAGAAAACGTTCTCTAGACAAATGCTCGACATGCAGATGTCGGAATCTGTGAGGAGTAAAGTAAAAAGGCACCCGGGAGCCATTTTGGAGAGAAAGGAAAAAGGTAGGAGTGGAAATGGCTACTTAAGCTTAGGAAAGTAAATAGATGAATAAAATAATAAAAGGTAGTGTTAAAGCTTTGGAAGGAATTTTTTCATTTGAGGGAGATTATGAATAATGAAATGCAAACACAGTAGTTAATATGTCCGTTAGCTGGTTTATGTTTTCTTCTGGAAAATGAATAATGTGTTCTAAGAGGAACGGCCTTTCAGGTTATCTTCCTTGACTGTCGTTGGGGTGAGCCCCGAGTTTGGACCCCAGATTCCGTTACCAAACAAACGCTGGCTATCAGATGCTAGATGTGGAACCGTATTTATTCCAAGGCCACAAACTTCCTAATCCCCCACAAGCTCTTCCAAATGAACCTGACAACACTGAAATTTCTAAGGAGATTTACTCCAGCTGTAGCAAATCCCTAATAATAAAAAATTTTCCCAAATGAGTCAGTCACACAGGACGTAAATGAGACGTTCTGTGTGAAGTCAGCATGTCATTCGGTGTGTGCCCTTTATACAAAAAGCCCAGCCAGAAGACTGGATTGTCCACAGGGCAGAGCCTGGGCATTTGGGGGGGAGGTAGCCACCAAATTGTAACTCGGGGTCCCTTTCCCCTCAAGCAAACCTGCTAGGAAAATCCAGTTTTTCTAAGAAGTTTAAGTAAGGGCTGGTTATTTGCTTCACAAAAGGATTCACTAGAGGGATCCTTTAAATAATAAGCTCGAAAGAAAATTTCTAATATGATTGATGTATATGAACCTTTTTCAAAAATACACCCCTTCACTGTATGTGTATGTAAATATGTAAGGATGTATTTGTAGCTGCCAGCATTACAAAAAAAAGGATTTGGGGTGGTATAGCCACCGAGTAAATTGAGGCAAGCCTACAGCGGTGGCATTTGCTAGGGGGCCCGGCTTCATCGCTGATTGTGTTAATCCCCTAAATCACTCCATGCGTGATTAGGCAACCCGGTAGAACCCTGCCCTCCTGAAGATCCAGCCAGTGGGATGCCTGGGCCTCTCTTCGTCCTTTTGGGAGAAATTGGCAACACAAAGACTGGAGATATCTGCTTATCTTTTTTAAAAAAATATCTTTAAGTATTTCCTGGGTGTGGGCCACGCCCCTGGCACTGTGCTAGGTGACCCAACACTATGATTTATTTAGTCACTACACTTCTGTGAGACGGATGGTGATGATGGTGATGATGATGGTATTTACATTTTCATCTGCTACGTTATGAGGGCTGGGTTCTTTTCCTTGCTCTCCTACTTGGAAAAGAATTCTTTTTTATCTTATTTTTTCTTTTATTCTATTGTGTATTGTTTTGTTATTGAAGTACGGTTGACATAGAGTGTTCTATTATTTTCAGGTATGGGACGTAGTGATTTGACAATCCGATACATTCTGCCGTGCTTACCACGATGGTGGTTACCATCTGTCACCGTGAAACAAAAATTTTAATGGAAGCAGCTTTATTTTATATATTTGTGGCTTATTAAGAAATGCAAGCTCATTGTAAGCGATTCAGATAATAGAAAAGAACAAAGAAGGAAGTAGAAATTACCAATTTCTACCACCCATATATCTCACTACTGTTAATATTTTAGTTTATGTAGTCTTTCAGACTTTTTCTGTTTGTATATGCAAGAATGTGCATATATATATATATATATGTAGGTATTTTAACACATTCCTTTTTAAAAATCTGTTTTTTAAACTAACAATATAGCATGGCTATTTTCCCATAAAAACAAAATATCTAGACCTACAGGGCCATCAATCTACTATAGCAGTGGTGTATTACACTTCATAAATATACCAAAATTGATTCACCCACCCTCTGTTGGACATTTTGATACGATGCTGTTTATAAACAAAGCATCTTTTCATTTTTCTTATGCTTTTTTTTTTAATATCTACATTCGCAAAGATGCCTATACATCTTTGCACAATTGTCTGATTATTTTCTTAGGAAAAATTCCTAGCAGTGGAATTGCTGGATTAAAGGGTTTGTCACATTTCTGCCAAAATGCACTCCAAAAGGTTTTAACAGATGTTCATTCCACTTAGACTGCACCTCTACTCACTCACTCTGTCTCTTCACCTCAGAAATGGGTGTGAGGATACAACAAATCACAGCTAATGTTTATTTATTAAACACTAACGACCAGGCTGAGTACTGACACTTTATATAGATCAGGTTGGTCATTTAAATCTCACAACAACCCTAGGAGAAAGGTTCTAATATCCCTATTTTGCCGTCATTTTCCCCATTGCTAAGGCTCAGAAAGGTTAAGTAACTTGCCTGAGGTCACCCAGCTAATAAGGCTGAACTGGGATCCAAACCCAGTTCTCTCTGCTTCTGGGTTTGGCTGGGGCCTGGCAGGGAGCTGGGGCGGGGGGGTGGATGGGACTCTTCCATGCAGGTTCGTACAGTCACTACTCCAGGTGAACTGGGTAATATCTGCCTACCGAACACAGCTGTTTTCTCAACAGTTGTGCACCCTGATGGGGCATCGCCGTTACTCAGCTGAGAGCGACAGACGGCCCAGCCGTGCTTACCTCAGTGTGGAAACACTAAGGAGGGATTTTCCAGAAGGTTTGGGGAATTTCCTTTGAGAACAAACTAACTGTCTTTCCACTTTTGTTTTGGAAGTGAGGAAGCACATTTTCTTAGTCAGCATCATCTCCCAAACTGAAATCACAGATTCCCCCACCCCCACTGCCTTTCTCAATCTGTGGCTCTCTCTCCCGAGCTCCTGGGAGGACACCCTGCCATCTTGTCTTCTCCAGACTAACCAGCTTCTGTGATTCTTTAGACCATAGGATTCCAGCCCTCTGGGGTCTAAGATTGAACTAATCCTGGTCCATTCCTTATACTTCCTTCACAGTCCTATTTATTCCTAAGTGGCTGTGCAATCTGAAACATGGCTCCTGAGGGCTCAAATAAGCCGCTTCTGCCAGCAGCCAGCTCCCACAGACCCTGTGTGTGTGGCAGGAGCCTGCAGGCACATCCCAGGGAGGGGAGGTTTTCCCCTCTCTTTACCCAAAAGCAAGAAATTTCTTACATGTTGTTTTAACAGGTTGCTACAAAATAAACAAACAGGGAGGGAGAAGGAAATGGATGGCTGTCGGTAAATAGTGGTACAGTGCCCAGCAGTTTGCAGGGGAGCTAGTGGGGAAGGACCTTCCCACCTCAGCCGCTGAGACGTTGGTACTCCCTGGGAGCCCAGGGAAGGAGCACAGGCCGGCTGGGTGAGTCGGCCAGAGCACACAGCTAGGCGGCCAACGTGTGCCTGTACAGATAAAATGGCGTCCCGCGCTGCGTACGCCAGCCGGCGAACCGCGCCAAGATGTCTGTCTTGGACAGACAGGGGCCAGGTTGCTTGCGTTTGAGATGAGCTCAGGCCTCAGCGCAGGGACGGCAGCCTGCTCTGCTTTTTGCTGAGCCTAATAGTTACGTGCCCATAGACTCTGGGTCCCCGGGGATTCACCCCCTGCTTTTGGAGAAAGGTTTTTATTGCCTTATCTAATATGATGCTGATTCCTTTTAAAAACGTGTTGTTGACTAGACACTGCAGAGGTGAACTTGGCAGAGTCCTGTCAAGGAGGGAGGGGGCCCATGCACGGGAGTCTTTGTCACTAGCGATTAAGGATAAAGGAAGAGGGGGTGACCCAGGAGGAAACTGAAACATGGGGGAGAGGGCAGGAAAGTAAGCAGATCTCTCAGGAGCGTCCCCCGTGTGCCTGGCTCGGTGCCGAGCACCTTCCTTGTATCTTTCATTTCATCTCCAGCCCAGCCCTCTGAACTGGATATTTTTATCCTCATCTTACAGATGAAGAAATTGATCTCAGAGGGGTTAAGTAACTTGCAGTGACGCAGAGCTAAGAAGAAAAGACTAAGATTCAGAGAGATCATGATGGAAATAAAGATGGCGCTATGGAAGGATAGAAGGAAGGAAGGAAGGAAGGACGGAAGGAAGGAAAAATGCTTGTTTGCAGATATTTGATAGAAGGATGCTACTGCTCTTATGTGGGCAAGAGATAAGGCCTTAAAATCTAGCCATCCACTGAGGCGCGTTTCTCTCCGTGGCTGCAGTAAGGCAATGCAGCTTCCTATACCTAGGTCGCGCAGTCTACACAGGCAAACCTAAGTGCTCTTCCTATATCAATCTGAAACACCTGAACGTCTAGAAAGGGCGAGCACAGGAGCTGGAGTGAGATAATGGTCCCTTTCCTCGCCTGAGAGTGATCTTTGCTCATTATGCCCCTTTGTACCGTCCTCACGTAGGTATGACTTCATCGAGATTCGGGATGGGGACAGTGAATCCGCAGACCTCCTGGGAAAGCACTGTGGGAACATCGCCCCACCCACCATCATCTCCTCGGGCTCCGTGCTCTACATCAAGTTCACCTCCGACTACGCCCGGCAGGGGGCAGGCTTCTCCCTGCGCTATGAGATCTTCAAGACAGGTCAGTGCTGTCATGGGTGGAGAGTGGGGTGCTGGGCATCCCCGAGAAGACGCAACGCGGACATGGGTGTCTGGCTGTGGGGCGCGTCCAAGGGAACCGTGTGATAGTTATATGCGCGTAGATGGAGCCCAGTGAGACAGACGGGAAGGGTTACAGAAGTTGTTGGAGTTGGAAGAGAGGCTCAGGGTGACCTTGGACACAGCCTGAGATGAAAAAGCCGGTTTAACTTATGATCCAACTTGAGACAGCGCGTTGCAGGGTTAGTGCTGGGTGCTGCCCGCCAGGCGGACAAGCATCGTTTGTGGCACCGAAAGAAGAAAGAGCGCCAATTAAATAGAGAAATGCTTTTGAAAAGAATTCGATTTTTGTGTGTTTTAAAAATCACAATAATCTTCATGGGAAAAAAGCAAAACTTGGTTGAACTTCCTCCTAATTACTTCATGGTTTAATGTTGCCTTTATCAGGAATTTCATGGGCAGAAGGACATAATCTTTTCAGTGTTTAGAGTCTCTAAAGATCCTACCAGTGGGGTCATACAGTAGCTTTTAAATTCACATGTGGCTTGTAGAAATTCCCCTTGCTGACCCATTTTACTCTTCCACCTGTTGAACCCCTCCTTCTAAATGCCAGGATAACCACCTCCTGAAAGGCAATCAAAAAGATAGTAGAAAAAGAGAGAACATTGCACTTCTTTTAAAGTGATGGCCTGCTTTCTATTAGGCCCCCCTTCGATTACTTTAGGCTCTGAGAACATGGGCCCATCCTAATTTCCGTAACTGGATTAAGCCAACTTTTATTCACAAGTCGCTGGTTCAGTATCTACACTGGTGCGCTCCAAGCAGCGCGCCCTTCCTCCAGTGTGAGAGTTCATTATCTTGAGGCTAAGTGAGGTGCACCCTCCAGTTCTCCCCTCACCCCCAGCCTGCTCCCCTACCTCACAGGCTCCCGCCCCATCTACCAGTGTGGCCCCTCTGAGCCTGTGTTTTACAGCTTGTGGACGGAGTCTGGTGCAAGGGGAGGCTGTCCGCCTTGTCATCAAGAGGCCCAAGTCGGGCGCCTGTTGAGTTCAGTGTAAGGGGACCTATTCATATCTATTTTCTTTTCACTAAACAGTTCTTGAAAGGAAGTGGTAGCTACTGAAAGCACTTTTTATATCCACTCTGTCTAAATATTTGTCAGATTTGTCTGCCTGAGAGCAAGAACGTAGAATCCAGTGAAGGGGCGGGCTCAGGGAATTGTGTCAAGCCATCATCGAGCCAGAGCGGGAGCACAGACTGTCCTGGGGCACAAGTCCCAAGAAGGTCTGTCTGTCATGGGTCATCATGCTCCCAACCACAAGAGGTCACAGGGACTGACAGTCTGTGTGTCCAGTGTCCCAGGGGCTGGTGTGAGGCTCCTGAATGCCTCGATCCCTATTCCCTAGAGTCCTGCGCAAGATTCCCATCAGTCAGTGCCACCAGCACAGCTGGAATGTTCATCATACCCTCTTCCGCTGGGGAGCAGAGGGAGACAGAAGATAGCAAGGAATAAAACAGGATGCTTGCCCTCTGCTAGTGGGTAAGCAGGTGTGTGAACCCTCACACGGAACAGATGCGCAGTGGATGCCGTTGGATGAACGCAGGTAAAGAGCTACGTACATGAGAGGAAGACTGTAATATGGGGCAGTAGAAGTCAGTACTGAGTAAGACTACGATTAACGGGCTCCGGTTATAAAAACGAGGGCTCCGCTGAGTGGCTTGGCAAGCGGGGGATCTGGGAAGTCAGTTCGATAGCCAGGTCGCCAGTGCTAACGCTGTCACTCAGCTGTGCTGACGGGAAAGGAAAGCAGCTCCAAGCAAGGTCTTCCAGGGGAGCTGGCCCAGGGAAGTCACAGCAAGGGTGAGTAGGGTCATTGAAGCTCATCTCTGTTTCATGCTTCCTGACTTAGTATTTCCCAAAGGATGGTGCGATATTCTCCAGAAAGCCACAGAAGGAGTAGAATGCTGACTCTATCCATGATGCGCATTCGAAGGGATGAGGTTAAAAGTTAAAACACACAAGAGGGTAGCAGAGCAGAGTGCTGCTGTGGCGAGGATCGCTAGTCTGGATGCCTAGACACGAGAGCGCCAGCCGTGGCAGGGGGCTTGGGCATGGAGCAATGGGGCAGCCTACTTCAAGGACTAGGAAAGAAGGAGGAGAGAGATTCCTGCAGTGGGAAATAGCCCCACCAGCATCAGCCAAATTTCTGGGGGAACATAAGAGAGAAAATGAGAACCCAGGGGCCTTCTTGGGGGCCACTGTCCCTTGTCATCATGCCTGTCTGAGAGAGCAACTCTCGGCATGAAAGTCAACCCTGTATACAACACATTCATGGGCAGGCTACAGAATTCAAAGCTGAGAAGTCTAGGAGGATAAGCATTCCCCCAGGTGCCATGCCCTCCCTGCACCCACATTTGCACTGTTGGAGTCCTGAAAGAAAATACACAAAGTTTACGTCATCCACGGAACATGAAAGAAACGCGTGAACATGCTGAAGAAATCCAAACAAACACAGCTATGTCTGCTAGTCAGATTCATAAAGAGAAAGAAGGGGGACTGTAAACACAGACACGCAAAATAACCGTACCGAGGACCGTGGAAGCCTGCGAGCGGCACATTGCTCTGGCTCAGCTGCAGATTCTCCTGACAGACGCAAAGCCACAGCTTGGGTACAGACGGGGGGCATGCGGCTGGGGTGGGAGGTTCCTGTCTGCCCTGAATGAAGCGGTTTATAAAAGAGTTGATATAATACCAGACTGTCCAAATATAAAAGAGCAAACCAAAACAGCTTGCGAACTTAAAGGATCTCAGATTGCCCAATCATGAGCAGAACGGAGAAAGGAATTTTAAAATAACTTTAAAAGTAACATTGGACAGTGAATCACTGGAAAACGTGGTTTTTTGTTTGTTCGTTTTCTGATACTCTTTGACCAAAGTTCAAGATCAAGTTTTCTTTCCTGGTATCCAGTGACATTGCAGAAACTGAAAGCCCTGGGGTCATCCACAGATAGAGAAACCTTAGAGAGTGCCCCCTACTCCTACTCCCTGACCTGAATTCACCTTCTGAGGTCAGGACAAGCTCCGTTGGGATAAATCCACCATGTTTTAAATAGCTTTACTTAAGCTATTTAAATGGCAGATTCTTCTTTCCCTTACAGAGTTATTGTAACATTGACAGTGGAAAAACACGGAGTGGGCATTTTTCACACCAGAGTCCTTTGGTACGAAATCATTCACTGCAGCCGAAATCCCCCAGCTTGTGAGGACAGTCTTAGCATTGAGTGAACGGGAGTATTGTTGACTGAGCTATTTTTTTTTTAACCTTTGATTCTTTTAGCGCATGGCAGAAAAGGATCTCAGGTGAGCTAGATGGCTACAGGATGCCACTTTTGTCCCAAGATGGTCCCCTCTTCTGAGATCTCCTCTCCACCGTTAGCGTTCAGCTTCCTGCTTTCTGACACTCTGCCCACAGTCCAGACTCTTGAGTGACACGATGACGTGCAGGCAGCAGTGTAATGGACAAGTGTGATTGTTCTGCATAGAAAAGATAAAACTGTCTTTGTTCCTGGTTTAAAATAAGCCAGAGGATATACCCATGTATAGCCATGTGGCAGAGAGAGAGACACACACACGCTCTTTTTGGTGGTTTTGTTTGTTTGTTTGTTTTGCCTTAAGAATATCATATTGAAAAATTCTGACCACTCAAATGCAGGACCTCAGAACCCTGGAAACTGTGGGTACTTTAGACTCTCACAGGCTCCGGGCTCTCCCAGGCTTCCTAGGTGTCCATTGTGGAAGACTTTGTCCCCCGTGGATGGGAGGAACCAAAGAAAGATTCCACCAAAAATTCCCCACTCCCAGGGGGATGGGGAATCCCCTGGCCTTGAAAGGGAATGACAAGAGAGCAAAACCGAGGAGGGGATGTCAGGATGCCTTTTCTAGCTCTGAAAGCAAGTGGCGGAGAGAGAGTTAATTTCCTCTGGCTAAGTGACCCACATGGAGAAGGCTGTACAATGGCAATAAACACTAACCTTTTCAGGATTCCTCTCAGCCCCCCGAAGACCTGCCAGCTGGCTTGGCTTGGCCAAACCGCCTCATCCCACACCATTGAGGAGGCCCTCCGGAGTGTGGGGCCTGACAGTAAACAAAGCTGGGGGCTCGGTGGTAAACGAACTGGGGAAAGGCCGTCCCGCTCAGCCCTCTGGACCTGGCTGCCCACTGGGCCGCCCTGCCCCTGCCGGAGTGCAGAGCCTCCGAGACGCAGAGGCGGCACTTAGCGAGGTTTTAGAGTCCTGAAAGGGTTAACCCTCACCCCAGCTGATGCAGGGTCCCCACGCTGCCAGGGCAGAGCGCTGGTTGCAAGGACAGAGGTGACGGATGGGCAGGTAGGGATGTTGGGATTTCCCGTCCGATGCTTAAAGGAAGTTGCAGTCCCCCTTCTCGCACTTACTTGCATGGCAGCTTTTCCAAGTCAGACCTGTGCGCTTCCCAGAGAGCCGTGATCAGTAAAGAGCGTCACGGAGGGGCCTGCTGCCCGAGCCGCCGATGAAGACATCGCTGTGGGCTAAGATCGGTGTATTGACATCACACAGTTCTATTTCAGCGGGATCCCCAGAGGACACTTCTTGCCAGTAAACACCTGGTTTATCGAGTATTTCTGTATTTTTTCTTCATGCTTAGAGTGCCTATTCTCCTCCTCGTAAATCCTGCTACCTTTCTTAATTTTACAATCAGAACATAGTGAAATCAATTGTGACTGTCCAGTCTTCACAGCCACGGCATTGACTGGCATTGCCTCTGGCCCCGGGTTGCTCCGTGGGCCCGTGGCCTGGGCTGCAGTGTCCCGGGACGAGCCCGAGGCCGTGCGGGCAACTGGTGGCTGGGTGAAAACCCTTGAGGGCCCTTTTAATGGGACTCCACCTAGAGGCATTAGCAGATCTGGCAGTATAATCGTCTTAGAGCTCCCACGGCCGTCCAGGCCTGCAGCGGGACGTGAATGTGTGCCGCATTTAATAAGAACGCCTCCCTGAGTCCCAAGAAAGCAGACGCAAGAGCTTCGGAGAGAAACAAGGCCATCCCCAGCACAACGGGACCAGAAGCCTTCCAAATGTCAATACACTGCCGCATTTTTCCAAACTTGCTGCTGGAGCGGCCTTTAACATCCCCAACGCCCTGCTGTGATCCACCAGCTACAAAAGTCGATTGTTAATTGTGTGGCCACTACAGAGCAGCTCGTTTTAATATAGTCATGACATGAATGAGACCCAAGCTCCCCTTTGCCCCTCCCCTGAGGCACCTTGGATCTTGGAGGGAGAAGGGGGCACTTAGTTGGCTCTGGTACAATAGAGGCTAGTGTTGAGGTCAGCAATAAATAAGGGGTAACATTGTTTTCCCTGCTGGCAATCAGCAAGCCTTCCTTAAGGATTGAAATAACTTACATTTCTGGAGCGAGCAGCTGAGTAATTGAGAAAGAAGACTCTGTTCCTCTTTTCAAGAGAGTCTCCCTCTTTCTCTCTTTCTCTCCCTCTCTCTGTATCTCACACACACAGTTCTTCCTGACCCCCCTTGACTCCCCAGCTCCTCGACTGCTGCTCTTACTCTATTATGTAGAGCAAGCCAGGTCTCCTCCCCTAATTTCTCTCCTAAAGAGAGTCTGGCTTAAAGGCTTGAGATGTGGGTGTGAAGAGTATGTTTCTTCAAGGGCCACTCCAGTGGAAACAAAAACCTTATGAGTAGGGGGATTGGGGCTCAAACATTTAACTAACCCATGTGACAGACGCAGCAAAGAAAGACATCTTCTTCTCTTTCCTGAATGCTACAGTTCTCTTTTACATACAGGCTCCGAAGACTGTTCCAAAAACTTCACGAGCCCCAACGGGACCATTGAGTCCCCTGGATTTCCCGAGAAGTACCCACACAACTTGGACTGCACCTTCACCATCCTGGCCAAACCCAAGATGGAGATCATCCTGCAGTTCCTGACCTTTGACCTGGAGCACGACCCTTTGCAGGTGGGAGAAGGAGACTGCAAATATGATTGGCTGGACATCTGGGACGGCATTCCGCATGGTGAGTGATGTCGTGGCCACGAGGCGCTCCTCAGTAGCTTGGTCTTTGCCTGTGAATTGCTTTGGTAACAATAAAAAGAAAGTACAAAGGCTTCAAAGCTCCTTAGGGTTTGTGTATGACCCATGATGACTTTCTTTCTTATTCTTCACCAAGAATGATTTCAGAAAAATTGCAGAAGGCAGTTTCCTTTCTTGGAAATATTTCTTTGGAGAAAGATAGGAGGAGGAGACTGAGTAGATACTTGGAAGAGGATGAGAAAGCCTATGGGTAATTTTCTTTCCTGCCCCAGGCTGTCAGGATTTCCGTAGAAAGTGACTCCGTGACCACCCTCTGTGCCCAGATAGGGTGCTGGAGCCGGACTGACTAGCTCTGGATCCTGGCTCTGCTCTACTGCAGCTCTGCAACCCTGGGCAGGTCACTTGAGCCCTCTGTCCGTATAAATAAGCTGCTTTCATCATCATCATTATTATCACTATGATTTTACTATAATTAAAACAGTCATAGATGTCAAAAAGGTGTATCACCCAAGGCCCAGAGGCACCGGTACTTCTCAGGTGGAGACCAGAGGAGGTCTTTATGGTCAGTATTGGCGAGAAAACTAATCGTTCACTTTGGACTGAGCCTCAGTGTTTTGTACTGTGAGGGAGGCTTGATGACTAAGCAGTTTCGTTTCCTGAGAACAGCATAAGACTAAGTCAGAACACTTGGGTCTGAGCCCCAGCTCTGTTATTTCCTAGCTGTATGAACATGGAGAAGACATGTGATCTCCCCAAACCTCAGTTTATTCTTCTGTAACACAGGCTTGATAATGATAGCTTTCCGGCCTGTCCCCAGAACAGAGCGAGAGAAGAGAATGAGGCCAGGTCAGAGAAAATACAGTTGCCCCTTGAACAGGGAGAAAAGTACAGTTATCCTTTAAACAACGAAGGGATGAAGAGGGCCAGTCGCCCATGTAGTCGAAAATCCACACATGACTTCTGACTCCCCAGAACTTAACTGCTAATAGCCTATTGTTGACTAGAAGCCTGACCAATAGCATAAATAGTCCATGAACACATATTCTGTATGTTATATGTATTGTATATTGTATTCTTACAATAAAATAACCTAGAGAAAAGAAAATGGTATTAAGAAAATCATGAGAAAGAGAAAATACATTTACAGTACTGTATTTGTCAAAAAAAACCCCCAAAACCCATGTAAAAGTCGGTCCACATGCTTCAACCCCGTGTTGTTCAAGGGTCAACTGTACTTTTTAATGTACAGGGAAAATATTAGACATTGTTCTTAAAACCTATCTTTAGTCGTTCTTTTATGCCAAGGCATACCCAAAGGGAGCTCCGTGGAGCGACTTGCGATTGTGGCAGGGGTGAATGTATTGAAAATGGCATTTGACATTTCCATTTCTACTGTCCTGTCTTTATCTTGCCTGTCCAGTTGGCCCTCTGATTGGCAAGTACTGTGGGACCAAAACACCCTCTGAACTCCGCTCGTCAACGGGGATCCTCTCCCTGACCTTTCACACGGACATGGCGGTGGCCAAGGATGGCTTCTCTGCACGCTACTACCTGGTCCACCAAGAGCCGCCAGAGAGTGAGTTGGCCAGTTGGGAACCTCTGTCCTGTCCTTCCATCAGGGCTGTGAGTATGCACGGTGAAGAGAGGCTAGCCTCTGGGAGAGCAGAGGAAAATTCTCCAGCATTTGTAGTAGCCTCAGAATTCAGGGAATGGGGGCTATATCCCCCTGCCAGGCAGAGATTAATAAGAGTCAGACAAGTGTCAGCCAGGTACTCAGTTCTTTAGAAAGTAAGTATGTGCACCAAGAATGAGTTACTGCCAGGGTAAGTCACAGGACCACCTCCCACTTCAGTTTTCTCCTCTGTGAATGAAAGGGAGGTGAGTTAGGATACCTACATAGGGTCCCCGCCCTGGGCTAACAGTTTTTGATTCTTCTCTCCCTCTCTAAGCCTCAGTGGCCATTGTCAGAAAACTGAGCAATTTCTAAACCTCCTTCATGTATATTCATGTATATATTTTACATTAAACATCTCTGGCCCTGGGTAGAGCTGCTCTCACTAGACCGGTACATGCTTGGACTTTCACTTCATGCTTCAGTAGACACAGTTTCCAAGCTTCTACCAGGTGCCAGGTACCGTGCAAAGCCTAACAGGCAGCTCCGACCCCGCCGTCCTGGAAATGCCCACCTAGACCGTGAGTCTCCAGCCTCCATCCACATCTCCTCTGAACCACATCTTCGGATCGGCTCCCCTAGGACACGTGCTTCAGATGTGCTGCCATTTCCGCTTAGAAACCCAAATGATAACTTTAAGTCCTGAAGAAATACTTTGAGGAGGATTGGAGCTGGAGAAAGCCTGCCATGGCTGTAGACAGCTTACCACGTGCATACCCGCAGACATGGGCGCCCGGCCTACGGGAAGGGGGATGGGTTTTGTTCTGGGTTTTGCTTTTGTTCTTCCTCAAAGAACTCCTGACGATTGAGTGACAGGAAAACAGTATTGCCCATTGCACCAAGTGCTGCAAATGGCCAGCGCAGTCCCAGAGCTCCAGATGGATTTAATACCTGAAAAAATTGCTGGGCTCTATCAGACACCTGCACACACAGATACTGACCAGTGTCTTGCGGTATCCATGGGAAGGACGGCAATTGAACTAATGGTGCATAGCTAGAGTCGGTGACTTCCAGGTCCATGTGCCCAGGCAGGTGGCACAGGGGAAGACAGTGACATGCACGTGCTCATGGAGAGATGTCCCCAAGACGGATATTCACTGCTTGGTAATGTCGGTCTTCTGTGCCAGAACTCGAAGCAGTTCAGTGAAAGAGAGAAGCAGAAGTGCCTCCTGGGTGTTTAGGAAGAAAGCAGGCTTCCCACGATGTATCAGCCCACCCAGACTGCCGCGAGTCTATCACACGCTTACCTGTATGTCGGTAACGGGGCATCTGGCGACAGTGAACATCCGTAGCCTGCAGCACCGACGGTTCTTCTGCTTTAGATTGTATTTTTAATTTGTATGATGATTCTTATTTACCCACAATTTTGTTTCTTCCAGACCCAGAGGGGCTGTCAAGCTCTATGAGTTGTTTTCAGAATGTGAGTGTATAATTAGGTCTTTAAGATGAAGGAGTTCCTGCAAAGACTTGTCCCGAGAAGAGAGCAACATTTGGGGGATCCCAGGAGTTTGAGGTTGAGAGACATAACTGTGCCTTTGACCCTCTCCCTTCCCCAGACTTCCAGTGCAACGTCCCCCTGGGAATGGAATCTGGCCGGATTGCTAATGAACAGATCACTGCCTCATCTACCTACTCCGACGAACGGTGGACCCCTCAACAAAGCCGGCTGCATGGCGATGACAATGGCTGGACCCCCAACTTGGATTCCAGCAAGGAGTACCTCCAGGTACTTCACTCAGATACCAGAGGGTGTGCCGAGTGTGGGTGTACTGGTGGGCAAGGGAGGTGGCTCGGCTGGAGTGGACAGAGGACACGAAGAATATAAACACAGCATACTCGAGAGCTCCATTCCTACATCCGTCCAAACACACACATGTACCAGGCACAAACAGACTCAGCCAGGCACTGTGCGAACTGCTGGGATGAGATGATGATAAGACAAGACACTGCCCCTGCCCTTGTGAAGATTGCCAGGCCCTGGAGAAGTTGTTTGGCCTGGGTGCTGTTTGCCTCTTAGTATAGATATCCAAGGAACATTCTATAAACAGTTCCAGATCTTGCTCATTCTTGGCACAGGGAGGCATCAGAGACTTGGTCGGGGGAGGGCTTGTTCCTGAGGGCAGACTTGTTGAATTGCTCGCTGAGCATGGCAGCTTCTCCTGATCTTTGCTGTTTGGAGGGAGCCCTGCCAGGAAGGTTTCGCACATAGCTCTCAGAAGAACACATGGGAAAATGTCACTACCGGGAATGAAACTGTAGTCGCCCAGATGCTCTGCGGCGTCTTTTCAGACTATTGTTTGCTTTCCTTCTGAATAGGACTTGCAGTGTATGTTGAATAATCCCCCCTAAAACTATAGACTGGTTCGGTTCTTATCCCCCAGGAAGAGCAAGCTGCCAGGTCCATGCTAGAGCCATGGCTGCTTTTATGACACACACCAGACAACCTTGTGACCCATTGACAAGCCTGTCCTAGTTCTGATGTGACCGGGTGACCTCTGCTCTGAGAAGGACGTGGCAGAGCAGATAACAGGACAGGGAGAAGTATCACTTAGAAACTTCCAGGGAGTCCACAGAAGTTCTAAGGCCATTTGTCACTATCTCTTCTCTGCCTCTCCAAAAAGCCTTCTATCCTGCAAAACTTCCAGAACGTTCTCCTTTATAATCAATGTCCCATTGATTTTACTCCTTACTTTTGGTCCTCAGTCATAAGCTTTCTCTAATTGCCCTCCAGCTGTTTATCGGGCACATCTACAGCACTGCACACTTCTTTTGAATTGTGTAATATGCCAAGCATATAATAAGTACCAATAAGTGCTTCCTGAATCACATTTTACCGGTGAGTGCTGCTAAGTTTTGATCACACGGAGGTTGCCATTAAGAAACACTGTGGCCAGCAAAGGAATGACATCCAGCAATTTCCAAATGGGTTTGGTGTTGTGGGAAGAGAGGTCCCTCAAAATGTGAGCCATCTTCCTTATCGAGCAAAAGGTCAGGACTTGGTGCATAAGCCTAATTGCTTGGGCAGACTCTGGATGCCCTTTGACCCTTTAGTGACCTGAGTGACTAAATACACAATGGAGTGAGGGACTGAGGGGAGGGGAGGCGAGGCAGCCCCGAGCTGAGACGGTGCAACGAGGGCGTCATAAGTGAATTGTATTGGACTGGACTGGAGTGGGGTGGAGTGGATTTAGCCATTGTTCCTTTAAACAGCATCTGCTTTGGCTCTGCAGGGCAGGCTGTAGTTTAAGAAGAGGTCACAGTTGTAGATGCTCGAGGGTCCCTTTACTGTACTGAGTACTGTCCGTTTGGATTTGCAAAAAAGAGAAAAAAAGAAAAATAATCAAGTTACAATTTCAGAGGTGTCCAATTGAGGGTCAAGTAAGTTGAGTCTGACCGTCCAGTCTGGAACTGCAGACTGATACTGATCCCTCTCATTCCGGTAGATGACAGACGTGAGCTGTAAGCTAAGTATGACATTTTGTCCTTTGAAGGAAAATCAAGAGACTGCCCTCCTGTCACGGGAGCCATGGGTCCCTTAATTCCTCCTCCCCTCTTCCTCAGGTGGACCTGCGCTTTCTAACCATGCTCACAGCCATTGCAACGCAGGGAGCAATTTCCAGGGAAACGCAGAATGGCTACTATGTCAAATCCTACAAGCTGGAAGTCAGCACTAACGGGGAAGACTGGATGGTCTACCGGCATGGCAAAAACCACAAGGTAAACCCATTGCCCTCCCCCTCCTCGAAGGCAGGCTGGGCTGTGCAGGAGCCTGGGGATGAGAGAGGAGCTGCCTGCCAGGCGACCCCATGGAGGGGAGGAGGCCTTGTTCGGTGAGGCTCAAATAATTGATGGAGGCAGGGGAGGCGGTGGCCCTGAAAATATTCTCTCTTATGCTAAAGCGATTGGAAAACACCGACAGCCTGGCTGCTGTTGCGCGTCGCACCGCAGAGGAAGAGAGAGAGAGAGAGAAAGAGAGAGAGAGAGAGTGAGCTTGCAGAGTGCTCTCTGACTGCAAATGAAGGAGAAAATGTGTCCCCAGTCTGCGCCTCCCCATCCAGGACTCATTGAGCATTTATGGCCTGAGTCCCTTCCACATGCTGGGTTAACAATCACAAAACCACATGAAACTGTAGTTCAGGAGTTACCGAGCTCTAGAAATGAAAGGGCACAAATCCTGAGAGGGAATCACAATGTCCCAAAGAAGAAAGAGGACAATAAATAATGAGGAGAAATTCCGTGTTGGGGACGGGCTCTGAACCGGCGATCGTGCTTGGCAGCGAGGCACTGAGTGCGCCTGGCTGGTGCCTTCTGTGTCCGTGGCTCCCGGAGGGGTATCCGTGTACGCGATGCGGGGCTTTTGTTGTTCACACGGACGAGCGTGTGGTGCCCGGCTTTCTGCGGACATGCGGCGTGCTGGCGGTGGGCGGCCCGCAGCCGGCCCCTGCGGTCCTGGTTAGAAGGTGTGCTCGGCACCGGGGGCGCTTTGCGCTCGGCACCCGGGGCGCTTCCTGGAAGCGGCGGGGGTCTCGCCTGGGCAGGGAGCGAACTGTCACACGCTGGCTCTCAGCTCTGGGAGGACAGTGCCCATCCTTCCCTGAATGGAAGCAGGGACAGGCAAAGGGACGCTCCTCTTTCCTGCCACCGTTCCACGGGCCCCTGGCCTGTCGAGTTGGGAATGGTCAAAATGGGACGCATGTGACCAAACCGAGACAGGCCAGATCTTTTCCAAACACAGCCTCCTCGGCTCCTGCCACTGCCCCGAGGTTGCGTGCCCTCACTGGCGCGACTGGACACGTTAGACGGAGAAAACGCAGAACTGTGAGGTTGACCCTGATTCACTCAGGAAGTGTGAGTTTTTAAAGCAGTGGATTTTTTTTATTATTAAAATCGCCATAGTAACATGGCAGCATTCATCGAAAATCACGGCTTCTAGATATTACCAGGTATCTCTCTCTCTCTCTCTCTCTCTCTCTCACACACACACACACACACACACACACACAATTTCTTCATTTCACAAATAAAGAAAGTGAGGTATTTAGCAGTTGAAAGACCCCCCCCACTTGGACATGGTCAACCAGGTCTGGCCTCTCATTGACTTCTTTTGTTTCACTTGCAAATATCATTTGGAAAGGGCAAGGCTGAGTTGGCACTGGGTTCTGGGGGCAAGTTCTCATCCCCCCGCCCCCGACGCTTTCCCATGCCTTCTTTCCCCACCCACCCTTTTCAGTAAGAACCTCATAGAAGCTGGAAGCTCTACCGGGCAGGTGAGGGCCAGTGCTGAGTAGGAGTGGGTCCTGGGGGAGAAGGAGGAGGTTCACCTGACTGCCTCCCTGTCCGGGCTCAATGACTAAGCAGAGCTGGCCAGAGGGATACTGTAGCATAAGCTGATTTTAAAAGCACGCAGATGGACTGGATGCTATTTAAAACACTATTTGTAGGAAATCTGCTTTTGGAAATACCTTAGCACTGCACATTTTGACAGAATGCTGTCCTCCCTGGCTTTATCCCTTGTATTCGTTCTGCAGGGAAGATATTCCTGAGAATTGAATTTAGCTTGCTGGGCTCCTTTGGAATCATTCTCAAATTTTCCTATTGGATATATCATTCTCTCTCTCTCTCTCTTGCTCTCTCTCACCTCCTCTTCTCACCCTTGGCTAGATTTCTTTCCCCAGGAGCCAAGGGGTAATTTCATTTTTGTTTTGTCGTTGTTGTTTGGCTTTTTAGTGAATTAGTCCTGCCACATAAAAAGCACTGGGGCAGAGGAAAAACCCTTTCTCTCCCTATTAGATATTCATTCTCTGGCTACCTAGAAGGAGGCAGGAGAGTGGAAAGCCTGCCAGTTAGGCGTCGCCCCCTCCCCTCGCTCCCTTGCCCCACTGCGGGTGCGGCGGGCGAAGAGGGAGACCTGCCCGGCTGCCCCTCGGGGGGGGGGGGGTGATCTCTGCTGCTCCTTCATTAGCGGACCTCTCTCCCAGATGTCTGTATTTGATGCGCACATCCCACACCGCTCATGGAGCGTTAGCACAGCTCTCCGGTCTGTGCGGGTTGAAGTAGTTGAGTGAACCGTGCCAAATAGATTTGTCAAGTCTGCTGCAGTTCGATTTGATGCCATGAAGGGGAGGCGGCTGAGGAGGGAAGTTGGGGGCAGGGGAGGGGAGAGGCTTCGTCTCTGCCGTGTATGCCGGCCGCTACCACTGAGTTTCTCTTTGTAGCCACTGGCTGGTGGGCGCCGTGCCAAGCTAAGTGCCAGGTGATGGGCTTGAAAGCACAATTCAGACAGCAGGACCTGTGAGCAAAGCCGAGCGGAGGTAGAGGCAGCAGCGTGCTCCGCTCCATGGTGCAGGGGGAGGGTTTGCGGACGCACATCCGTGCACAGGGAGTGAAGAGGGGATGGTCATGTTTGGGGCAGAAATGTGGGAACTTGATTTCAATTCCCCGGTCACTGTCAACACCAGTGCTATGTACCAAAGACCAGGGAATTGGGGAAATCAGAGAAAAACAAGATTAATGAGTGCTGAAGGTGGTGGGGGTGGCTGTGCTATTTCCTTGCAATACACGATTTACAACGTGGACCCAGGTGGGGCTGAGGCAAGGCCTGGTCCTACAGGGGAACGACTTCCTTCTTGTGGCCAGGAAGTGAGGAAGACTAAGGAGCTGTTTTCCAGCTTCCCCTAGCCTGTGAGCAGCCTCTTCTTCGTCTCCTTCTACCCAGCAGGTCATGGTGAGGTTGCCTCTGACGGAGGCATTCGACTATCGTGGGGGATATTGCAAGCATCCTCCTGGCAAAACACGGCCCATTTACGCAGGCCACATGTACAGCACATCCCCAAACCCTTAGCCAATGACACATGCCATAAATATGGAACCTATGATTTTCCTATAGGGTGGGCCCTCCTTATGCATATTTATGGCGTAACCACAAGGCAGAGCGCTTGTCCGCCTGATGGAGCCCATATCCAGCCCACGTGCTCCCTGAGATTATACCAATTCTTTCACATATATTTCTTCAGAAACCACAAGCAGAAAACTACTGCTTTTGGTTTCACCAGCTATATTAATAACACCCCAAACATAGACATGGTGTTGTAAATACAGTATTAGAAGGCTCACGTCTGTGTCTGTAATTATGGGCACAGTTATGTACCCACGGGCCACGGGAAGGGCAGGGAGAAACACAGCAGGAGCTGGAGGCGCGAGGCCTTGGCCAGGACCCTGCTCACCTCGGAATCGTTGGTTCTGTGAGTGTACGCTAGACGGAACGAGGCCAAGGCTAGTGTCAGGACAGGGGGACAGAGGCCGTTGCCCTTATATGTCTAGGCAAAAGGCCTCGTCTCCGTTTCTCCCTTATTTGGTGAACGTGGGCATCTCCTTGTTGACATAGCCCTGGCTACCTGTTAGTCACAGTGCTGCTGGCTGCTCTGATGTATTTGGAGGAAATTTGGGCTCAAAGAGAGAGTCTGTGGGGGTGCTAAATATATCTCAATGGCCAGATTGAGGATGGGAGGGTGAGGACAGGGATGAGGTCCAAGAGTTTTCAGAATTACCCTGTAATGAGTGGCAGAAATGTACTAAATAAGCTCGTGCCATTCGTGCAGCGATGGCCTCCAAGGGGATCAGAGAACCTCCAGGTACCAGCTCACTGGCTTCAGAATGGAACAGAGTTTCAAAGACTGGAATTGAAGCTCTTAGAGTAATTTGCCCCGGGGACGTGGGGAAGTGTGGAGTCCTCATGAAAGGCTCCTGGTCACAGGGCTTTGATCTCCAGGAGGATAGTCCCAGCAATCTGATCCGGGCCTTGCTGTCATCTTGCAACCAGAGCGAAGTCTGCTTCCTAGATCTTCAGTCTAGGGGTCTAGAGGTGTGCATTTTCCTGGAGAGCCTCCATCCTCGGACAGCCTGGCTTAGCGCGCTCGGCTCATTGGTCTGGAGTTCGGGCTCCGTCCTAGAATCCCAAGGATGTAGAGCTGAGAGAAGTTTCTTTGCGTTTGATTTGGCCACATCCCTTCCAAACATGTTAACACCTCCCTTCAAAAAATTCTCTGTCCTATATTTATATTCTAAATTAAAACAGGGGGCGCCTGAGTGATGCAGTCGTTAAGCGTCTGCCTTCGGCTCAGGGCGTGATCCCGGTGTTATGGGACCGAGCCCCACATCAGGCTCCTCTGCTATGAGCCTGCTTCTTCCTCTCCCCCTGCTTGTGTTCCCTCTCTCGCTGGCTGTCTCTCTCTCTGTCAAATAAATAAAATCTTTTCTAAAAAATTAATTAAAACAAATCACTTTGAAAGCCATTGGAAAATTTAAAATCCTCCGCAAATTTGTCTGAGACTTAGGAGGAGAGAGAGCGGTGTCAGAAAACCAACCCCCCTAAATCAGTCGGCTAACAGAACCATGTGGCGTCTATTTTCAGATCTTCTTAGATGATGCATCGTGTGACCCTGGAAATTTCTCTTAATAGCTCCGTGCCTCAGTGTTTCCGCCTGCCCAAACGGAATGGTGCTGTAGCTGGTGTTGGCAGGGCACCTTGGGATCCGTAGATGGAAGGCTCTCTGCAGATATAATTAATGTATTAGACCCGCAAAGCTCTTCTTGAGCAGAAGCAAGTTATCAATTTAAAAAGTAACAAGGCCCCATGGGATATTTATCTGCCTCTTTTAAAATCATAGGTCTGGAAGGGACCTGATAAGTCATCCAGACCTCTCTCTGCATCTGATGGGTCCTGCACTCGAGCTGCCTCAGATAAACATTACCCTTCTCAGTTTCATTCTTCTGTTATGGGTGCAGTTATTCCTCCAATTAATAACTCAGAGTTTTTAAAAAGTACTTTTTTTTTTTTACCTCCTGGTAGATGACTGGTTTCCCCTTATCCTTTTCATTGCAGTCTTATTGACTGTATATAAGATTATGGCAGTGACTCAAGCTGTCAGCTGGGAATGAGCAGCAGACTTCAGAAGTCATGCATCTGACTCCAACTTTGAACTGGGGTTCTATATATTCTGAAGAGGGCCGATGCCCTTTTGAAATTCATATCCCCCAGTTTTTCTGCCCCCTTCAGTTATAACTGAGAGGAATCCAGGGCCCTAGATAATTAAGTTTGTCCCTTATCCATTTGCCATGGGATGAGCTCAGACCTTTAGCCTCTCCACTTAGGAAGCCCAAGGGAAAATGTCATTATACATAAGCTTGGAACCTTTTCTCTATCAGGCTCCCGTGGCTGGCTTCACCCAACTCCCATGGGTGCTGCACTGTCTCTGGGAGCTGAGGCCAGCCTCCCTGGCGCTTGTGGCCTTGATGCCAAATTCCCAGTGCTTTCCATCCCACTGCTGTGCACTGAGGCCAATAGGACAGAGCGAGTGAGCAGGGGGTTTCGAAGGGCACAGCGATCTTGCTTGGGCTGCAGAAATTCTTTGCCCTCACTCCAGCGTCCCTAGATGAGCACTGGGGTGAACACGTCACCTGGTGGAAACATGGCTGTTTCCTGCTCTGTGATTGGCTGAGATTCTACTGGCAGAGGAGTGCAGACAGGCTCAGGAACCCTACTCCCTGTACCCTTTCGCACTCCCTTCTGCCCACCTGCAAGTTAAAGGCGCCTTCTCAAAAAATATGATGATGTCGCAAGAGGTTTTCAGTACAGAGAACCCTGCCGACCCAGTGAGATTGTGTTTCTGCCCCCACCTTTACAGGAGGACATTGGCCATTCCCTTCCATTGCTCTGATGCCACACTCTCCCCCACCCCATCTCTCCTCCAGCCCCAAATCCCTGAGCTTCCCTCCCCTTCCCTCCTCTGCTCTTCTCCCTGGTGCTTTCCTGTCTCCAGTCCCGAAACCCTAATCCTGTTAGTGTGCTATGTTCCAGGGCTCTACGTCTCGATGGGGGTAATATAATCCCGCAGTAAATCTGACGAGACCCACAAGGCGCACACAGATGGGATGCGCACATCCCACCCACCTCCACCCCCACCCCCAGGAAGAAAGCGGCCTCCCCCGCCCTCCACCCCGTGACAGGCTCCTGCTCCTCTGTCTCCTCCACACCAGCAGACCTGCTTGATGACAAAAACAGCCCTGAGTAAAAGAGCAGGAGGCAGGAGGGCATCGTGGTCATAAATGAGCATTTGGTGGGTAGGGAACTTTCTCTGCCCTACCCGCATCCTTACCCTCCCTTAAACTCTCCCCCGCTCTTCTCTCTCATATGTGTATATGTATCCACATACATAGGAGACGCATCCCTTCTGACTCTGTTCTGGCTAAGTTCCCACATCTGCTAGAATGAAAGCTGCTTTATATATTAAAAAAAATTATAGTTTTTAAGGAGGAGTTTTAAGAGAGAAATGTTAGGGCCATGATTTACAAAAAAGAAAAAAAATGTCCATTACCTGAACATCATTTTCCCCGCGTGCAACAGCCCCCTGCCCCGCCCCCACCCCTTGCCTGCTTGGTGCAACAAATTAATTAAACAGGATGGCAACCATTGATTAGCAATTTATTTTTATGTGTGGCCCCAGTGGCTGGTTTTAGAGAAAACGTGAGGGAAGGGGGTGGGAGAGAGAGGACAGGCGTTTGGTTCCGCTGCAAGGATGAGTCAGTTCAATTGTTTCTGAGAGAGATTTTTAAAATGTGCTACTGGTTTCCCCAGTTTCTGCCCTCCGCTCCTGCCTCCTCTCTTTTCTGCCCGCTTTGTTCTCCTCCTCCTTGAGTGTCTGTGCCAAATAGATTGAAAAGGAGAACTTTGGATGCAATGAAACATTTATTAGTGGAGAGAAATATTTGTTTTTTTAAAAAAAGGAAGAAGACCGTCCCTGCACAATTTCTACCTCGGGGCTCCAGCACTATATCGTCTTTGAAAAATTTCCTGCTTTCTTTGCGGTCCCTGGAGCTGGCCACGTTCAGATATTTACAGCAAAATAGGAATAAACCGTAGGTCACACCATAGGTAATGAAGAGACAGGCGTGTGCAGACTGCATACCGAAGCCCCACTCCAACGGGAGGCGGTGCCCGTAATGAGAGGCTGCATCTGTCGGTGGAAGGGCCCGCCTGGTGGAGGAAGGTTACAGTCAGCTCCCACCACAAGCCTGCCCCGTGTCCCTGCGCCAAGGAGCTCAAGGACTGTGATGGACGTGGAGCGGCCACACCATCCTGGGCACCTCGGATGGCAGAGAGGACTGGTGTACGGGAGAGGGACTTAGGCTTGGCGGTGAACCCCCCTGCCGAGAGTCCTCCGAGGTAGGCAGGCCAGCGCTCCTTGTTCTCAGCAGTGCTAGAGTCCCTGCCTGTTCTTACAAGACTTAAGGACAGGGCGGCAGGGAGAGGTGACTGTGACAAGAAATGGGGTAGAAAAATAGAGAAAAGACCTCAAAACCATCAGGGATGCTTTCTGGCTAGATGTTTCCTATTAGATCACATGTATTATCTTCTTTTATTTGGCGCAGTAGGAGAGTCCGTGCCTGAGGAGCTCATAAGCATGGTCACAACATGGGGATTTTTTTCTTTTGCTGGGTGGGGTATGTAGATAGTCACCACACGGGGGTGTTGGATAACAGCCAAGTTAATTGGCAGGTGTCCCCTCCCCCCAGAGGTGAAAATCAGCAAGTCTTTGAAGTGCTGCTGGTTTCAGATTCTGTCTTTCTGAAAATAAACCAGAGGTCTCAAGAATCAATTGGAAAGTGTTGGATTATGTTCAGAATTCAGCGAGGCACCAAACGGGTTATCCAAACCACTTTGTGCCCTGAACTGCTTTTTAAACTTGGTTTGCAGAGATGCATTTGAAGAAGTCTATGTGTTCAACATAAACACACACACACACACACACACACATAATTTAATAATTACATCAATCAACACCATCCTTAGCTCTTAAGAAAGCTAGAGACACCTTGAACATACTTCTCATTTTCCTTTGGGTGATCAAGCAACCATATTAGCATTTTGCTTTTAAAAATTAACAAAAATGTGTACCATCTGTGACATCCAGCTTTTAAAGCAGATGTTCCAGTGCAATCATCACGTTTGGTATATGCTTATCGGGGTGTACCGTACGTTGACGACCCACTGAGGTTTCTTAGCATCATGGACACCTCACTGTCAAGTTCTGGCCTGAAAATTTGGGGCCTCGAGGTGGGACTTGGGAGTCAGTGGCTTTCAGACCTTGAACCCTCCCCATCAAACAGAGACCCATGTGTTATGTGTGACGTAGCTTCCACTCTAACATCGGTCCTGGGTGTTGTGCAGGCGTTGGAGCCAGCAGGGAGGGCTGGTAGACCTTAGTGTCTATCTGCAAGCCTCTATCAACTTCCTTTTCCTGAAGGAGAAACCAAGGTATCTAAGGATTATTGATTTGCCTATAGTCATTCAGTGAGTCGGCAGGGAATAGGGAATAAAACCAATTTCCTGGCATCATTTCCCATGCACACAGCCCCTTACCTTGCAATGCCTAGACTAGAAGCCAAGAATCCATCTCCGAGAATTTGATCAGAAAACATATGAAGGGTGATTCTGAAACCACAGAAGCATTGAGAAAGTCATAAAGATGTATAATATATGATAGCATTTCCCAGCTATAAATAGGAAGATGCAGGGAGAAAAATAGAGACCTTGTAAATCCATGGGGTCAGGAGAAATAGAAACTGCTTAATATTTCATTAAAAATGGATTTTCATAAATTGCACTTTGATATCTTTGGGTGAAATACAGTATGTAAGGACTAAGGTGTTGTTATTCATTACTTTTCATTATTAATAATTGGGACTGTTATCGAGCAAAAACGTCAACAAGGTACGCTCTCCTTCTGAGTGGGGCACTCACCGTGTGTCCTGGGCACTCGTTGAAGTGTATTAAAACCCATAGCCCTCGTCCACCAAAGCACTTAGGCATTAAGGGACCCTGGACAATGAAAATGCCCTTTACAAAATGGGCACTGCTGGGGCAGGTCTAGTTGGAAACTCTTAGGCAGAAAGCCTTAAAATCTGGGGGCCAGAAAGGACTTGACAAATCAGCTCATTTCATAGAGGAGGAAATTGGGGCCTGGGGGAGGTGGAGACATTTGCCCACACTGATGAGCTCAGCAGCAGCAGACTGTCTCCCCTGGCGCCTGCTTCAGTGGTGTTTGGGGTGTTTTCCCCACTCAGAGTGAGAAGTGTATAAAGAGTTTAATAAAATAAGCCGTCTCTCCTTCAGCCAAGGGTCCAGAGGGCAGGGGCGGATATGAGCGCAAAGTCAAGAGCACACAAGAAACCAAGAAGGAGCCAGGCTCAGAAACCCAAAGGGCAGTTCAAGGCCAGGTTGAACCAGCGTCCGTTTGGTTCCAGGCCAGGGTAGGAGCAGAGTGAGCCGAACGGGAAGGCCGAATGATGCTCAGCGGGGAGCAGCCTGGTAGGTGGGTCTCTCTAAGCAGAGAGACCGTGTGCTCGCCTCCCTTTCTGACGGCTGTCACTGCACCCAGAGATCCAGGGGGCTCGCCCAAAGCCTGGGACCACGTGCCGCCGTGGGAAGACCAGCCCCGTGGCCAGACAGGTACACACGCGCGTGTGTGCACGCCCCTGCCCACGTGCTACCACACTCACGCCCGTGCCAGCCTCCCAAAGGCAGTCCAAAGACATAGTCATTTCTTCACTGAGAGGGGGAGGAAAGGTTCCTTAGTGTTGTCTGCCAAGGCTGAGAAATGAAGGGGTCAGATAAGATAAAATTGGATATTAAAAACACATAAGACGTGCTGTGTTTCTGAGCGGTGCCAGCGTCGTGTGCGTGCCGTGGGCTAGCAGCTGTGTCAGAGTTCGCATCCCCTCGGCGCTCCGAGGACGCGTTCACGGGACGATCCCGGCTCCCCTCCCCAGATGAACTCCTTAGCATCTGCTGATGCGGGCCACACACAGTCACCCTCACCATCCCCGGGGAGCAGGCCAAGGGCGGCCCCCCACCGCTTGCAGCACCCTCCCCAAATAAGCAAAGGGCCGCACTTGCTCCTTCCCTGCCAAAACAAAACAAAAAACAAACAAAAGCCTCTGCCTCATGCTGGATTCTAGAGAGCTGATTAATCTCTTTCCCTCCGATTCAATGCCCTCATTCCTTTCCTCAGAGCTGCGGAGCTCTTTCTAAGCTCCCGAGAACCCATGGAATGGGCATGGCCAGACCGGGGCCTTCCTGGGCCCTGTCCCCTGCCTCGGTCGTCCTGCTCCAAGGTTCAGATCACAGAGGCTTGGGCCCCTCTCTCCCCCTCCTTGCATCAGCCTTCCCCCAGGTGCCTGACTCTAACCCTCTTGCCTCCTGTTTGCCTGGTCTTTCTTCCCTTGTTTTGTCTTCTCGCCCCTCTTTGTCCCCAGTCACTGTAAAGGAAGGAGCCAGATCAGACCTGGGAGTGATGGGCGATCAAGCAGTTCTGCCTCTTGCTCCCTGCAGTTAGCAAGGCAGCAAAGGAAGACCCTCAGCCTCGGGATGGGCGGAAGGCTCCCTAGTGAGGACAGGGAGGGACAGGAGGGGCAGGTGCCAGGAACAAGGGGTTGAAACTGAGTGTGGTGGGCCAGCGGGAACCTTGTCTCCTCCTCTCTTTTGCTCCATCTGTCTTAAGCAAGCCACTTCCCTGATCTGGTTGCAAAGGGTGTAATGTCTTTTACCCTTCATCCCCACCATCAGTGGTGTGCTATTTAAGGGCTCTAATTTTGACCTCAGCAAGTGGGAAATATGGAGGGTTCAAGGTTGCCAAATGGCAAAGTTCCTAGTTACAGTTCATGGGAAAGAAAGGACCACGTTGTTAATTAGCTCTAAGCTGCCATGCAGCTCATTGCTGTTACTCAGAGCTTTCAAAGTCAGGATTATAAACACACATCCCTGAAGAGTAACCCCACCTCCATTCAGCCCAGGCTCGGGGACCTTAAGAACTCCAAGACTCCTAGGCACCAATACAAATGCTGCAGATCTGTGAAAAGAGATGAGAACTAATGTAGGAAACCATAAGCCTGCAGCCTAAAAACAGGGCAGAAGATTTGGATCCAGACAGACCTCTCTGAGCCTCCATTTTCTCATCACTAAAGCAGAAATAACAATACTTACTTCCCGAGGCGTTATAGATGCAGTTGTGTTTACGGGGCGTCTGGTCAGGGGTTTGGGAACAGACCAGTCCCCCCACTCTGGTCCCAGCCCTGTCAGTGCCCACACGCCTGGCATGTTACACATCTCATAAGCTGAAGTGCCCTCGAGTCGACTTGCAGATTCTCTTGGTTGTTACAGCTATGACAGGTCTGATTTAGAAGTGATGCTTGGTTGGTGGTCTTTCTCCTCCACCCTTAGCCAAGGAAACCAAAAGAAACTCACATACACTTGCTCCAGCTACTTTTTTTTTTTTTTTTTTTAATGGAGAGCACAGAAAAGCATAAGGTCCATATGGCAGTTATTGATTTGGGCCATCTGGTAAACTAGGACTTGCTCCTACCATGTTGGCTTAGAAGCTACTCCAAAAGGCCTTTCCTCCCCTAAGAGATGCACTGGTCAGATGGGGACAGGGATGGATTTCATTACAGTGTGGGACCACAGTGAGAGGAAGCCAGGGCAGGACTCTGAGAGACTGTCTGTAACCCTGACCCTCCAACAAAGACCAGATGGAACCAAGAAAAGTGTTGATTGACATAGGGCCCCGAGGAGTAGATGGCACCCCCCACATTCTCCCCCGTTCACGGAGCAGGGGGGGCCCCTAAGTAACTAACAGAACAACTATGAAGCACTTTATAAAAATACCCTGCAAAATATTCCTGTATGCCTGCACCGTGAGGGAGGGGGAGAATCAAGTTCAAGCTTGTGAGGTCCACTAGCCCTAGAAGATGACCGTTCTGCTCCATTTTTCAGGCGCCGCCTTCTGCTTGCTCTCAGCCCAGAGGCAAATTTTTCTTTCCTCTGAAAGTTTTTGTGAAGACCAGTTATTGTTTTCAAGTTAGAGCAGTGTGAGAAATTAATTTTTTTTTCATGGTGCTTCTAAAACAGCCCCAAACAACAAACACACTGATTATTATAAGCTTGAGGGAAATAAGGTTCAACAGAACTTTTGCACCGCCTTCAAAGGCTGGGTGAGTGGCCGCACCACACATGGATTTGGACAGTGCTTTCTCATCTGACGCTGCAGGTATTCCAAGCCAACAACGACGCAACGGAGGTGGTTCTCAACAAGCTGCACACGCCACTGCTGACCAGGTTCGTCAGGGTCCGGCCCCAGACCTGGCACTCGGGCATCGCCCTGCGGCTGGAGCTCTTCGGCTGCCGAGTCACAGGTGAGGGGGATCCCGGGGAGGCTGCGGAGTTGATTGTGTCCTGACTGTGCTCCCTCTTTCACCCCTCTGCAAATAGCATGATTGCACCTCGTGACCTTTCCAGAAGGCTCACTTTAGCCTGGAGCTCTGCTTAGCAGTATCTAATACACCCTGACTACAGACCTTGTCTTGCCGCATACCATTATCCATGCATCTGCCACTTGCTCCTTGGCTGCAGGAGTATTCTTGGAGGCTTGCTGTGCAACAGGCCCCATGCTGGGAATGGAAGCGGACAAGGGAAGTGAACAAGCGGGTGGGGTCTCTAACCATATGAAACTTTCAGGCTGGCGGGCAGCATAGATCGTAACTAGACCAACTACTGGATAGTTACAAACTAAGATGCATGGATGAAGGAGAAGAACAGGGTGCTCAGAGAAAGAGTGGTGGAGGGGACCTAACTGACTATTGATTGGAAGTTAGGGGACGGACTTTCTGAGGATGTGATACTTAAGTAAAGGTTAGTCTGATGATGATGGAGGGGAACAGCATTTGGAGCAGCAGGAACAGCATGTGCAAAGGACACAAGGTAGTAAAAAGCTATGATAACACATGTGGAAGCAAAGACCTGACCCCCGGAAAATTTCCATCCAGTTGGGCAAACAATCATCCAGGAAACAACTGAGGGCTCAGCTGAGCTCCGCTGCGCTCACTGCCCTGGGAGGCTCGAGGGGGCCCAGTGCCACCGGCAAGGATGTGAGGGTCGTTGGCTAACAGTGTGAGATGCTAGGTGTGCCAGACCATTTACGTAGTAACTGATGGAACCCTTACAACAGCCCCTAAGAGATGAGTTCTGCCGCTAGCCCTCCTTCAGACCTGGATACACTGCAGTACAGAGCAGTTGAATCGTTTGCCTGAGGTCAGGCAGCTAGTAAGGGACAAAGCAGACATGGACCCAGGCAGTCGGGCTCCCAGTCTGGGCTCTTAAACACATTGCTTGAAATGCAAAGAAATCAGTGCTGGCTTCCAGCACATGGCAGTCGGGTTTTTTCACAGCTCCCTACTAATGGGAGGTGGTGTCCGGTAAGCAGGGTGCCAGCCGTGAGCTCTTGGGTCTCCCTCCCCTCCACAGACGCCCCCTGCTCCAACATGCTGGGGATGCTCTCGGGCCTCATCCCTGATGCTCAGATCTCGGCCTCCTCTACCCGCGAGTACCTCTGGAGCCCCAGCGCCGCCCGCCTGGTCAGCAGCCGCTCGGGTTGGTTCCCGCGGACCCCTCAGGCCCAGCCGGGCGAGGAGTGGCTTCAGGTGGACCTGGGAGTGCCCAAGACGGTGAAGGGCATCATCATCCAGGGGGCCCGCGGGGGAGACAGCATCACTGCCGTGGAAGCCAGGGCATTCGTGCGCAAGTTCAAAGTCTCCTATAGCCTAAATGGCAGAGACTGGGAACACATCCAGGACCCCAGGACCCAACAGCCGAAGGTAAGCCATTCCTGGAAGACTCCCTAACCCTACCTCAAACAGGGAGGTTAAGTTTGGGGGTGCTGACTTCCTAACTAGATAATCGTCACCAGACCCCCTGTATTCTAATAAACAAACATTAGCTGAGATTCCTTGGTGCAAGACACTGCTAAATGCCGTATTTTAATCCTTCCACCATCTTTACAAGGAGGATCCTTTTGTCACTCCCGTGTCACTCCCATGACAAAAGTGAGGCTTGGTGTCACCCCCGGGGTCACAGTGTATGCCTGTGGAGAGCCATGATTCAGACAGTCTGAGTCCAGAGCCCAGACACCTACCCGCCACCCCGCACTGCCTTTCTGTCAAGTTGGACACCCTTTACACCCTCTTTCAGATGACGTTTCCTTGGAATTGGCCAGACGTCCAAAGGGGATGTAGTTTTTGGAGGCTTAAGTATAGAAACTAGGGGATTACTTCCAAAAACAACTGTTTTTTTGAATGTCACTGCACTCCTTTGTATTTTCCCAGTCTGGACTCTGCTTAGATCTTTCCCACCTCTCATACTGAGGCTGGGAAGGCAAGAGAAACTTCCCAGGCCAGTAAGGGTCAGCCCTCAACGCTGGGTATGGAGGAGCCCCCAGCAAGGGGAAAAGACATCATGCCTGTCACTCTCGAGGTCAATCTCGGGGGGGGTCAGGCATTCTGATCCTAACTGCTGAGTTACCCTTGTTTTCCTCAGAAGAGCAGGCCTCTTTTACCAAGGAAGGGGGAATTTTATGTCTCTTTGGTCCCCTTGTCTCCGTAAATGTTTCCATTCTTAATACAGAGGCACGGCCTCGGTTGGAGGCTTTGCAATGCTGATGTAAACACCCAGCTCACAATTTAGGGGCCTGGAAAGGCTCAGAGCTTGGTAACTGGAAACTTCAGTGGACAGAGCAGAAGTTGGACCATGGGTTTTCCTGGGGAGAGCTGACCCTGGCTCTTCTTGACCGCTCTGGGAGCCTGGGAAAGGAGATGATCTTAGTCTAGGGCCTGCCCTCCCCGTGACAGTGCCCCCTTTTGGAATTGTGGGCATCCTGCAGAGGAGGTGGCCCGGCTGCAGTTCTCAGGGCTGATTAGCCACAGCCCCTGGCTTGTCTCCTCACCAACGTTGCCCCAAAGCAGTGGCTCCCACACGTGCTCCGGGTTGGGTCCCCCACCTGGCTTGGACCAGGACAGCCTCACTGTCCTCAGTTCATGTCCTGGGGCCCTAGGTGAGCTTTGTTTTGACAGAATTGGCTCTGCTAAACAAAGCTTAGGGGAACACGGTCTCAGACCGTCCATGCGTGATGAGAGGATGTTGTCATTAGCCTAGAGAAGAGGATGGTCCCTCCACCTGCAGCTTTCAGCGACCTGGGAGCTGTCAGTCAGCTGGGGCTTTCTGCATCTAGACTTTCAAGCATTACAACAAGAACCTCTTTTTTTTTTTTAAGATTTTATTAATTTATTTGAGAGAGACAGAGAGAGAGAGAGCATGAGCATGGGGAGGGGCAGAGGGAGAAGGAGAAGCAGACTCCCCGCTGAGCAGGGAGCGTGACATGGGGCTCAATCCAGGACCCCGGGATCATGACCTGAGCTGAAGACAGACCCTTAACCACCTGAGCCACCCAGGTGCCCCTACAACAAGAACTTCTAAGACAATGGGCAAAGCAGCCTAAAATTCACTTCTCTTCCCTCTAGCCAAGTCCATTCAGAGCCTAATTCTTTCCTGAGTCCACAGCCTCCAGTCCCAGGATAGAAGGCAGAATCTAGCAATTGCCACTTTCATTTCCTCCCTCTTTTCTATGTTTCTGGGACCCTAACCATCTTCCAAATGAATCAAAACTTTGGTCTGAGAATGGAGCTCCTCTGGGTTGTAATGTCTAGTGAGTCAACTGAGACTGCCTTCTGGATGGATGTGAGGGGCAGAGAGGAGAAGGGGAAGGAAAGGGAAGAAGGGGGGGAAGGAAAGGGAAGAAGGGGAGGGGTGGGGAGGTGGTCCCACAGAAGAAGGGCTGAGTGGCCTGTCTCCCCTGCAGCTGTTTGAAGGGAACATGCACTATGACACCCCTGACATCCGAAGATTCGACCCCGTTCCGGCACAGTACGTGCGAGTGTACCCTGAGAGGTGGTCTCCAGCAGGGATTGGGATGCGGCTGGAGGTGCTGGGCTGTGACTGGACAGGTAAGGCCTGCTTTCCCACTCCAGGTCTCGCTCACTTGGTCATGTGACCCTGGCTTCCCGGGATGCCCTGGGAGGAGGTCAGACCATGATGTCGTGGATGGGCAGAGAGGGCAGCCCTCCCCGGTGAAGCTCTGTCAGCTCGAAACCCTACCCACCCCAGGCCCTGCCATGATCTCCTGCCTCAAACCATGGGCACTGCAGCCTCAGGACTGGGGACAATTTTTCAAGGGATGTGCTTTGTCTTTTTTAAAGGATCATTTCAGTTCCCCAACCCCAGTCTCTCAAAAACAAATCATAACCACACACCACCCACCCAAATTCAATTAGACCCTGACTCTTCAGGCCAGAAGGCTGTGGCTGTTGATTTAGGGAAGAAAAAACCCCCTCATGATAATAAAGTAATCGGTTTATGTCTGAATCTGGCCTCCAGATGTCAATGGCTAAGAGACTTCATTTTCATTTCGAAGCCACATCTGTAAAAAGCATTTATTTGCTCAGGAGGGACCCTGTTGTAGGGAAGCTGACGGGAGTAGGACTTCTTCCCCACACGCAGCAGGAGTCTTGCTCCTTCCTCCCCTCCCACCTCACCCCGCCACCCTCGGCGGCCCAGGCCCAGGGAAGATCTCTCACTCCCCTTAATGCAGATAAGGCCCACTGCGCATGCCCACCCCCCCTGCTTCCGGGATGCACCCTTTTCTTCTGAGTCAGGCCCCAGCCTTCCTCTGGGCACCTCCTTGGGCAGAGTTGGCGTGAGATCTCACCTGGAGCTGGCTCACTGCCCTCCGAAAGGAGCTCAAGGGAGCCACCCGAACCCAGGCCGAGCTGCCCTGCCTCTGTCCACCAGGCCCCCAGGTCTCTCCATTTTCCTGTCTGTGCGGTGTGGGTGTCGGAAAGGATAATAAGGGCAAGTCGGAGAAGTGCTTCTGGCGCCCCGGGGGGGAGCATGCTGCCTGTGTGCTGGCCCCGAAGGCACGGAGGAGGAGCCCCGTGGAGGCACGCAGGCTGGATCGGGCCCAAATTAGCCTCTCACACCTTTGGATTGAAGGCGACCCCAGTGAATACATTTTAGTGGGAAGACACTCGACTCCCCATCAGGTAGGGGAAAGGCCAAGTTTCCCTGCAGCCCGCTGAATGTAAGACACCTGTTTGCTTGCAGGTGCAGAAAACTGCCCCTCCAGCAGTGAGACAAGCTGGCTTCATTCATGGCCTCTTCGAAATCAAAGGGTTAGAGCTGCAGGGGACCCAGGAGCTTCTAGGCCAGTGGCTTTCAAACATTTTTGACCATGATCCACAGTTTAAAATAACTTTATATCACAATTCACTTGGCTTGCAAGCACACACTCCCATGGTGCGTGCATACGGGTTATGGGGTATTTAGTGCCTGACCCTGGGGACAGATCGCCACGTACAAGCCCTGCCTCTGCTGATCGCTGGCTGCGTGACCTCAGACAAGTTCCTTAGCCTCTCAGCATCTTGGTTATCTCAGCTGAAAAATGGGGATGATAATAGCATATCTATACCCCCTAGGGTTGTTATGAGGATTCAGTGAAATAATGGATATAAAGTACTTAGACCGCTGCCTGGCACCTAATAAACCTGTAATAATAAGTAAACACAACTGGAACAAAAGGTCCCCAGATCAGTGCTCATTTTCCCCATGTGAGCGCACTCTGACAATATTATAGTCCAAATTCGAAAATGCTGGTCATGACCCATCACACTGATTCCACAACCTACTAGCGAGTGTGGCAAACACTTTGGAAAAAAAAAAAAATCACAGATCTAGGCCAACATCTCTATCACAGATGGGGAAACTGAGTCCCAGAGAGAGGAAGCTACTTGTCAGAGGTCGCTTAGCAGGCTGGGGGACCGACTCCTACTTCCCTCCTCGGCCCTGCCCCTCTGTGCCGTGCCTCTCCCAGGCTGGCCCTGGTTTATGTGACCAGCTGGACGGTTGCTAATGTCCTTTTCCTCTTACTGCTCCCCTGCCCCAACCTGGCCCAAATTACCCTGGCGATGGTCAGCAACAGGTTTCTCATTTCAAAGTCCTGCCTGGCCATTCCTTGGAAGATCAGAGTTGGGGCTTCTTAGCCTCCGCCCAGCCTCCTTTCCTTTGAAGTTGCTGACATCTGGTTTCAATCGCAAGGGGAGCATTGCAATTTGATGGGCAGTTACCCCTGAGCTCCCAGTAAAGCGCAGTGGACACGGCCTGCCTTCTTACTATCCTTCACACTACCGGTCCTCTCCTTGCCTCCTCAGCCCCCTGTGCCCCTGGATTTAATGTGATCTTTACCAGCCAGCTACCTAACCTCCCCACAAACCACTTGTAGGCCACGTGGCTTTTTTGCTTTTCAAATTCCCATTCCTTTCTGCGACGCATCCCTGGTTCACTCCGTTCCGACCCCAAAAGGAGAGCAGGAAAAATAATAGGGCTGGCCCGAGTCACGGCAGCTCAATAATTTGACAGGGCTGGTTCACCTGTTAGTTTGTTTGCGTTGCAAATGATTACTTCTTGCTTTGCTGCCCATAGTTTGCTTTACAATTGAGTTTGAGATTCGATGACACAGTGACAAATTTGAACTTACAAATTAGGACGCTTCGAGGTTATTTGCTATTTACTGTGAGCAAGAGGTAGACACGGCAAAGGGAAGTATGAAAGGTTATGTGTGTCGTATTTAATAGCAGAAAGATGGGAAGTCGACCGTGAAAAAGCTATTCAGCGTATTTAGCAATTTCCTTCAGCTCCTGGCTTTATTAAATGGTATCCTGAAGTGTGCCTGACAAAGGCGTCTAATCACGTACAATAGCGCAAAGGAGCATGTGTAGAAATGGGAGGAACAATGCACGAGCTTATTCGGCGAGTCGCTCGTGGGAGGGCAACCTGGGATGAAGACCCCACCGCACGAGGCACGGACTTGAAGCCAGTTACCAGAACCCCTCCTCGCCCCACCCAGGGCCTGACTCATCGTTTCATTCATTTCATAAATAGTTGCTGAATGAATGACTGGCGTGAGCAAATAGACAAGAGAATGGATGGGTGAGTGCATCACCTGGAGCCTAGGTCGGAACGGACTGCCTGCAGCCAGGTTTGGCCCTGCCAAGTTTTGCCACACGCTCCTTGTTACAATACTCTGAATAAGTTGCCAACGTTGACAAGTCTAGAGATCTTCCATGGGAATGGAATTGGCTTCATGTTAGAAAAAAAATATTTTTTTGCAAGTTCTGGCCACATTGGGCCACCTCCCCTCAGGCCTTCAGTGTGCTGGGCCAGTCTTGGTGGCCTCCCTTGAGTCAGGCCTGCAAGATGTCCTCTGCCCCCTTCTATCCCGCACTTAACTCTCCCCAGCCCCCAGCCGGCCATCTGGCTTCCAGTAGCTGCTTGCATCCAGGAAGCATTTGAATTTGCCACACCCTGACCTAAAGGCACGGCCTCAATTACTTCCACCAAGTGGAGTCTGAGTCCTTTGAGTCCATATTCCTTTGGGTCCGGTTTTGTGCAAACAGGAACGACAATGGCTGGGGTCACACCTCCCCAGCTGTCTGGCTTCACTCATGACTTTGGCTGTTGCGCTTCTGATTATCTTGTGAGAGGTGGGCCCCCTCGGTCAGTTAGCTTTGGTTCAAAAAAGTTCTGAGTCAGAGAAGGCTGAAAAGAGAAGTCTCTTCCACGTAAGAGCAGGGTGAGCTGGCCAGGAAGGCACGTCAGCAGCCGCCCGAGGGGCAGTGCACAGGAAGCTCGCGTCACTAAGCACTGAGACTGTTTCCAACCGTTTGGGATGGGCACCACTTAGTGTGTGTGTGTGTGTGTGTGCATGCACACGCGTGTTGATCACCCACTCTTCTGTCTTAAACAGAATACCCAGGGCACGGGTTAGCCTGCCTCGGGGTCAGCTCTGCCCACGTCCATCACGGTCCCACCTGGCCTTTTGTGCTGGCCGCAAGGCCTCTGCTATGGACTTTGCAGCAGGGACGTGGGTTTGTGTCCCTGCCTCTATTGTGGCTGTTCTGCAGCTTGGGACTATTCTCGTTCAACTCAGGCAATGCTCCTGACTTCATTGACAGACACAGAGGTGACTCCAAGTGTGTGTGTGTGTGTGTGTGTGTGTGTGTGTCCATCTTCATTCGTTATCTTTTCTTCCTCCTTTAAAAGCCCACACTTAGAAAGGAAACTGAGTTAGGGGCGTCTTCCTCCTGCTGGGTTTCAATGAAGACTGCTGCGTGCAGCATTCACTCCCCCTTTCTTTGCCTTTACGCAGACTCAAAGCCCACCGTAGAGACCCTGGGACCCACTGTGAAGAGCGAAGAGACCACCACCCCATATCCCATCGATGAGGAAGCCACGGAGTGTGGGGAGAACTGCAGCTTTGAGGATGGTGAGAGGGGGTTGGAGTCATAGCTCATCTGGGATGGCACGGTGCCAGCAGTCAGACGCAGCTGGCCTGTGGCTGGGGCAGGGACCTGGACGTCCCCTGGTCAGAGGTCAGGGAGGTGCGGGTAGTCAGGGGCTTGGGGCAGTGGCCATTTACAACCAATCTAGAAACATTCAGATACTGGAACAACCAACCAGGATAGCCTACTGGCATGGACCTACTGGTCATCAGCTGAGACAAGGCTCTATCCAGAGAGAAGGCTCCCTTTCTAGCCTTTCCCTGGAACATTAGAATCCTCAGCCTTTTTGTACTGACCTGTCTCCACCGTAGAGTCAGGTGAAGATCTGGCGGTCATCAGGGCGACGTGGCCCGTGGAACAGGGCAGTCAGGTTAACTCAGCAGTTAACCATTCCGTGACCGCGTTTCCCTGTGTCTTCACCCACTGCTGATTGAGAAAGTGTAATAATCATGGCTCCCGAAAATGGCACATCCCATCCTCCATGGGAGTGAGCACAGGTCAGTGACAAAGGCAGGGATGTGCAAAGGCCCTTCAGCCCTTCCTTCAGATCCCAAGGCCTCCTCATTCCAGATCAGCCTCTTCACGTGGGAGCTCTGGATCACCTTCCATCTTCTGAACGCATCCATGTGAGATAAAAACAATAATTGGCAGAGCCCAAAAGTACGTCACCTTACCAAGTATGAGGACATTCCTAACAAACCACAAATTTTGGAACACCTGGCATTTTTGGCTAGAATTTAAGGCTCGACAGCCTCCACTTACAGTAAATTACTGATCCTTATTAAACGTTCATTAGACAAAATGAGGGAAGATTGGTGGAGAGGCTTGGGGAGACTTGGAGAGACTTGGTGGAGACACAGCGTCGCGCAGACTCAGTAGGTAGATGGCGCAGTCTGTTGGGGCCCCGTGCGCGTGTGCACCGACCCCACTCCGCTGATGGAGTGGCCGGCTCCAGAAAATGGCTACAGAGGAGAATGGGAGGGAAGCCAAAAATAAATGCTGAAGTTGTGCGACCGAAAAATGATAATTTAATGCATATGCTTTTAGGAATGTGCTTTTGTATATTGTGTGGGCGGGGGGACACTATTGGTCAGGGTTAGTTGAATACAGGATTCTGACATTTTAATGAACTTGTTTTTGTTTTATGAAGAGGAGAAGGAGACTTGGAGGCTCTTCCAAGACACGTTGAAGATAGTTTGCAAGCTCACGGTGGAATGCATAGGGAGTTAATATACGGTATTGGATCAGCGGAGTTAGCTTGGTGGAGGGCAGGAGGAGGGGGTTCTAGCTAAATGGCAATCCAGAGAAAAATTTAAGAGTTCTTCTGTAAACTTTCAGAAGTATAATGTAATTTTCCCGTTTATAGTGGTTTGTTTCATTTGAGGTTTCTTTGGTGGTTCCTCCCTTTTTTTTTTTTTTTTTTGCAAAAGGTTTCTTTGTGGAATTAGGTTCCTGAGATAGAGTATGCGTGTAAACATGAGAGAGGAATTATGGTATATTGAATTACTCCATATTTTTTAACGGAAAAATAGAAATTCAGAAATTGTCGGGAGAAGGGGGGTGAGGGCTAAGGGCTGACTTTTCCAAGCCACAGGTTGATGCTTCTGTAATAGATTCCATGTGTTTCTTCTCGACTCAAGCTGACTTTGGCCAAGGGAGGGCAAACATGAAATACTCTCTCTTGGGAAGGGGAGGCACAACCAGGGCCTGGTGGCAGTCTGCCTCCGTGGCTGGCAGTGCCCTTCCCCTCACCCCCCTGGTGTGAGCAATTAGTTTCCACCAGTCTGTTGTTCCCTTTAGACTTCCTAACCTGCATTCTAGGCCTTCCCCACGGAAATTCCTCTCTGGGAACCCTGAGAAGGGAAGTGAGAAGGCCAAAGACCCCACTTCCTCCCTGCTACTAGCATTAGCCAGCACTTTTCCGCTGTCTCCGCGGCCACTGCCGGCAAGCATCCAAATTTGGATTCCCGTTTCCTCTTTCCCCCACCTCCACACCGGCCCCCACTTAATCACATATTTGGCACCAGCTCAGACAGGATTTTTAGAGCTGAGTGGAGCCTCCAAACTCTTTGGGTCCAGTCTTCCAGCTTAGACAGGTGGGCAACCAAGGCGACAGGACGAGCCGTTGTGCGGTCACTGCTGACATGTCCGTGACGAAGGCGTTCTCTGCTGCCCCTGGGCTCTCGGCCCGCAGGCACAAGGTGCCATGTGATGTGATTTTTTCTCCTGGTCAGCGCTGAGCTAGGCGGCCGGCGGCTCTGGCCCCTCGTTCTGCCCTACCCATGCCAGGCGCCCACCTGGCAGTGCCGCCCCATGGGGATGCCGAGCTGACCGTGTCCTGGAAAAAAAGACCCATTACAGGGGGTGAAGGGGGAACAAACAAGCCTTCCTTGTTTCAGAGCTCACTCCCCCCTCCCTGGCCAGCACCTCCCCGGCACGTCAGCCTCTCGGGATGCTAATGGGCTGCCCCATCACTTGTGAGAGCCAGGTTGGCAGGAGCCAGCCTTCCACGGAGGCACTGGGGAGACATTCTTCTCTGGTACTTAGGGAACAGCAATTTTCACATTTGTCTGCTCTCTGAGGTGGACAGAAGAGTGTGATTAGAGCCTGAAGCCATTTGGTGTCCTCATTTATAATTGCTTACTATGGGAACCACTGGCAGACTTGGCTTTCGTGCCTGGGAAGGATGAGACCAAAGGCTGACCCGAAAGCCAACGATCGCCAAGATGAGTTAAATGAATAAGCAAAGGGAGCCACTTCTTTCTCTGCCCTTCACTTAGGCCTTGCCAGAGCTTTCAATAGCACCGCTGTGGCTGTTGTCCGAACCCAGTTCATTTGCCTTCTTTGGGTTCTTTTTTCCCCCGTTCAGACAAAGATCTGCAGCTCCCTTCAGGATTCAACTGCAACTTTGATTTCCCCGAGGAGCCGTGTGGTTGGATGTATGACCATGCCAAGTGGGTCAGGAGCACCTGGACCAGCAGCTCCAGCCCCAACGACCGGACGTTTCCAGGTAAGGCAGCGGCAGATTCAGAGAGGAAAGAGTTAAGGCTAGCCTGCTGCTCGTTTCCCAGCCCCAGATTCCTTGACAAGCGTCATAACTTCCCACCACAGAGCCATCCTCTGCTCTGTGCCCACAAACCACCACGGTCTTTGCTCACAGCGTCACCCTACAGAATAGCTGGTTCGTGGTTCCTAGCCCTGTCTTGTGATTAACAGTGCAGTCTGGAAGCTAGGAGGCTACAAGAGAGGACAAGAGGAGAGAAAGAAAAGGAAGAAAGGAAGAGCAGTTGCAAGGTTTCAGGAGATGGGATGAGCCAGTGTCCCCTTGTCACCATAGCTAGCACTCCCGGCCGACATCACGGAGTCTCTTGTCAACTCCAGGCTGGCTCTTGTTCCTAAAATGCCTCCTTAGGAAACCACTGGCCTCCAGCCCGACTGATACTTCTCTGAGAGTATCATCACATCGGTAGCAAACCAAGCTGAGGGTCCAAAATGCTACCGTGCCCCTGGGATCTAGCAGAGCCGCCTGGCACTCGGCTCCTGGAAGAGTGTTGCTGGAGAACAGTCCTTGACATAGAGTTCAGCTGCCCTTTCTGAGTGCCAGGTGTGGGCAGCCTCTCCAGGCACTGCTGATGGAGAGGGCTTGCCTGGAGCCCTCCTCAACCTGTGGCAGGAGGCAAGAGGCATGTCCTCTGTCCACCGTAGCGTGCGTTTACTGCGGGATTCTGGTCAGCGATTAACCGCCAGGTCTCTGGGGATGGGGAAAAAGAGAAACCCTGCCTTGTAATGTTGGCCACTTTCAGTGGCGTCAGTACTCCCCCTGTGGTTAAGCTACCGACACAACAGGACCAGAGGCAGAGGTGGGAAGTACAAACAGCATTAGATCGTTTTCTGCCACTGGAGAGCTCGGGTAGATATGAGTGACCTCAGGAGCATAGAGACTGGCAAGGTGTGTTCAAATACTGAGCAGGTGTTGAGTTTTGAGAATTTATGAACTTTCATTTCTAATGTAACTTATTTAATGGTAACTTTATGTCATTTAATTTTTAATAATGACTGGGCTTAACAACTGCCTCGCAAAATTCCAGAAAATGTAACCGCTGGCTCTCGCAAGCCAGCACACATTGGCTCTGGCACACCATGCAATAGGTTTTCACTTTTCTGCACCCCTGGCCTGGACCTCAGAGCCCCATAAGCATCTGAGAGCAACGGTGTCCGTTCTGGAAATTAGTAGATCAAATGTTGCCTGACTAGAGAATAATAGGGGAATGAGGGCCCCCCCTTCTGCAGGGTTCCCCAGAGGTGCTCTGCTGCCTCTCAACCCCAGGGGCTGGCGGTGTCCCCTGTCCCCAGGGGACGGCCGTGGGACAGATGCCAGGAGAGCTTTGTGGGCCGGCCTCCTGACACAGCCCGCACTTGCTTTCCTGGCGGGTCACAGCGTCTGCTCTGGAGAAAAACATTTTCATATTTCAAGTGTTTATCTCTTCAGCATTTGAGTGCTCGGAGAGATTAATATCTGAAGATCACCGTGGCCTCGGGCTACAGGAGAGAACACTTACCCTCGTCCCAGCCTTAATCACCCTCCCCCTCTTGTTCACTGCAATAATGTTTAATTAATATAATGAGCCTCCTGCACGTTGGAAAAAAAAATACTTATTTTTATAACCCAGCCTGGATTTTTCATTTCATTTCCTCTCCTTTGAGACCTGGCCCAATTAATTGGTTGTTTTTCCCAACCTCCACTTTGTATCCGAACATAAGGAAGGTTTATGGGGGATGCGCCAGCGTGTGTAGGCCTAGTGTGTACTTGTGGGTTATGTGTGCGTGGATGTGTCAGTACGTGTGTTTCTTTCTCCAGGTGTTTGTGGGTTTTGCGTGGGTGTGCAAATGTCATGCGTTCTATGTGTAGGTGTTTGTGTGTCTGAATACGTGTGTGCGTGTTTGTATGCATGTTTTGCATGTGAACCTTTGTGTGCGTGTGTGTCTGTGTGTGGTTGAGAGTGTTTGCGCTGTGTGTGCGTGAGTGTCGTGTGCGTGCACGCGCACTTCGTGAGGTGGGTATGAGGGGGTGGCTTGGCAGAGGCGCTCTGAATGAAGGGACATGGGTGACACGGGTTGGGGAGGTTTACTGGCTCTCTTTCAACCACCGTCTTAGGTTCTCCCTAAAAATTCGGCCTTCTCCCTTGCACTCTTCTGCGTAGGTCTGCTCTCGGCGGCCAGCCCTGTCCAGGCTACAGGGCCACCAATTAGCAAGTGACACTTCCTAGAGAGCTGCGGTTACTCTCCATCTGAGCCTGGCCTTGACCTCTGTGCCTGCTCACCTCCGCCTCCTCCTGATGCAGGCCTCGCCCTCACCTGAGTGCCCCTTCCGCCACCCTGGCTACCGGTTGGAAATTCTAGCTCTTGTCCTCATTCCAGTTGATTCATTACACCCTGCGGTTTAGGAGGGCTTTTCAGAGCGAGCTCGCAGAGCGGGCAGAGTTCCAACCGTTGGCTGGATGGATGGGGACAGAAAGAAAACTAGGGCCATAAGGAACTGCTCCATCTAATGTTGTTTCTCCCTGAAGATATTGAGAAGGAAAATAATTATTTTCCTCTTCCAGAAGAATCCCTGAAGTTCGAAAAAGTGGCACTTGTAACCTGTCTCCAGAAAACAAAATCGTACTGTTGTTCTCAGAACCCTTCCGCCTATCCTCAGATGATTTTAAAAAGTCACTTGCTGTATTTGCCACTTTCCTTCTCCTTACAAAGCTCGATATGGGGCTTTAAGCAGGGGAGGATGGAAAGCCCTTTCTGTTCAGGGTGGTCCTTTCTTTAAAAAAAAAAAAAGGGGGGTGCCCGAGGGGAGCAGTTGGGAGACAGGAAACAGCTGTGCCTGATCAGGGGCAGGGCAGACGCTGGACCTTCCCGGTCAAGCCCAAAAGCCCTGTGTCCCCCACACTTCACCACTCCGCAAAGAGGAGACACTCTTTAAGAGAAGTGTGCCATATGTTTTATGCCCCTACTGGAGAGCTGAGCAGAAGTAATTGCACGTAGGAAAGGAGGTGTCTCCTGCGAGCGTGGAAGGCGTCGGGATAGCCGAGGGAGGAGGAAGGGACGGCAGAAGAGCCATGTTGAAATATCATACACAGCCTCCTCGCTCAGAAGTGTCTGTGGAAACAACTTACATTCCTTAGATATTTTCTGATTTAGTTCTTTTCTCATGTTTTGTTTTGTCTTTTTTTTTTTTTTCCTTTTCCTTTCAAGTCAGCAATTAGTTCTGTTCTTTTGGCCAGTGGTAAGAGTTGCTTAAGGCTGACAGGACACCCACTGGTTTCATGCCACTGTTTTTGTTTTTCGAGATAGTCTTTCAAGCCTCTCAGGATCCCTTCTTTTCGCTCTTTGCTTGTGGCTTAGAAGCCTGGAGTGTGCTCACACCAGCCCCTGGGGACCCTGTCCCGAATTCAGTGACCTCTGCTGGGTGTAGAGGAGCCAGCCCCGCGTCCTCGGAGAAGCCACTTTGCCTTTTCTCCGGAGCTACAACCTCACAGAAAATGTCTTCCCCTGTGGGAGCCGTAGTATTTTCTAGGGAAAGTCTCAAGTGCGATGAACGTAAACCCAGTTTTGAGGATGGTCAGATTCATGTGTTTCAGGGGCAAGGTAAAAGCTCAGACGCTGTGGTGAGTCCGCGTGTCTCCAGCTGCACTGTGTAATGTGGTAGCCACTAGCTGTTTTAATTTTAATCACAATGAAACATTTCGGGGCTTGGTGGCACAGAGGTAAACCGTGGCCATCGTCGCGGGATTGTCTTGGTCACACTGGGTAGGCATCTTTTGGCATTGACGTGTGCGTGATCTCTGGGGTCCTTGCTGATGCTGCTTCCACACAGAGGGGACCGAAGGCAGTGTAAACCAAGAAGCAAGGAATTAGGTGGACGTGCCTTCTCTGTGGTCCCTCTGGTGGGAGTGTCCAGTGTCATCGTGTCATTCAACCTCGGGGAGCAACCATAGTAAGGTAAGCAGGTAACACAGCATTAGATAGGGGAGGAACTATTTCATTTGACCAAAAAAAAAAGTAAATACTAAGTAATACCATTAATAGCAATAACAGTGGTAGTAATAATAATAGTTAGGATTACTATTGTTATCATTATTGTCAGGAATGGGACAAGAAGACTAGAGAAAGAGCGTACCATGGCAGGTCAGTTTCAGAATTCTCAAGCGTGGGGCATCCCTCCATGTGTGTTCTTTTCTACGTTTCCTGACCTCGTGAAGCATGGTTACAGTATTACTTCATGTCAATAACTCCAAATCGTGGAAATGGTATGAAGGAAACAGGCAGGGTGCTGGCTGGCTCAGCTGGTAGAGCGTGCGACTCTTGGTCTCAGAGTTGTGGGTTCAGGCCCCGCGCTGGGCACGGAGCCTACTTAAAATTAAATAAATAAATAATAGAAAATAAAATGAAATTAAAAAAGTAAAGAAAGCCGGCAGTGCCTACTCGCAACAGTACACCATTATGAAAAGACGGAGCTTTGGCTGCCTAGCACTCGTATGTTTATTGGATTGAGAAAACAAAACCTTTACTCTGGATTCAAAAACAAGCTCAAGACGAAGAAAACAGTGTTCCGAAATATTCGAATTTTGTTAATGGTTGCTATTCCGTCAGATATGTCAGTGGTAAAGTTATTAACGTATTGGGGGGGGCTGTTTGGATGCAGATTGGGCCACTTATAAACTCCACGAGAGGAGAGGACCAGAACTGTGATTCACTGGGTGACATGCGCACAGGATTAAGAAAGAGAGAGAGAGAGAGAGTGTGTGTGTGTGTGTGTGTGTGTGTGTGTGTGTGTGTGTTGGGGGTGGGGGAACGTAGATGGTTGCAAAGAAATTACAGAAAAGAATTGATGAGTGAACTTGCTCATGATGGGCTTGATATTTGACAGGGAGCTAGTAGTCACTGTGGATGAAAAAGCAGCTCTCTCTGAACTCAACAGACCTCCCCCGTAGGTGGGACCAACACAGCAAAGGATCGAGACTCTGCCCTGGCATTAGCTTGAGTCGCCCTCGGAAACAGGGTGATGTGGCGAGGCGCAGCCCCTGCTCTGACACAGGCAAGACCTTCTCAGGCTCAGACTGAGGGAGACGATTACAGACCAGGAGCAAGTTGGCTAAGAGAAAGCCAATATTCAAAGAATACCTTCCATTGGAGAAGGAAGCAGAGAGGCTCTTCTTTAAGGAAAATAGGAAGCAAAATATCTCTGACTTTATAGAAAAGACAGCAATGAAGAGAAGCTAGTATTCCTTTTTTAAAAATTTTTTAATTTAAATTCAATTTAATTAACACAGTATATTATTAGTTTCCGAGGTAGAAGTCAGTGATTCATCAGTTGCAAACGACACCCAGTGCTCATTCCATCGTGTGTCCTCCTTCATGCCCATCGCCCAGGTACCCCATCCCCCCACCTCCCCTCCAGCAACCCTCAGTTTGTTCCCTGTAGTTAAGAGTCTCTTCTGGTTTGCCTCCCTCTCTGCTTTCCTCTTATTTTATTTTTTCTTCCCCTCCCCTATGTTCATCTGTTTTGTTTCCTTTTTTTCTGAAAGTCACAATTGGCTGAGTTCCCCAGCAATGTGCAGATTGATAATGAAGGGGTAGAATGATGACAAGACTGCCTCAGTTGTAAAACCTTCATGAAAGCTGACATACAAAAATAAAAAAATTTTTAAAAATTTTTTAAAAAGCCAGCTCTAGGAAGACTTCTGCAAAGATCAGACCTGAAACCTCAAATGTCCACAAAATGGTCAGTTGTAAACCTTGAGAACATCCTGCAGAGTTCATCCAAAGTCAGTGTTTCCCTTAACCGGTTGTTAATTTGAGGGCCTTAGCAGAGATAGACTGACCTTGGGAGGCCAGCTGAGGGGCTGACTCATGTTTTAAGCATGACCTATACAAAGAGATTACATCTCCTGCAGCACTAAGTATTCTTTCAGATGGTAGTTTTAGCAGGAGGGCAAGATGCTAGCCAGGAGATATGTGTGTCGGACAGATGGTGCGTTTGGCTTTGCGATAGCGAGAACGATCAGACTGGTGATTTACTTCAGGGTTTGGGAAGGTGTGGACACGACCGATTCTGTGGCTGTTAGGCCAACCACAGTCACGTGTTCACACGTGCTCATGCAGCCGAAGCCAGGTGTGGCCATAAATCGCCAGGTGAAATATCAGATCCTTTCTAGAGACAGCAGCAGGTTAAAATGCCCGAACCACCCTGTCCTCTGCACGTCCTCGCTGCCCTTTCGAACTCCTGTTGTTCGTTCCCATGGGATTATTTTCCCTGTGTCACGGGCAACAACAGATGTTTTGAGTCAAGAACCTAGCAGAATGCCTCCCAAATATGTCAGGTCCGGGAGGAGAGGGATTGTATCTCTGGGACATTATTTCTTCATTCTCTTTCAGCAACTGAACGTTATTTCCTTTCTATTGTCTTTTGGTTGGAAGCTCTCCATGGCCGGCATCACTGCCATCAGCTGCAAGAACAGGAAGACAGTGTCCAGCAGGCAGAGCTGGTTCTTAGCTGGTCAGTTGTCATGTCTGGGGACCTCTTAACAACCCAAAGGGCTTTTCCTTGAAGTCCAGCTCAGTGGCTAATGGGGCCCACCTGCGCCATGCCAGCCCTTTGCTCTGTCAAGTAATCGACAGCCACCACATGCTTACAACTTCCTCTGGGTCTGGCAGTGGTGGGCCATAAATTAGAATGTTCTACAAGAACGGACTTCACTCACAGCACACTTTTGGGTGCCGTGACTTCGAAGAACTGAAGCGCTCAGCTTAGAGGAGCATTAGTATAGACCTACCACCATAACAAAAGCCCCCCAAAGTGGACATTTAAAGAGGCAAGGGTTGAGTTTCCCAAGAAAGTGAAGACTCAGGGTCTGAATTCTTCACGAGTGAAAATGTTTCCAAGTCAGAGGACAGAAATTGGCTGTGCTCCATCAAGGATAGGAGGAGGACATGTGTCTAAATGACAGCAGGAAAACTTAAAACTGAGTTTAAGAAGTTCCTGACAGTTAGGGTTGTGACCCAGAAAACACATTGCCGATGTGGCCTATGGAAACTCCTTCTCTGGAGAATTTAAAGCAGAGGGTGGACAGCTGTTCTGGGGATGTTTTCAGCGTGGTTCCTCTGGGCAGCCGGGCTGACCTGGTCTAAACTGTCTCCTGAGGTCCCACTCTCATTCCAGAATCATATCGTATTTTATTTCACCTACCATAGAGTGACAGGAAGGACATGTGGTAAACAGTGCATTGTGCACAAGTGGGGGCCGGCTGATTGCTGGGGGCGGATGGATCAGGGAACTGAATGACCCCAGAGAGCGTCTTCACTGCCCTCCGGCCAAACCATATTTCCTTGTGAGTTTAGGACTGGTCTTCCCAGGTTATTAGTGCTCTTTTGACCCTTTTTGTTTCTTTAAAAAAAAAAAAAAAAAGGCAAGCATTGGAGGCAGTGCGTGTAGCAATAGTAGTAGTAGTAATAAAGATCATAGCTTTTATTGAGCGCTTACTGTATCCCTGTATTTCACATGGCCTATTCGAGTTCCTTCTCTTCACAGCCCTCTCCAGTAATGTTCTTATTATACCCATTTTATAGACGGGGAGACTGAGGCTTTAAATGATGGGTGAGCAGTAGACGAGGGTTCCAGCCCCGATGAGCGGCCGTGCTCTGGCGATTCTGCTCACTTGTGTGGTGCTTCACTCTCTAGCAGCCGTCTCGGACACATGCCTCTAGTTCTCTGAGCCTCCGTTTCCTCTCTGGTAAAAATGGAGAAAGCAATACTTGTTTCATGGACCTGGATTTCCCAGGGAAGATCCCATCAGAAAAGGCAGACGGCACTTCCTGCGCCGTAGCTGGCACACAGTAGGTGCTCAGCGAACACCAGTTCTCTTGCCCCTGCCTTTCCTGCCCCCTCCCCTGGGCCCGGCCTGGTCCAAGCCATTCCTTCGTGATGTCCTGGTTCTAATCAGGCCCTTCTCAGTGACAGGTGGGGACGTTTTGCAGCTCAGAGTCCCTCTGACTGATGTCTACTGCTAATTCCTTAAATTTACATATCATCTTTCTTCCCTCGAGCTCATAGCACTTAACAGACAAGTGGGGCACAAATGATTTAACTAAGTGAAATTCAGAGGCCTGCTTGTCTTGAGATTCTGCAAACTATGGATTAGCGTAGATGTCAGCACTGAATTATGATCCTTCAGCCGCTCGTGCTTAGCACGCCACCAGCATTAACTCCCCGGTCTTCCAGTGGTCCTTTAAATCATGCGGAGCGATTATCGTCTTATTGTGGGAGAGAGAGCAGAGGAGGGGGGAGGAGGGGGCTAGCTGGGGTCCGGGGCCGCAGCAGCCCGGGAGACCTCTGGCCTGATGATGCCTGAAGTTTTAGCAACAGGATGGGTAAACAGAACAGACCCAGATAAAACCCCGCCAGCGCGGCTCTCTCCACCTCCACACACATTTGACTTACTAAATTCTAACCATTATGCTATGAATCCCCTGCCGCTTAAGAATGTAAATTCACAAGTGACAGTATTTCTGCCAAGCAATTTTCAAGCAGCAAGTGGGTCTTATTTGTGAAACTGTGAAGGAAGAAGGCTGAATAATAAGTCTGAAATCTGGTTTCCTTTCTATCTAGGTGGAAGCAGTCAGGGCTTGGAAATCACTAGAGCCCGAGAGCGTCTGGTGGGGGGAGGGTTCTCACTGGTGGCTCCGTGGTGCATCCCCAGGTCACCCTGTTATTATCAGCTCACCTCACCTTCGAAAGGGGTGTTGGCTCAGGAGAGTGGGAGGGAGTTGTGAAGAGATTATCAGAGTCTGAGGGATTGCCAAAGGCTGGCTGATTCCCCCTCTGCTCTCGAGTCTTGTGAGAATATAAAGCCTCATAGCGTTCCTTTATCCCTGTGTTTGTCATTCATTCATCTGTGGGAGCAAAATTTTCTTGAGTAGCGGCATATCTATGTCACCGTCTCGGGGCAGGGAGAAGCAGCAGAGTATTAACCTTTATATGTGTACGCCTGGGACTCTGTCTTAGAACTGGAGCGATGGGAAAGACACACACGAAACAGTTAATTACAGCGCAAGGCAGTGGGTAGTTACCTGCTGAAATGCAGGAGAAATGGCCTCGAGTCTTTTTAAAAACAAGGTAACATCAGTGGTGCAGTCAGTGAATGTTCGAGTTGTGGAGAGAAAAGAGGCATTAGCTAGAATGGGCCTCACCACCCTCTCTACTTTGCATAAGTCGCTGGAACCTTTCTGACGTCTGTGTCTTCATCCTGTACAAATAAGGTTCAGAAGCCATAGCTCTCACAAGCGTTTAGGAAGGATTACACGAAGTAATGCACGTGAATGTGCTTTAGAAGCTGCAGAGCATTCTGCAAATATGACTTATAATTATTATCATGAACGGTGGTAGTGATGGGATCTGATAGGGGAAGCGTAGGTTTGGGAGATCTTGGAGTGTCGGGCTGTGGCACCCGTGTCTCCTCCCTTGGCCGATCACCTCCTTTGAAATCTCTGCTGTGGACAGCTGCCTGGTTATCTGTGCTGACGCTGGCCTTGAAGGGGTCTCCTGTTGTGGGGGTATCAGACATGTAGTTCTGGATGGTTAAGGAGACAAACTGGAATCCCAACTATGCATCAAACTGGTCTGATTTGACTTCAGGGGAGGGTGGCTTCTGGAGCAGTAATCCTAGAGAATCTAACTGGAAGGGCTTAGAGGGGCCAGGAAGGAGGGAGAGAGATGGGAGAAAGAGGGGCCAGTGATGGGAGGACAGTGACACGCTCATTCTTGCTAGAACAACGATGTCAGCAGGAGTAGCAGCAGCCAACCAGTGGTCCAGAGAGTAACCTGTTGATTCAGGGCTCTGGAGTCCTTCCTTGCCTGTTCTCCCCTGGCAAGCCCAGGATGTTCACAGTCCCTGGTGAATAAGAAAGCTGGGTGCACATGTGTCACATGAACATGCTTCTGAAGTGTCTGAGTGCTGGCTGTGTGGTGTGAATCACCCCCTGCCACCTTGCAGAAGTGTTCAGCAGAAGATGTTTCAGGGCCAAAAGGAGGCAGTGAGATTTTCTTCTCCAGTGCCACCTGTTTTCTGTACAAGTGGCCAGAATGCTCCTGGGCACATGGGGTTGGCAGGTGCAGGCCCCCATACCCGTGTCTGCAGGGCATGAGGTCTGCAAATGGCAACAAGACCTCCTTCTTCTGCACAGTGTCTGATGTATTTGAAAACTAATCAGCCAAAAGGCCCACCCTCCAAACATTCGGATGGGTGAAACCTTGATTTCCCATCCGGTGTATATTCTCTATTAAACACGTAGCCTTCATTAGTGATGATGACTGTGCCTGTTCTCAGTGGACCTCTGTTTGCCTGGCTTTCTGACAAAGGCCAGTTCTGGCCTCCCCGTGCTGGACAGGGAAGGAGTAGGGTGTCAGGCCCCCCGGCTTACCCCTCCACAGCCACCATCCCTTCTTCTGCTTGAGGTTGATGCTGGCTTCTGATGGTCACTAGAGTCCAGGTACCACCTAGTAGCACGGGTGGAGACAGATGGTTTGAAATGTCTTCCATTTGGACAGTGCCCAGCCAAGATGACAAAGGCTTGAAGCATAAGCCCCCTGGCTAGAATCATCTTCCAGTCTAGCAGCCACCTCGCCCCCTTATTATTTAGTTCATTAGGCTGCATTGGCCCTTTGGGTTAGCCAGTGGTGAATAAGACGTGGGTCTGGCATCTTCAAATCTCAGGGTGGGGGAGACAGGCACAAGACACCACCAGCCAAGATGTAAGGCCAACCACACCAAGTGCCATCCGTAGACGAGGCACAGAGAAAGCGATACCAAGAAATAGGCAGGAAGGACCAACCTGACATACAGTCTCCAGAAAAGGCTCCAAAAGGAAGCAGCTTTTGAGCCAAGATCTGTAAGAACCTTGAGAAGGAAACAGAGGGCCTGGAGAACAAGGACATGATTAAACAAGACCCCCAAACTCTGGTTCTGGCTTTCTCCGGGGCAGGGGGGCGGGGAAGTGGGGGCACTGCCGCAAACTGGTCTTTTTCCCCAGTGTTGTAATGGGAAACTCTGGGTTTCTTTCCCACAGATGACAGGAATTTCTTGCGGCTGCAGAGCGATGGCCGGAGAGAGGGCCAGTACGCGCGGCTCATCAGCCCTCCCGTGCACCTGCCCCGGAGCCCCGTGTGTATGGAATTCCAGTATCAAGCCACGGGCGGCCACGGGGTGGCGCTGCAGGTGGTGCGCGAAGCCAGCCAGGAGAGCAAGCTCCTCTGGGTCATCCGCGAGGACCAGGGCAATGAGTGGAAGCACGGGCGGATCATCTTGCCCAGCTATGACATGGAGTATCAGGTAGGCTGGTGCCAGGAGGTGGGTGCAGAGATCCAGGGGAATCTTTGTGATCCGTATTTCAGTATTTCAAAGGGCCGTGCCCATTCATCATTAGGGAACGTGGTTAAGCGCTGCTGTTTTCATTGTGTTTCTCACATTGCCATGGCAACTAAATGACACTCTTATTTGTTATTCAAAATGTGCCTATCTCTACACCCAGGCTTGGTTCTTTGTTCCTCCTATTGCCTTTTATATTGCTGAAACCTTCCCAACAAATGTTTCTTCTCTCCATTTTAGTTTAGATTGCTATCAGGTAGGCTGACAAAGGGACACAGAAGCCAGGGAAATAAATACAACCGGCCTCCACACACGAGGGAGGAAGCGCGCGGAGCCCCCTCACACTCCAGGGAGAGGGGAAAACCCTGCCAGCCAGCTCCCGGGCACGTGGGCGCGGGAAGGGGAGGGTGGCGGTTTGCGCTCAGTGGCCAGCAGACCAGAGAGACTCCCGCACGAGTGGCTTTTCTCCCCACAGCTCCAGGAGGTGAGCTGTATGATCTCTGCCCCACGGAGCGCAAGACTGAGGCACAGATGGGTATGCACAGCTGTGGCTGAGGCTCGGGTAGGAGTAGACACTGTGGAAGAGGTGACTGAGAACCAGCCAAAGCATTAACCTGCTCCTCCCCAGACGAGAAGCAGCAACAGATGGTTGGTGAGGCAGCCAACTGCTCGCTCGGCTTGCCAGAGGACATGTGCTCGTGTGCAGAGAGAAGCTAGGGAGGGTGAGAATGGGGAATGACTGAGGACCACAGAGCGGAGGGGCTTCGGTGTGCAGCCTGCAGTCGCTCTGCAGGTTGTAAGGTGTCCTGGTTCCGCCCCACCCCCACCTGCATCCCCATTTATAAACCTTAACGCACTGTGCGCTGTACTGTGAGAACCTGTTTGCATTTTTGTCTCACCCGCCAGATGGTGAGCTTCTCTGGACAGAGGGTCCTGCTGATTAGATTTTGTAACTGTCCTTGTGCCTGCACATAGTAGGTGTTGAGTAAACTGTGGGTGAGGGAAAAAACGCTCTCCCTCCTAGTTGTCATAAGGGAGCCGTAAGACAATGTTACGCCAAAGGCGATCCAAGCCCAGTGTATTGTGTTTCTCTCACCCCACCTGTTGTGTCCTCTGAGTTTCCAAATACCTGCACTGGACGTTTGAAGGATTTATGAGAAAAGAACCTCAAAAATGGCTAGGGACAGTTCAACTCTCCTTGAAACATGTCCTGACTCTGGTCCTTTTAATCAGTACATTCCACTTACTGGACAACAATAAACATCACCTTGGTATATATATTTTTAATCCCTTCAGATATACATTTGATTTGAACCAACTCTTTTTAGATTAAGATTTCAAGTACATAGCCATGTGGTCAACAGATGTGTACCAGGTACAGTAACACACACACACACACACACACACACACACACATTTTAAGCTGAAGTTAACAGAAAACTGGAAATCTTTGCACTGCTTGAACCAGGGAGCTCGGTTAACCATGGCTCTTGTTCTTCTGGCTTCTAGATTGTGTTTGAGGGAGTCATAGGAAAAGGACGTTCAGGAGAAATTGCCATTGATGACATTCGGATAAGCACTGATGTCCCACTGGAGAACTGTATGGGTACGTGAATACCTGTCTCTTTGTGGCTCTTCCAAATAAGACACCAGGGGCTGGGATATACAAGAGGAGAAAGCACGCCATTTTCAAACCTAGTTGTACCCAGTGGGCAGAACAGCACCGGTCTATGCAGGAGGTGAGGTATGAATGTAGTTGTATCTTAGGCTGCATTCAGGATGGGAGGGGTGTGAAATGAGGTGAAGTCTTCTATTCCTGTTCCCATTCAGAAATAGACATGCAATAAGTATTTAAAGACTTGGGGTGCCAAGACCCCATCATCAACTCCAGCTTTTAGCAAAGAAAATGCTAGAGGATGAGAGCAGCTGCCAGTCAGAATTACATGCTGCAAAGGTTTGATGTTTTTAGTGGAAGCCTTCACTGGTGAGCAAAAATAGTACATGTGTTATATCAGACTGATAACAATTACCCAAGTTGTTCCTTTACGTGAATGAATTGCAGGGCAAACTATGGCAGGTGAGGTAAGATTTTAGAGTTTGCTTTGAAGCTAATACCTTCAATGCCCAAGATCCCACAGTTGTAAGATTAAACATTGCATGCCAGGTGACCAACACAGGAAGGACACCATGACTGTCCCTTTGGACAGAAGTGCTGAGAGGCCAGCCTACAGAAGATGCACACATTTTACCCGGGTCACCCCCAAGGGCATCCTGACCATCTCCCATGAGCGCCGTGGACATTTCCAAAAGCAAGAGGCAATCCTGAGAAGGAACAGGACCTGCCTTTACTCGGCAGAGTGACTGTAATCACTCACTGAGGGCTTTTCTTGGCACATGGGTCCTGGATGTGTGTGTGCCTGATGATGTCAGAAGCACCTGGGACCACCCAAGTCCCTTCAGACCCCGGGCATCTAAACATAATCCAGGCTTTGAGAAAGTGATCGGTGGTAAATGACTGATGACGATGCTTTTGAGACCCATTGCTCTATAAAGGACTTTTTCTTCCAAAGCACTTTGGGAATCTCTCCCCACCCACCCATCCCCTGTGATGATGATGTGTTAGACACAGCCTAGAGCATGAGGAGGATATGGGGACACTTTCCGTGGGGTATTACAAAAAGTCATCTTCATCATACCTTATACCTGCCTCATTATTTCTTCCCCTTATCTAACTCAGTGTTTTTTCTTTTTTTTCCCCCCAGAACCCATCACAGCTTTTGCAGGTGAGAATTTTAAAGGTAAAAAAATTTTTTATTTTTTGCATGTCTTTTTCTTCCACCCATGTGATGTGAATTTGGTGTGGGGGAAGGAACCTCCAAACTTGACAAATCTCTCAAGAGAAAACAGACACCGCACCTTCCCGCCACTAGATGGCACCAACAACACCTGTAGATTCCAGGAAAGAGGATTGAGATCTCCCTGTCTCTTGTTTAATTAAAGTTTAGAAACCTATAATAGAGACAAATAGGTTACAGATAAACCTTTCAGCCTTGCATTGTCCAACGGGGAGCAATGAGGCTGAAAATGCATGAATGGTGAGAAAGGAGAGGCTGTGGGGGAGAGTGAACAACAACAAAAATCAGTAGTAAATTAAAAGTGAAATGAGGTGGCAATGATTTATTTTCGCCTGAAGACGGTGACTTTCCAGCTGCAGAACACCAAGGCAGCGGTCCCAGGGAACCCTCAGTGAGGTACAGTGGCAGGCAGTTTCGCGAGGCTAGAAAGTTAGGGAAAAGACACAGGGAGTGATGACCCCGAGGAGAAAAGGTTGCAGAATGCTGGAGCCGGTGCCTGGTAAAGGCAAAGGGGAGGCACATGTGCCGACTGGGGTTAGAGCATCTAAATATGGGACTGAAAACCAGACAGGACATTTTCTCCCTAACAAAGTAAAGAGCAGAGCAGAGAAGAATTTGGGGTGCCAGCCTCATGGTCGGAGCGTGGGTGGTGGTAACGTCTGTGCTGGGGGGGGGGCGGCAGCGGGGTTCACCCTCTGCCCTCCTTGCTCTCCTGTGACTTGATACCGATGAAGTTTCCAGCCAGTTGTCCAACGCTGAGTGTCTAGAAGCCACTGTAAGGGCTTCCATTCTGTCGGCCTGGGTGGCAGGGCACACGCCAACTCTCCCCCTCACCTGATGCCCAGGGTTTTTCATGCAAACATTTGTGAGGCTTGCTGTGCCCTATTTGCCCCGGCTGGCCTTCACCCCAGAGGGGACAGCATTCCAGAGATAAGGGAAGGCATTTTTATATCTGAAGTCTAGACGCATTATCTTCGCACTCATTAATCTGTCCAGCTCCTGGCTAGAAAGAGATGAATTCCCGGTTTACCACCTAGATGCGCTTTTGACTCCAAATCATCTGGCCTAACTGTCCACTTATCACCCTCTAAGACAACAGTGGAGGGGAGGGGGGCCTGGCAGGAAAGAGAATGACAGACCCACACAAAACACAATTTCTTTCTTTCTCCCCCTTCCTTGCCTCCCGAACGCCATCCCCGTGCCCCACGGCACATTTGAAAGTATGAAGTGTGTTCCTGGGCGGGCGCTGATGCTCTTTGGGGGTGAGATTGATGTTAATGCGGGACTAAGTGTGGGGAGGGAAGCTGAGATCCGAACTGACTCACTCCATCACAGTTGCCGTTCAAGTTCTTGGAATTCCAGGACCCAAGGTAATGTTTCTGTTGGGCAAGTCAAACCTGCTCGTTAAGACTCAAAGCTCCCAGGAAGGCTGGCCAAAGACCTAGAACAACGGCCACAGACACTGCGGTGTGTGAGCCCGCGTGTCTGAGTCCATGACTGACAAGTACAAGGGCTAAGTGCTTTGCTTCTGTAAGAGAATCCACAAAGCAGGGCGCATGTGCTCTCCTTGAGGCTGTGTTTACCGTGAGGCTTCGCAGTCCAGTCATGTTCTCTTGTAAAAAATATATAAATAAAATATCATCAGAGCCACAGAGCTCACTTAGCCAAAATAAACACAGGGCTTAGTGACTTGAAGGTAAGCATCTCCAGCGCTCCCGATGGGCTGATTCGGGGGTTAAGCAAAAGCAGCACAAGGGTGGCATGGATTGGCCCCTGGCTGGCTGTTGTCTCTGAGCATTTTGGAAGAAGGAAACCAAGTCTTGGGGGGCAGAGACTTGGCCAAAGAACGTAGAGTCAAGGGCAGGATTGGAATTGAAAATGGACAATTTCTATCACATTGGCAAGTTGTACACGGAACTTGAAGGCGGTAGCCAGGTGAACTCAGGGCCGGTCTTCTTTTGGGCCGAGGCCCCTTTGACCTCAGCATGCAACTGTGTTTTGACTCAAGCAAAGCCTTCCACTGGGGAGAGGAAAGAGGACGACCATTTGCTCTGTCTAACCTAGTGAGGGACTGGCATAGCGTTCCTCTCCTGGTCAGCGGCAGGCAGCCCCGTTGGGAGTGTCGGTGTCCTGGGGTTAAATCAGCCTTTTCACTCAAAAAGGGAAACAGAGAGAAATCAGGTTTGGGCAGGCCGGATGTGGAAAGTTGATGGTGTAACGCTAATCACAATAGGCGGTTACATTGTTAGTACGGCTTTTTTTGAATCCGGGTTGTTTTTCTTTTCCATTATAAATTAACCATGAGACAGAAGCAATCTCATTCTTCAGGAGAGAACGATGTGTACTAGGTAAATCTTTAAGGAAATGCAATAAAAGTGGTCTCCGGGCGGGTCTTATGAGGTATTCTTGATCTTTTATATTTTAAAGTGCCTTCCATTCTCTGCCTCTTACTCATTGCTTGCCATGAAACATTTTCCAGTCACCTTGTGTTTTCTGCTTAGTGTGTGTACTTTGATTGTAAACCAGGGTGTGAGTCGGTAATGAAGAGAAACAAGCCATAGAGAAAAAGAGAACGTGTAGGGAAGGAACGAGGAGGAGAGAGAATGAATAAACTGCGTTGTCATGTGATTTGTAAGAAGACTTGTGTTGTTGTTATGAGTCACATTCTAAACAATGTAGCCTGGGCGTGCGTTTTTTTTTTCTTCCTTTTTTTTTTTTTTTTTTTTTTTTTT